>NW_028234409.1:45442460-45449960 GCF_977035675.1 Penaeus japonicus
TTGTTATTATCATTGCCATTATCATTATCATTATTATCATTATCATAATCATCATGATAATAGGGATAATTATATTGATGTAATGATAAGGATTATGCTAATGAGGATGATAATGATTATAATGATAATGATGATAGCGATCAAAAGAATGTATTAACATTATTGTTATTATAATTATTAGCAATATCATCATCATTAGTATTATCTATCATTATAATTATCATTATCATTATCATTATCATCATCATCAACAATATTTTGTTATTACTATTATCAGTACTAGTTTCATTATCATTATGACTATCATCATAATTACCATCATTGCTATCCTTATCATTATCATCATTATCATGATCATTATTATTATCATTATCATTATCATTATCATATTATCATATTATTATCTTAATCCTTATTGATATCAATATCATATCTTCATTATTTTCGTTATCATTGACATTATTACACTTTTCATTTTTATCATCATCCTTAATATCACTAGTATCATCATCATTATCGCTATCATTGTCATAATTGTTACTACTGTAATTATATTCTTCCTATTATGATCAACTATAATTAAAATTTTAATTGTAGTATTTTTACAAACTCCCTCGTTAGTTCGGGTACAAAACTCTAGGGACACACCCACCACGTTTAACTTTATCACAACAGCCATACCTCGACGCCACACTGTGCTAATACACCAGCGAGAGGGTACGAAATTCAGATGTTCTTATTCGAAACTGATGTTAAAGTCGGTATAATTGCCTCAGACTCTTGAATTGCAAGAATAACCACTATAATAGGACTCCTTACGGTTCATTTTCGAATGCCTCAGAAATAAGAAAGTTGAGAAAAAATATATATACTCGTATTCCAAAGGAAGGATAATTTGTAGACTTTTTCTCTCTCCTTTTTTTTGCAGCGAAGCAATAGTCCCTTGATTGTGAGAGTGGGTGAAGGAAGGCACTAAGTAGGATATTCTGCGAGAGAGTCTAGGAAGAGGAAAATGTTGAAGGTTAATCACGGTTAAGAAAGGTTGCAAATGACTGGCGCCTTTCGTGGTTTGCCTTGTGATGCATCTTTCATGGGGGAGGAGGGGGGGGGGGAATGTTTTCGTATGTATGGCATACAGCAGAAGTGTCGTTCTTTTATGTATGTTTCTCTGGTGGTTTTCTTCCTGCGCTTGTAACTTTTCATGACAGGCGAAAAAAAAACGTAATATTGTTACTATTTTGTTCTGCCATCATATCAACATGGTGTTGCAGTTTTTTTTTCTTTACTACATTTTTCTTTTCTTTTTTCCACATAACACTCAAACTTTTTCGTTTCCTTTTTTACTTACTTCATTTTTTTAACGTTTTTTTGACTATTGTTCAAGTAGTCACACCAGCAACTTTGTGGTACAATAGCGCATGACTGTGACGAGTTGCCCCGTGCATGAGTTGCAACGCCACCTGCTCTGATGCAAAGGCCATAACCGCAGTGAACGTTGCCTCCGCCCAGCGCGAGGTAAAGTGAGCCTTCCGTCTCTGTATTCGAAGAGTCATATTCCTTCTCCACGGGCAATTATTCATCTGATGGCCTTCATCCAGGAAACTGATGGAACATTAAACCTATCCATAACCGATACGGCGCAATCCTGTCGCCTCGGCCGTTCTTCGAAGGATTTCCGGTGAAGGATATAGTTTATCCAGGAGAGATGGATAAGGACGCTTGGTCAGAGGACCGGCAGACATTCAGCTTTCGCCGAACCAAATCTACGTCTCTGGTTCTTGTATTTCATGTATCTAAATGGACAAATATTTATGGTGGTTAAGATAATGCTGAAGTAGAAAGACTTTTAGAGCGATTGGGATGAGTCTATTGCATTAGTTGTAGTAAAGGTCTCATATCAATGTGACATTTTACTGTTGTCCTTTTCATTACAAAAAAAAAACTCTTTTGTTATGCATTCTTATATGTACATATATACATTGTGCCTACTGGTAATTTATTGTTTTATATTGTTATGAAATTAGTCCTTCAAAAATTTCCTGGACATATATCCTCGGTTAAAAAAAATATATATAAAAAATAATTTAAAAAATAAAAAAAATCTGTAATAAGCTGTTCCTTTCATTCCTGGCTATACCATGAGTCAGATAAAAACGAGCTGTATTAAATGATTGGAATAATCTATAAACACTAGCTCATACAATCTTCTACTTTTTTGTTTTGTTTTCCTTTGGAAGAGAAATGCTTAGTTTATCTTTCATAGGAATAGTATCTAAATATATGATAATAAAACCTGTTTCACTTGGCGCTGCACGTATTTTGGGAAAGTGTCAACTGCGTCAGTTTAGAGGATTGACACGCACAGAGAGAGAGAGGGAGAGAGAGAGAGAGAGAGAGAGAGAGAGAGAGAGAGAGAGAGAGAGAGAGAGAGAGAGAGAGAGAGAGAGAGAAAGAGAGAGAGAATGAGAGAGAGAGAGAGATATTGAGAGAGAAGGAGAGAAAGACAGAGAGAAAATAAGACAAAGAGAGAGGGGGAAAGGAAGATAGAGAGAAAGGAAGGAGAGAAAAAGGGATTGGCGATGAGGTAAGGAAAGACTGAAAGGCTGAGACAGAGAGACTGAGAGACAAACAGATAGAGAGAGTAGAGACAGATAGACAAACAGTCCGACAGACAAGCAGAGAAGAACGCTTTGTACCTAATAGTGAATGGGGCTTTTAAGAACTAAAGATATTCCCAAATACATTTTCCAAAGCAAGGGAAGAGAGGAGGCTACAAGGTATCCAGATATTTATTGCTATTACGGGCGCAGGACATTTACCTTGATCAGTGTTACATGGTGTTTGGAATCACCATTTCTCTCTGGCTCATTTGCAATTGATTTCATGTGCAAACACAGAGTGTGTCTGTGTGTGTGTGTGTGTGTGAAGGGGAGGGTAGGTTATGTGTGTGTGTGTGTGTGTGTGCGGAGGGGGGGGTTGTGTGTGTGTATGTGTGTGTCGGGGAGGGGAGGGGGTTGTGTGTGTGTATGTGTGTGGGTGTGTCTGTATAATGCACACACACATGGATATATATATATATATATATATATATATATATATATATATATATATATATATATATATATATATTCACATCATTAACCCAGATAGTTTACAGATATTTCGTTCATCCCCTCCTACTAATGTGTCGGAGGCAATATCGCAACGATTAATCTTTCGAGCAAATATTTTCATCACAACACGTCTGAATTGCGAATGGGCAAGACAGATTGTAATCATTTCCAAAGACAGATTTCAAGAGCATTACTGGGTCGAATATGTTGAAGTTATCAACTTGTTTTATCGTGTTTTGTCATATTTTATCTATGGTCTTTTTATTTCATTTTTATGCAATTGTTTTAAGAGCGTTGCCAGAGGGATTTGTATTAATTACATCCATAAAGTCATTCACGTTTTTTTTTTTCTAATAAAATATAATTATATTTCTGTGAAAAAGCGATTAGGTAACTCTGGTTTGCATAAATATCTTTACTTTGTTCTTATTATTTTTCTCTGTATTGTGTTTCTCTCTCTCTCTCTCTCTCTCTCTCTCTCTCTCTCTCTCTCTCTCTCTCTCTCTCTCTCTCTCTCTCTCTCTCTCTCTCTCTCTCTCTCTTTCTCTTTCTCTCTCTCTCTCCTTGTTATTCTGTGTTCTTATTATGACGTGATGAAAATAGCTCTCTACTCCGAGGGAAGTATGATTAATAAATAGCTTATGATTATTTTCAATAGGACATTATTTTACAGTAATGATACGCGGAAAAGATAGAGATAAAGGATTACACGGACATAATAATTATTGAACAGCAACACCAGTTTCAACTCTGAAAGCGTTGTCTTCCCTAATGTACAGAGCTGTCATCGGGGCATTACCCTTCCTCCTCCTCCTCCTCCTTACAGCCATGCATCCCCCCCTCCCCCCCTCCCCCTCCCCACCAAACCGCCTCTTCTCCTTCTCCTTTAGTCTCCCCTTTCTCCTTTGCTCGCTCCTACCTCTTGAATTTCCCTTCTGGACCTCTTCTTCTCCCTCTTAGACTTTTTCTTTTGCTTTCCCTTTCCATCTCCCTCTGTGGACCGCCCTTTTCCCCCTCCCTACACCTCCCTTTTCCCCTTCCACCCTACCCCTTCCCTACACCCACCCTTTCCCCCCTCCCCACACCTCCATTCCCCCTTTCCCACACCTCGGTTCCCTGTCTCCACCCACCCCTCCCCACCCCCTTCCCGTACCTCCTATCCCCTCCTTCCTAAATCTCCCTTCCCCCCTCCCTACACCTCCCTTCCACCCCTGCCAACACCCTCCATCCCCATCCCTCCTCCCTTCCAACCCTGCCAACAGCCTCCCTTCCCTCTTCTCACCTGCCAACCATTACGTAAATACCAAGGGTGTTACGAGAGCACAGCCAACACCTGTCACGCCGCACTCAGGCAACATTGCTCGCATTCGGACACTCTCGTTCTCTTCCGGCATGACGTGGGGCTCTGCTGAAGGGGGGGCTTGCCCAAATTGACGCTGCATGTTAGCGTTGGACTATGCACAGGTGTTTGCGTGTCTTCATAGATATACATATATCTATATATGTATATATATATATATATATATATATATATATATATATATATATATATATATGTGTGTGTGTGTGTGTGTGTGTGTGTGTGTGTGTGTGTGTGTGTGTGTGTGTGTGTGTGTGTGTCTGTATGTATGTATGTATGTACATATGCATAATTATATATATATATATATATATGTGTGTGTGTGTGTGTGTGTGTGTGTGTGTGTGTGTGTGTGTGTGTGTGTACACACATATATACACACACATTCACACACACATGCGCGCGCATGGAACGGAACGGATTTGGAACGGTACATCTTTAAAACCAAAGATGAACTACGGCCCAAATACAATCCTTCACATCAACCAGATGCTTGCCGTACGCCGTAGTAAACAAACTTGCCTCCAGTAATAACATTTTTTTTTTTTTTTTTATCAAGCTAGGCTGAGCTAATGATAAGGAGAAAAAGAAAAATGACAAGAAATATAAAAGTACATTTATTCTTGAAGGTCTTCCAACCAGCCAACTGCCAAAGATCGAGATCCTTTCTGCTCGCGTGGATGTGAACAAAGGCTTCGGGCATAAATAATATTCGTTCAGATAAGAAATTGGGTCACATGAGTAAGCTCCGTCGCCTTGCGCTTTAGGCATTGTTGTTTGGGAGGCGAAATTTTTCATGTTTTATTATCTATGTTATTAGTGTTATTTGCATTATTATTACTCTGATTAACATGTATATATATATTATTATTATTCTAATTAACCTAATATTATCATCATATCACTCCATTAAACCAGTATCATCATTATAATTTATTAGTCCATTTTTATGAAAGAACTGCCATTTTGTATCACAAATCTACCGCATAGTAGATACTAGGCCTAACATACCTCGGATAATTTTATTTGCATAAGGAACCATAAAAAAACTCCCTCCTGGGAAATTCTTCTATTGCTACAGGAATATTGCAAACCCATTACTGAGATTTTGATTCTAATTTCTTAGTAGATCCGTGCGCAAAGATTTTTAAGAAGGGCGCCTATCGACTCTTTTCTGTTTTGTATATGGATTCCTGACTCTTTGGAGTAACATTATACAGAGGACCACGGAGAGAATGGGAGTGATGTTTATAAGGCGTGACTGCTTCATTAGGAAGCACTCAGGGAGAATAGTGGCGGAAGGAGGGAGGGAGTGGGGGAGTGGGGGAGTTCATGTACAAGTTTGGAATACTTTATTCCATTAGTTAGAATATTTATGATTTTTACTGAGCACAGTAAACTCAGATAAGCATACAAAATATGTAAGACATACGTATGATAATTTCATGATGAATTACCATTATAAGAAACTGAAATGCAATGCTTGCCCTCGCATATGAATGTTTAGTGTAGATGTAAATTTAGATGTTCTTTTAATTTCTGCTTAAAAGTGACAAGTTAGAAATATTCTTTATATCATGAAAGCTAGAGCTTGACTTGCATTTATCTTTCCCCTATTTCTGTGTATAACCTATTGACAAACAGACATACAGTAGGTGTGTTGCATATTATATGGAAAGGCAATAGTCAATAAGGACAATTTCTTGTTTGAATTCAGTGGACCTACAACCCTTTTAGCTTGTTTATGAAGAGTAATGTGGTTGAATTCATTTACATGACGAGTAATGTACTTAACTTGATTTATATGACGAGTAATTGCTTGAATTAATTCATATGAAGAGTAATGTGCACGTGTTTATTTACATGACGAGTAATGTGCTTGAATGTAGACGAAATGCGGTTGAAGTTCCTAGCAGAGACAGAGAGAGCGAAGGCAGACTGTGGCGACCAGGTCTGAAGATTGCTTTCGGAGCGTAAAGTCCGTAATAGCTTCCTTTATGGAGATGTAATGTAATTTCGAAGACCGTTCCCTCCCGTCATACATATTTCTCTCGACAATGAGATGCAACATACATGATGCTCTTTCATCATCTTTCCTTCTACTTTACATACCAAATTAAATTCCCTTCCCCTTTCAAAGGCTTGATTAGTCATTTTATCCATGCAGAATTCCCCTTTGAGTGTCTTGACTCAATATAAACCCGTGTTTCATAACTGCGATGCAAATTCTCTCTCTCCTTCCCCGCCGTAATGGAATCTACATAAGCATTAAAGCCTACCTGAAGTCAAGCTCTTGCGTAAGCGAAATTTTCCCTCCATCAACTTCGGCGGCATGTGACATCTAACGAATGAGCGAAGCCTCGTCTTCTCTCTTCGAACTCGGCTTCGAAGCAATCATCGTGCGAGCGGGAAAATCGAGTTCTTTAGGTCTACGCGTGACTCGCATGTTTCCGAGCCTTGGTATTCCGCATTGCATTCAGTCTTCCCCGTGGTACGATTTCTTGCAATTGCCTCTTGCATTGTTGCGCTGTCGCTGCCCCCTTTCTCTGATCAATGTTTTCTCGGTTCGATAGCGAATAAGCCCTCGTTTTGTGTATTCACACTATCGACATGTGCTTTATTTCTATACTTGTGTTTATTAGGATCTATTTCGTCATCAGTATTTCAGTATATCTTTCCACTCCCCCCTTCTCATTATCAGCATTCATCAGTCATAGTATTTGACACCACATTATATATTTCTCAAAATCCAGTGGTATTTATGGCGGTTTATTCATGCGATTTTCATTCTTTTTTATGTGGATTTATCTGTTCGTTTTATTAAGTATTCCAGTGTGCATTTAATATATTTGCTTATTTTAGTGATATTAATGATGGAATGGGTACATATGTCTGTGTGTGTGTGAATGTGCGTGTGCAGGTGTGTATGTACGTATTTATGCATGACTGCATTTACGTGAGTGAACAAATCCCAAACTACAAGAGGACTACACCCATCCCCCCCCTCCCCCACCAGCCCCCGTCCCA
>NW_028234409.1:45454960-45457460 GCF_977035675.1 Penaeus japonicus
CTAACAAAACTACAATGCCACTTATCATTTTCATTCATCATCATCATCTTTAGGACTAGTTATTCATTATCATGCATTGTTATTTCATTTATCTTTACTTTATTTTACCGATAATAATGATATTTTCATAATAATCAACCATCACGATCGTCAACTGCCAAATACCATCATTAACGTCATCATTATCATCATCATCAAATATTTAATCCTTCTGCTACCTTCAGTCATCTTAAATAACACACACACACACACACACACACAACAAATAACACCTCACATCACACTCCTCACACACAACATCACACACTACACATTTATTTAATTTATATTATATAGTTATTTTGAATAATATTTATATATATATTTAGTTATTGTAGTTTGATATTTATTTTTAATTATTTGATATGTAGATATAAGATTAATTTATAATTGCACTATAACAACAAGGATAAATAATTACTATATTCCGAACTTAATTTCCTTCCATTCCTCATCAACTCCGGGAAGGAGAGAGACGAGAAGAGAAGAGCAGAAGAGAGGAGAAGTGAAAGAGAAGTCAGATCAGACGCGTGGTTGTACGGGCGTTGGAATAGGAAATATGTTTATAGGGAATGGTGTGTGTGTGTGTGTGTGTGTGTGTGTGTGTGTGTGTGTGTGTGTGTGTGTGTGTGTGTGTGTGCGGTGCTATGCACAAAGGCACGTAAATAACCACATACTCAATAAAGTGACGAACAAAATTCGGAAAAAAAAAAAAACGTTTCGAGTGAAATTAACTATTCTATTTTAATAGCAATGGAAGTGATAATGAAATGATAACAGTTATAATCATTATGACAATAGCAATGCTGATGATCGTGGGTGATGGATAGAATGATGATAATGATAATTATAACAATAATGATGATAATAATGATAACAGTAATAATGATAAGGATAACAATAATAACAATAATGATAATAACAATAATGATAATAATGACAATGATGATAATGATAACAAAGATAATATCAGTAACAATAATAATGATAATAATGAAATAACTCATATACTGATAAAGAACGAATACAAAACGATATAAAATTGTACACATTTTTTAAAAATACACAACATTTCCATGAACCGCGAATATTTTTTTCTTCTACTTCGCAACCAAATTTCCAAAAGATAAGTTGATTTGGTTTCTTATACGAGCGCAGTAAGAATTCATTTACAACTTTTACCCAATTCCATTCCAGATTTCACATGAAACACGAAAGACAAGAAAAGAATGATATATATGAGAAACGGACCAAAATAAAAAAAACGAACGCCAGAGTGAATATGTAGAGAGAAGAGATAGAGAATGAGAATAGAAAAAGAGAGGCGAAAAAAAGGGGAAGAAGAGAGAAGAGAAGTAAGTTAAGGAAAGGGATGAGATATATATATTGTATATATTTTGAATAGATAGATTATATATAATATATAATTTTATATATATAAATATATAATATCTAATATTTGTTGCATTACATAATATATACATTTTTTAAATTTGTATATATATATATAGAAGAGAGAGAGATAGAAATAAAATAAGGAAGTGAACATGAGAGAGGGAAAGGCATAAGATTACAGACAGAGAGAGGGAGAGACAGGTTTCTACTTTCTATTTTCGACTGTTTCTTGTTTTCTTTTATTTCGTTGTGTTTTTCTTTTTTCTGTTCGTCTCTGTCTGTCTCTTTCACTTTCTCTGTTTATCTATTCCCCTCTATCTCTTCCTGTCTCTCCCTCTCTCTGTCTGTCTATCTTACTGCCTTACCCTCTCTCTCTCGTTCTCTCTCTCTATTTCTCACTTTCTTTCTCTCTCTCTCTATATATATATACATATATATATGTATATTATTTTATGTCATATATATATTTATATAAAATTTATTTTATATATTATAATATATATATATATATTCATAAATAATAATTTACTCCCCCCCCTTTCCTTCCCTTACCTCTTCTCTCTCTCTCTCTCTCTCTCTCTCTCCCCCCCTTTTTCGCTCTCTTTCTCTCCTATTCTTTTTCTTTATCTCTTCTCTCTACATATTCACTCTGGCGTTCGTTTTTATTTTTTATTTTGGTCCGTTTCTCATATATCATTCTTTTCTTGTCTTTCGTGTTTCATGTGAAATCTGGAATGGAATTGGGGAAAAGTTGTAAATGAATTCTTACTGCGCTCGTATAAGAAACCAAATCAACTTATCTTTTGGAAATTTGGTTGCGAAGTAGAAGAAAAAATATTCGCGGTTCATGGAAATGTTGTGTATTTTTAAAAAATGTGTACAATTTTATATCGTTTCCTTATTCGTTATTATCTTTACTATTATTTTCATTATTATCATTATTATTGTTACTGATATTATCTTTGTTATCATTATCATCATTGTCATTATTATCATTATTGTTATTATCATTATTGTTATTATTGTTATCCTTATCATTATTACTGTTATCATTATTATCATCATT
>NW_028234409.1:45462460-45463521 GCF_977035675.1 Penaeus japonicus
CCCGACCCATCCACCCCGCCAAACCTTAAGTACACCACCTGGCCCTATCTATTCCTCCAGCTCTCTTGACCCTCCCTACCAACCCAACCCACACCCCTCCTATAAGCCCATAACCAAACCCAACCCCACGCGTCACACCCCCCACCTACCCGAAGGTCACTAACTACACATACAAACCAACAATTGCTTCATCACATCATCAATCCGCCACTCCCATCCTCCACACCACACACATCGAACCTACCCCAATTGTAAAGGAACACCGAAAATTTTTTCATTTTACCCTGCGGCCAAAAGCGCTCTTCCTATTGATTGGGTTATATATGGTGTAACGTGACGGGGGGGCACGGGCCCCGCGCTCGCCGCGGGAGAAATGCAGATGGGGAGATATGTTTTCTCTCGAGGTACGGGCCCTGGGACAGGTGGCTGGTGGGGGAGGGGGGGGGATGTGTGTATCCATCTTATATGATTGGGATTAATGTTCACCTCACGTACAAATGCAAGACCGCCTAACAACGTACATCCCCCCACCCACACCTGCCCCCGCACATTCAACACACACAACAGACATATGTACCCATTTCCGCATCAATACTATCACTACAATAACGCAAAATATATAAATGCACACTGGAATAGCTTAAAAAACGAACCGATAAATCCATCATAACAAAGAATGAACATCGCATGAATAAAAACCGCCATAATACCAACACACTCTGGATTTTGAAGAAATATATAATGTGGTGTCAAATACCAAAGACGATGAATGCAGAAAATTGAGAAATGGGAGTGGAAAATATACAGAGTAATATACCTGATGACGAAATAGATCTAATTAACCTCCAAGTGTAGGAAATAAAAGCACATGTCGATAGTGTGACTACACAAAACGCGAAGGGGATTATTCGCTATCGAAGCCGAGAAAACATTGATCAGAGAAAAGGGGGGCAAGCGACAAGCGCCACAATGCAAGAGGCAATTGCAAAGAAATCGTAGCTCGGGGATGACTGAATGCAATGCGGCATACCTCGGCTCGGAAGCATGCCGAGTCACGCGTA
>NW_028234409.1:45481121-45488621 GCF_977035675.1 Penaeus japonicus
CTCACTCTCCCCTCCCCCTCTTTCCCCTCTCCATTTCCTCATCTCCCCTCTCCCCCTTCCTCTCCCTCTCCTTCTCCTTTCTCCTTCCTCCTCCTCTCCCCCTTCCTCTCCCTCTCCTATTCCTCCTCCTCGATATAGTATTCGTTAATCTCTCTCTCTCTCTATCTATCTATCTATCTATCTATCTATCTATCTCTCTCTCTCTCTTTCTCTCACTCTCACTCTCACTCTCACGCGGGGGGTGGGGGGTGGGGGCGGGGGGGGGGGGCGGTGGGGGGGGGGGGGGGGGGGGGGGGGGGGGCTTTCAACTCTCACTCTCGCTTCCCCCTCTCCCCCTCTCCCTCCCCTTCTCCCCCTCTCCATCTCCCCATCTCCCCTCTCCTTCTCCCTCTCTCTCTCTAACTCACCTTCTTCCTTCCTCCGCTCCCTCTCCCTCCCCTTCCCCTCCTTCTCCATCTCCCCATCTCCCCTCTCCTTCTCCCTCTCTCTCTCTAACTCACCTTCTTCCTTCCTCCGCTCTCTCTCTCTCCCCTTCCCCTCCTTCTCCCTCTTCCTTTCCTCCTCCTCTTCCGTCTCCAACAGACGTACGGACAGATAATCAGACAGACAAGAAAAGAGACTCACGCGGTTCGGAAGACTTAAGAGGAAGATCGTAGTGATAACAAGAAGCAGGAGAAGAGAGAAAGAGACAAGGGATAAGTGGAGACTATTGGCCCTCCTGTCGTCACTTTTTGACTGGGAACTGATCCGCATTTGGAAAGTGAAGGGAGGAGAGGGGGTTGGGGGAGGGGGGGAGAGAGGGAGGACGGGAGAGAGGAGGGAGAGAGGGAGGAAGGGAGGAAGGGAGGGAGGGAGGAAGGGAAGGAGGGAGGAAGGAAGAGAGGGAACGAGGGAGGAAGGAAGAGAGGGAGAAAGAGGGGGAATAGAGAGAGAGAGAGAAAGAGAGAGAGAGAGAGAGAGGGAGGGGGGAAGAGAAGGAGAGAGAGAGAGAGAGGGGGGGGGAGGGAGGAAGGAGAAGGAGAGAGAGAGAGAGAGAGAGAGAAGAGAGAGTGAGAGATCGAAGGATAGAGAGAGAGAGAGAGATGAGAGTGAGAGAGAGAGAGTGAGAGAGAGCGGGAGAGACAGAGAGAGAGGAGTGAGAGAGGAGGGAGAAGAGGAGAGAGAGAGAGAGAGAGGAGAGATGAGGGGAGGAGAGGCGAGAGAGAGAGCTAGCGTGGCGCTTTGGGTTTGTGTTGGTGTTGGGGGGTGGGGTATAGCAAGAGAGAGAAAAGGAGAGAGAGAGGAGCGAGAGAGAGAGAGATACAGGTCTATCGCGTGAGAAGAGGAGACGAGAGTCGAGCGAGAAGAGCTCTATCTGCTCCGGGGCTTCTCACTTCTCGCATGAGCGTCTCTCTACTCTCTCTATTTCTCCGCTCTCTCTCTCTCTCTTCTTCTCCTTCTATCTTCTTCCCCTCTCTCTCTTTCTTCCTTCCCTCTCCCTCCCCTCCTCTCCTCTTCTCCTCTCCTCCCCCTCTTTTTTTCTCCTCCACTCTCTCCTCCCTCCCCCCCCCTCTTTCCCCTCTTTCCCCTCCCCCCTCCCCCCCCCCCCCCTCTTTTTCCCCCCCCCTTCCCTCCCCCCCCCTTCCCCCCCCCCCCTTCCCCCCCTCCCCCCCCCCTCCCCTTGTTTCCCCCCTCCCTCCCCCCCCCCCCCCTTCCTCCCCCCCCCCCCCCCCTCCCTTCCCCCCCCCCCCCCCCCCCTTTCCCCCCCCTCCCTCTCCCCCCCCCCCCCCCTCTCCACCCCCCAAAAACCCCCCCCCCCCCCCCCCCCCTAACCCCCCCCTTCCCCCCTTCCCCCCCCCCTCCCCTTTTCCCCCTTTTTCCATTTTCCCCACCCCTCTTTCCCCTCCCCTTCTCTCTAAAATTTTAACCCTTCCTTTCCCCCTTCCCCCCGCTCCCCCTCTCCTCTAAAAATTACTATTATTTCATCCACTATTAAACTATTTTATCTTTCTAAAATTTATCCCCTTTTATCCTTCACTTTCCCACAAACTTTTATTTATTTTATCCTATCCTTTCAAACCAAATCAAACCCCCAAAAAACTTCATTTTTTTTCCTTTTTTTCCAAACCCTTTATTATTAAAAATTAAAAATTTTTATTTTCATCAAAAAAAAAATTATTTTAAAAATTATAATAAAAAATATATATTTTTTATATTTTTTATAAAATAAAAATATAAAAATATAATATATAAAAAATATAAAATATAAATTTTATATATTAAAATAAAATATAATATATAAAAAAATAACCTTATAAAAAAATATATATAAAAATATATAATTTAAAAAATTTAAATTTTTATATATATATAATAAAAATATTAATTATATAACTAAAATATATGTGGCGCTGTGTGATAGTGTTTTGTATTATAAATATATATATTATATCTATATATAAATTAAATATATTTATATATTATATATACTATACAACATATATATATAAATATATATTATACATATATATCTCTATATATGTGTACAAATATGTATTTTATTATCAATCAATAAATATATAAATATCTCTATCTGTGTGTGTGTGATGTGTGTGTGTGTGTGAGGTTGTTTTGTGTGTGTGTGTGTGATGGTGTGTGAGGTGTTGTTGTGTGTATGTATTTATTTATGAAAAAATTGAATATCTATAAAAATATATAATGATATATATATAAAAAAAATATACATAAAAATATAAATCAATCTATAACAAAAACTCATTCACACACTCCAAGTAACTCACAATCCCCAAACACTCACACACACACAACACACACACTCCTCTTCTCTACCTCTCGCTTCTCTCTGCTTCTCTCTCCTCTCTCCTCTCTCTCTCTGTTCTCTCTCTCTCTCTCTCTCTCTCACCCCTCACACTCACTCTCACACTAACATAGTCCACCCACCAACCACACCCTCCCTCCCGCACATCTCCACAATACACCCACACTCATATATACCCAACACAACAACACACACACTCGCACACACACACACACACACACACACACTCACGCACTCACTAACGCAACTCACTCAACTCACTCACTCACTCACACATCCCACATATTATATATATTACTCACACCACACACACTCTCACTCACACACACACACACACACACACAACACACACACACGCACACATATATATATATATATATATTAGATATATATACTATATATATACCTACCCCCCCCCACCCACCCACACAACACCCCACACACACTCCACAACACAGTTGAAAAGAAAACCTTTTCCCCAAGGGTGGTGAAATAGCTTTTTATTAACATGTGTATTCCTATAATAACATGTATGCATTCGCTGGATCAGTAACAGGTAATTAAATCATCCCATTGATTTTTTATTTTTTTTTTTTTTCAAAATGAGTATATAGTGTATTAATTAATAAATACATTTAAGAGTCTCCAACAAGCAGCAAAATTACTTTTCCGCATTCCTAATGATTATAAATTTCTTTTCATCAACAAGAGTAAATTTTAGATGAAATATATATCTATGATTAAAGCTATTATCTACTTTTCATATTTTATAAGGTTGAAATTTCTTCTTTTTTTGTATAAGTTTGTTAAGGTACATTTAGGTAACTTTATTACTTAAAGGTAAAAAGGTTATTCATATTGCATCAAGGTGAAATTGATTTCCATCAACACATGTGTATTACAGATAACTTATTTATTAGAAGGTAAATTGGTTATCATTATTATAATCAGTAAGGGGAAATTTACCTTTCCATTTTGCCAGTAAGCTGAAAATCCCTTCCATCAACAGCAGTGCATAACATTCCGCTTCAGAGAATCAAACCAAAACAACACGATTCCTCCGGGTTATACGACCCTAATTTTCCGCCTCACATTGCATCAGCAATTTTAATGCTCTGGTTTTATCACCCGCCGGAATCCATAATGGCATCTGTAAATATTTATGGTTCTCGTTGGGATAATTAAAACCGGGAACATTTGCTTTGTGTGTTCTACCGGAGCTTTACGAGCGTTGGCGAATGGCTGAGGTCAACTAGGAGGGACTCGAGGGTCATCGCCTGGTATTGGTAGCAAGGTCATTCGGGATTATGCAGCATTAATCAAAATAGTGAGGGGGTTGCTATTCATTTCTAGGGGTATGCTTGAGTAGTGTCGATCTCGGCTAATATTGATTGAGCAGAATGGGGATTACGAGGGTTGTTCTTGTTACGGGGGAGTAGTGATGCGTTTTTTGAGAGAGAATGAGAGAGAGAGAGAGAGAGAGAGAAAGAGAGATAAGAGAGATGCGGGAGGGCGAGCAAGTGAGCGAAAGCGAGAGAAGGGGGAAGGGAGGAATAGAAAGGAAGAGCGTTAATGAGAACACGAGAAAGAAAAGGATTGAGCGAGCGAAGAAGAGAGGGGACGGGGGTAAAGGGAAGAGAAATATAAAAAGAGTGAAAAGGAGAAAGAGAAAGGAAATAGAAATAAGGAGGGGAAGAAGGGGGAGGGGTCTACAAGTAACTGCAAAAAACAAATAAGTGACAAACAGTAGAAGAACAAGATATACAGATATAACGACACATGTACATAGATTCAGAGGGAAAGAGAGGGAGATAGAAAGAGAGAGGGGATGGGGGGAGAGAAAGAGAGAGAGAGAATGAGAAAGAGTGAAACCAGAGACAGACAGACAGAGCAAGACACAGAGAAGCAAAGACTTCTGACTCAGCATGCGGGGTAGGCCTCCACATGGTAGCTGGTGGTTTTCGTCCAATTTTCTCTCACAATAGAGAATTTCCAGTCGTAGGAAGCGACTACCACGCTTTAGTCGGGGATTCCTTAAGAATTCTTTCGGCATTACCAAGGGGGAGCAACGAAGAGACATATAGGGAAGGCATGTAGATGAGGGTGTGGGCGGGATGGCTTCAGAAATGGGATTGGGCAGAGAGGTGGGGAGTGCGGGGATGGGGAAGAGGGAGAGAGAGGAAAGGAAGGGAGTGGGAAGAAGAAGGGAAGGGAGGGAGAAGAAGGGAAGGGGAGAGTAGGGAGTGAGAACAAGGGATAGGAGAGGAGTGGGAGGAAGGGATAGGGAAGGGAAGGGAAGAGTGAGAGATAGAAGGGGAAAGGTAGAGAGGGAGGGAAGTGGGCTCTATGCTAAAATAGGAATTAGAAGACGAAATAAAAGAGAAATGTGAGTTGCCATCAAAGAGAAACTGAACTGTATGTATGTCGAAGTAGGAAGGCACATAAAAAAAATATAGGCAAAATAATATGAAAACGAGGATGTAAAGCAAGGAGTTATATATAATAATATCTATAATATATATTTATAATTAAATATATATATATATTTAATAAACTCTATAAATAATATAGTATATATATATAATATATGTGTGTGTCTGTGTGTGTGTGTATGTGTGTGTGTGTGTGTGTGTGTGTGTGTGTGTACATATAGATATACATGTATACATACATATGTATACATATAAATATAGATAAGAAGAATTAGTTCTAGACAAACTCACAGAAAAGATATGCTCAATGTCGTTAGAGAAGCAAACGGAGATCTCAAACAAAAAGTTTAGATTGAAAGGAGGGAGAACAGAATCATAACCCTGGAAAGATTTTTCGACGTGTTGATATTACGGTTGAAAGAACGATCTAAAAGGAACCCTTTCCGTTACAGACAAAGAATATTACGGTGTTTGTGCGTTTGCATGATGTAAGGATAGATGGAAAATTAGGTACATAGACTGATAGATAGATAGACAGATAAATTGATATTGATATTTATTGATATATGTATATAGACGTCGATAGACAGATAGAATGGTAGACTCTTTTTTTCCTTCTCTTCTTTTGCCTTTTCGCCTTCTACTTTTCCTCTTCCTCCTCTCCTTGCTTCTCTTCATCTACCTTCATCTACTTCGACCTCTTCCACTACCACTTTCCACCTTCCACCTCCGCCTCCTCCACCTCTACCTCCTCCTCTTCCCTTTTTCCCATTCCTGAGTACGAGTGAGATAATGAGAGAAAGAAAAAAAAAACGATAAAGATTCGAAAAGTCGAGAAACTTTTTCTATTTTTTAATTTTCGATAATGATTTTTTTTTTTAATCTTCCCCGAACATATTAGGATTCTAAATTCTTGACGGATTCTGATTGAAGATTGTGGTTCCAACGTGACTCGCTCTTGATGAGGACTGAGGCGATATCGTGGCGTTGTGTGTGTTTGTGTGTCAGTGTGTTTGGGGTTGGGTGTGTGTGTTTTGTGCGTGTCTGTGTGTGTGAGTTTATGTCAGTGTATGTTTAGTGTATACTTAAATAAAATATTTAGTCTCTATACCTGTTATCTTTGGTTATAATCCTGTTATACACTGATTATATAAATGTGTGTTTTAGTTTATTTAGTTTGGGGTTACTCTTAATCTTTAATCACCTGAGCGATTAATATGTATATGTATATATATATATATTTTTTTTTTCCTAAATGATTTGTTTCTTGGATTGTTTTTGTCTTTCAGTTTTCCACTTGGCCATTACCATTTATCAGCATGGCTATAAACGGAACCTACCTTTATGAGGAGCCCTCGCGCTTCTGTTGAAACGGACACAAGATTTAATATGGAATGAAAACTGGCGTCACAAGTGGCCTAGATAGAACCTAACAGAGTCTATCGACCCTCTCGTGCCTCAGCGAAGCTAACCTTCTCCGTACTTCATATCTCTAATGCTTCTATAAAATGGTATATGGCATCTGGTTAGGAAGGAGGCTTCTTTGACGCGGTAAGAAACTACTAGGAAAGTGAATTGTTATTCTATAAGCCTGTAGTGTTATACATGGCACATACAGATAACCAAGTCCCCTTGTGACGGCAAGCGCTGTCAGCGCTTATACCTTGAAAGAACTCGTGTATATGTGCCTCGCTATTTTACTTAATAGACTCGGCTTTGACCGGCCAGTCATCATCGCCTCAGATAAGCCCTTTGCACGAGTCCGCGACTTGGCCCCGCCTTGCTCGCGGCCGCGACGGTGCCCTCGATCATCAGAGGCTGGTCGGCGAGGGGCTTGACTACCTTGACGCCAAACTCCCTCTCGATCCTCCCCACCCTGCTTTGCTCTGGGCCGAGGGCGAGGATGTGATCCTCGGCCTGGATTCGGACCGTCGCGCAGATGTGCTTCGGGTGGAGCACGTGCTTGGCCATGGTCTCCAGCTCGGCCACGGCAGCCTGTGCTTGCTCAGGCAGGCCAATCACCATGATCTGGCCGGAGCTTTGGTTCCGCTCAAGAAGCTGGATCCACACTCTGTTTCTTCTTGCTGAGGTACTGGAGGCGGAAGGCGCCCTTGCCGATGGCTCTACCCATCATCGAGGGATCGATGTTGGCGGGGAACGTCCTCATCTGTTCCTGGCGGAGACGTCTCTCTCCTTTGAGGCGGCCGCTGTTCCTTCAGATACAGCTGGAGGTAGGACACCCCTTTTTGA
>NW_028234409.1:45498621-45501121 GCF_977035675.1 Penaeus japonicus
TATGGACAAGCCCTATGAAATTTATAAAGATCTGTCACGGAGGCAACAAGTTATACTAACCAAGCTACGCATAGGCTATCACTATACTATACAATATGTGCAGGATGCAGTTTTGGATGCAAAACCAGTCACATATCACCACTGTAAATTGTGCAAAAAAGCTAAATCACATAGTCTCAACCACTACTTGCTTTGCTGTACGGAAACTGCATCCTATCGATCGAACAGCACTGTACAAAGAACATTACTTGTAGATTATATTAATCTTATTATAGACACTAGTCTTGTCTTTGACATGATCAGTGACATAAAAGGTTTTTTACCGACTAGGTAAAACATGTAAATATGTTAACCAGTATAATGCAGCCCCTCAGGTATGTAAGATTTGTGCTTGACTAAGCCCTTTACGCAATAGAAGCTTAGCCAGTTTGGATAGATGCTTGGCATCTTACCCTGGCTTTTTGCAGGGCATGTAAACTGTTCTGCAAATAAACTATATCAAATAAAATCAATCTCTCTCTCTCTCTCTTTATCTCTCTCTCTCTCTCTCTCTCTCTCTCTCTCTCTCTCTCTCTCTCTCTCTCTCTCTCTCTCTCTCTCTCTCTCTCTCTCTCTCTCTCTCTCTCTCTTTCTGCCCGCTCGTATACCCTGAACCCTCACTCTACGCAAATACATTATACATATGCGCACACACACACATACACACATTTACACGTGAGCGCACAAAAAACATACACACACACACACGCGCGCGCGCGCGCGCATCCATATACACATACACATGCACGGATGAACGCACACACACACGCATGTATGAATGTACGCATATATGCATACGCACATACACTCACATACGCACACGCGCACACACAGACACATATACACATACACCTGTCCACTAATACATTCAGACACGTATACGCACACATACGCATACGCACAGATATGCATACACACACACACACACACATATTATGGGAAAAAATCGAGGGCACCGCCGAGGCAGCGAGGCAGGCCGTGACCTACGTCGAGGACCTCGTCGCCAACAGGTGCCGTATCCGTAGGCGCTGATGATTTTCCTTCCTTATTAAACTCTTGCGTCACCGTTTCTACAGAAGCGCGAGGGCCTCCATCAATAAAGGCTAGGTTCCGTTTATAGCCATGCTGATAAATGGTAATGGCCAAGTGGAAAACTGAAAGACAAAAACAATCCAAGAAACAAATCATTTAGGAAAAATTATATATATATATATATATATATATATATATATATATATATATATATATATATACATATTAATCGCTCAGGTGATTAAAGATTAAGAGTAACCCCAAACTAAATAAACTAAAACACACATTTATATAATCAGTGTATAACAGGATTATAACCAAAGATAATAGGTATAGAGACTAAATATTTTATTTAAGTATCCATACAAAAATACTTCAGTAAAATTGTATAAATGATTAATATTCAACATACACTGATTTTTAAAGATTAATCATCCGTCCAAAAATACACCAACAAAAGGTACACAATCAAAAGAATCAGCAAAACACGACACAAGATCAAATCAAACAAAAAGAAAACAACCCATCAAATACCTTCTAAAACAGTCTTTAGCAATGAAAACACTTACTCATACTCATTTTATTTATATTAGTCTATCGCATTTCCTTTCCTTTTGTTTCTTATTCTTCCCTTTCGAAGGTCTCCCTCCCCGCCACTTACTCACACTCATTCTATTCATATTAGTCTATCGCATTTCCTTTCCTTTCGTTTCTTATTCATATTAGTCTATCGCATTTCCTTTCCTTTTGTTTCTTATTCTTCCCTTTCGAAGGTCTCCCTCCCCGCCACTTACATGCATTTTATTTATATTAGTCTATCGCATTTCCTTTCCTTTCGTTTCTTATTCTTCCCTTTCGAAGGTCTCCCTCCCCGCCACTTACTCACACTCATTCTATTCATATTAGTCTATCGCATTTCCTTTCCTTTCGTTTCTTATTCTTCCCTTTCGAAGGTCTCCCTCCCCGCCACTTACACTCATTTTATTTATATTAGTCTATCGCATTTCCTTTCCTTTCGTTTCTTATTCTTCCCTTTCAAAAGTCTTCCTCCCCGGCACTTACACTCATTTTATTTATCGCATTTCCTTTCCTTTCGTTTCTTATTCTTCCCTTTCGAAGGTCTCCCTCCCCGCCACTTACTCACACTCATTCTATTCATATTAGTCTATCGCATTTCCTTTCCTTTTGTTTCTTATTCTTCCCTTTCGAAGGTGTCCCTCCCCGGCACTTACACTCATTTTATTTATCGCATTTCCTTTCCTTTTGTTTCTTATTCTTCCCTTCCGAAGGTCTCCCTCCCCGGCACTTACACTCATTTTATTTATCTCATTTCCTTTCCTTTTGTTTCTTTCATTCTATTCTTATTAGTCTATCGCATTTCCTTTCCTTTTGTTTCTTATTCTTCCCTTTCGAAGGTCTCCCTCCCCGC
>NW_028234409.1:45508621-45518621 GCF_977035675.1 Penaeus japonicus
AATTAATTAAATTGATATTGACATTGATAATATTGGTAATCCCATCTGCATCAGTATTCTTCATAGTGTGCATTTTTGGGTTTGTAACAATATTGTAATTTATAGTTATCATTATGCTTGTGCAGATAAACATGTCATCAGACTGTACCAATTTTAAAGCACAGTTTATGCTGTTTTCTTTTTGATGAATGAAAATACTTAAGAAGAAAACCATGTAAATATTATGTTCTCAAATTTGTGAATAAATTTCTGAAGCCTGTGATTGTAGTGATGTACTGATGTTATGAATTCTATGTTCTTGTCACCAGGTAAAAGTGAAAACACGTGCAGAGAAGACAGATATGTCGGCTGGCAGTGATGAGGCCTGGAGCACAATTCAGCAGAAAGCTCTAGAGAAAGCACTGAAGCAGTTTCCAAAGGGTACCGACCAGAGATGGGATAGAATTGCAAAAGCTGTACCTGAGAAGGCCAAGGTAATGGCTGCCATATCAAAGCTTAGTTTCTTCTTCTTCTTTATCTTCTTTCTTTCCTATTTCTTTTTTCCTTTTTCTTTTTCTTTTCCTTTTCCCTTACCTTTTTTTTTTTTTTTTTCCCTTTCCATTCTTTTCTTTTCTCTAATGTTTGAATATTACTTGTTTTTTTTCTTTTTTTTGGGGGGGGCTGCTTATGATGTTGATACACAGGGCAGGTTTTAGACTTATCTCTTTTTGTAATAGCTGATCATGGAATGTCACAAATAAATTTAGAATAAATGTTTTGTTTCTCATGTTATCCACTCAGTTTGTTTTTAATCATGGGAAAGGGTACCATATGTTCTACTCTTTAATTAGAATTGAAAAAGGAAAAAAGAATAATTAAGAAGTAAAATATGAGAGTAACACAGAGAGTCAATGACAAGAACAAGTGGCATCACTTTCACTCCATTGCTCACTATCTTAATATCATGATTCGGCCCACAGGAGGACTGCATGCTACGCTTCAAATTCCTGGCAGAGAAGATTCGCAAGAAGAAGGAGGAAGCTGAGAAACAGACAGACGATGACCAGCCCAACGAAGAGCAACCCGAGAATGAGCAAGAAGAGGAACTGGAAGAGGCAGAACTTGTGTGTAAACCTGGCAGTAAAACTAACTTCAGAAAAACAAACAGCACAAAGGGAAATGCCTTACCAGGAGACGACAGAGAGGTAGTTAGTCTAGTCCAAAGTGCGGAAGGAGAAGAGGAGAATGACGAGTGACGTTAGATTCCTAGGTAAACAGCAGTTATATTTACTTCTCCTTAGAGAGTTGTTATATTTTGATACAGTGTTACACGTAGGGTAATTTATACAACTTTAGATAGGATGAAATGATGACATTTGTATGACAAGGTGCTGGAGATTGTGTAGAAAATATTGTGTTGGAGAATAAACCCATTGTATTTTACACTAAGTTAAAGGCTTACATTGATACCATGCAGTTGATAAATAAATATCTCATTTTGGATGACTTAGAAAAATAGAGTGAAAGACAGGATGTATTATGTGCTCTGTTAACATAATTTGATGTGCACTTTAACATATTTTACATTGCTTTTTCTCTATCTTCTTGAATTTTCCTTTTTCTTACTAAAAGAAAATTTTCAGTTCAAAAAAGATTATGAAAAATGGTTATTAAAACAAGAGTCTTTTTTTAAGAGAAGAAAGTGATGTGTTGAACATTAAAATGGTTGAAATATCCCTTTTAAACATTGTAAATGTGGAATGATTATTAAAAAGAAAATTGCTTTTGAAATTCATAGATCTGAATTAATATCTGTGTTATTCCCCAAATTTAAGATATTTAGCATTTCTTGAATTAGAAATTAGTGTCTATTTTTTCATATGTGTGCATGAAAGCCTGTAAGACGGTCTATAGATAGAACTTAGAAGACCATTCATTTCATATCACTTTTCTCCTTAGTTCACAGACATTTATATATTGTATATACACATTTATATATCATGACATTTTTATGAGTTTGTTATAAATGCAAAAATAAAAGATTTCTGAAGTCATAATGCCTAATATAGACTTTTTGTTGTCATGACAAGTTATTTCGCTACAGCCAAATTTGCTTTGGATTTGTGTTATTGAGAAATGTTAATTTTTCATTTCTATTGATATTTTATACTATTTTGATGAAAATGGAGTGACTTGTTTATTTACAGAATTGCAGGTTATTTATTATTTGTAATTCTGTTATTCTTTCTCTTAGATTATTTCTCAGATGAGAAAATGCCCGTTGAATGTCAGTAATATGATTATTATTGTAATCACACTCTTAGCCATCTTCAGATACAATATGGTGCTATAAAAGGTTTTATTCAATAATGCCCATTTCTCCTAAGCAAGTGGAATACCTTTGATGTGTAGAGTCATGAAAACTCTTTATAAGAGTTTTTACAATAGAGTCAGATGTAGTCTGTGACACCATGGAGCTCTGTCAGAATTAATGTAGGAGCATCTTGTACTTTTATATTTGCCAAGTCAGAATCTTACCATAAAAAGTGTCTATTTGTGGCTATGTATATGTGTATGTATGGATATAGATATTGTGTAATGGATGAGTATGGATAAGTTGATTTGTGTATGGATATTTCTAGACGGGTACAAATGCCTCTCTTGTCTAATATCTTTTAAAAACTCTTTATGAATGAGAATGTCTGTCTTATGATGCAAGTGAAGGTGCACTGAATTCATTTTGACCCTTCGAAGAGCAATGAAAAACTAAGAGTTGAGTGTGTTTGAATGTAAGAGGACATATAGTTCACTTTGAGCAATAAGGATGACCTATACAGTCACTATTGATAACTGCAACTTGGGAGCCACAATGTTATACACATTTAGACACTTACATGTAAGTACTGTTTATCCATATAAACAAACACATTAACACACACTGAGTCTTGCAGTTTATGCACATACTGTATATATGAGTAATTTATCTTTTGTCTCTTTCTTTCCATCAAGATCAATCTTTATACAGTCATGCTCACACATTTATCTGGTACCCTAGTCAGTTTAAGAGACAAATATTGAATCAAATGTTTTGAGTTTTTACTACTATACTTCTTTTTTTTCTATGTCTTGTACACACTTCTTTGTACATTTATGCTTAACATCATTCAAGTTATATTCAAATCTGTTATATTTATAGTCTGTTTTTATTCCCATTGATACAATCTCTTGATATTTGCCATTAGTGTGTGCTTGAACTTTCACACATAAAAGCTATGGTAAATGTTGTAGGTACTTTTGGTGGTGGAAGAGCTCCCTCAGTGAGTTGGCGTTGCAATGAAAGCGGCACAGCAGAGGTATTATTTCATGCATTTTTATGGGAATTATTACCATTATGTTTTCTATTGATTATAATTTTGTCACCATCTTTGTACTGTGAAAGAAAATAAAGAATAATAATTTTTTTTATGTATTTATATAGTGTTTTCTATGTAATAAGGCTGCTTCCCAAGGGTTATCTATATCATATATATTCTCTGATTATGGTATGCTTATTGAATATCTGCTGTTTACATATGACAGAAATGGTTTCAAGTGCTTCATAGGGAAAAAAAGGTACATTATATAGGTAGTCTTTTACTATTAAAGCTTATTTCTTCAAAAATTCAGTATGAAACGCACCTACAGCCACCATCCCATTTAACACTAAATGAAATGAATATAATGAAACACCTGTAGGTCATTAACTCTAAGCACCTAGTTGGTTTAATTTACAAGATCACATGTGCATAAGTAATGACTATCTACAAACATCTGGTGTAGACACTCAAATATAGAAGTTGAATATGCAATTTCAAAGAAGAAAATAGAGATGGCTGCTATATTATACTCCTTTCTTTTTAAAGTTTAATATGAATCTTTCACCAAATGCTGACTGGCTGGTAGTTAAATGCGATATGCAACATGAAATACACACATCCTCATCAAGTACTTAAGGTGTCAAAATGAAGGTATTCTGGCAAGCCATGAGAATTGCTGATTTCTATACACCTCTATAGTCATATTGAAATACTTTTGTAATGTACAAGTTTGTAACACAAAACCCATCTCTTTCAAATGCAAAAAATAATTTTCCTCATTGTTACTTGCCTATTTTAGCGCATTCACGACAGGACGTATTTTCACCTACTCCCACATACGCTGGGAAGATAACAAGCGCAAGATGCTTCATGCCAGGCTGTTTTCTCGCTGCGCGGGGCCACGCTGATCACCTCAGAACGTTTTTCACCCACTCTATTCTTATTGTTTTCATGAATGCATTTACAATGTAAAGGCACATTAAAATATTGCCATGTTCAGAGGAGTTATTTTAGTCGAAAAACATGTTACAGTAATGCCTTTTTAGTTTTATTTTATTGAACTTTGCCTATATTTTTCACTTCTAGTGAAAATACCAAAGGAAAGTGGAAGCAATCTCTTAGTGGGGCATCAAATAACATGTTTTATTTTTTTTTTTTTTTTTTTTTTTTTTTCCAAAAGTTAAAGAACAATATGAATAATCATACATGTACATAAGAGCATGTACATGTACCTCATGACATGACACGGCATGACATCACGGGTAATCAACAAATTAGAAGTAGTATTGCATTAGTAATTTTTTACATTATTTTATTCCTTGGCCTAACACATTTGATTTTACAATAGTTTTTTGACTCGGATCTTTCTATTCAACCAATCAAGAAGCAGAAATTGCCATGATGTCATCAATATCGCATAGTTTTCTGTGACGTCATTTTCCTTTAACATTATATAATTTTATGAGATTCAAACACCTAAATTAAAGTAACAGTCTAAGAAATTATGTAAAATAATTATATTTGAGAACAATCTAGCGATCTATTGCTGCCGTTTCAGGACATCACATGGGTCCCTGGATATTTTTTGACCACATGATAGGACGTCAAGTGGCACAAATTGGTTAATTATGATTTACGATTCATTTTAATTTACATTTCACAATTCAATTATTTATAATTTAGATTCTTAAGACAAGATCTAACATTCAACTATTACCAGTGACATTTTTAATATTTCACATTTATGTAGATAAGGGCCAACTTTTTTCACATTTCAACTTTCACTAGTTTGTGTGTCAAAATTCCTGTAATCTCAAGTCATAAATTAATCAAAGGTATCTAGTAAAATACAATGTCTTGACAGAATTATTTATAAAATATAACAAAACCATCTGTGAACTAGTATTAAAAGCAATTTAAGTTATGATATAAACATGATGTCTGTGCTATATTCTCTGATGACAATGATTTGCTGTTAAGCATAAACTACCTGTGGTCTTTATTATTGTGCATTACATTATTATGCCTATCTCTACTACTTCCTTTTAAATATTCCTTCTTTCCTATACACTAACAAACAGTCCCTCTGCTATTTACTAACACCTATCTATCTAAATTGGTCACACCTCAAACCAACTTTAACTGAATATTTCTATAAGTACAGAAAAAAAATTTAATACAAATTTCCTTTAGTTTAGCAGATGTGATTTCATAATGCCTATTCCTCCTTCATAAAGCATATATTCTGATAGAGATTTGCAAGACTAATAATTACAGTACATAGTGATAATATGGAAACATACAAATAAGTGAATACAATCTTCTAAATACAGTTGTAGAAATAAATTTCCTGTACTGCCTTTGGTAAGCCAAGTGAATAGAGTTTGACAAGTGTGATTGGTGGAGCATAGTTGAAACTAATGTTTAATATGTGCTGCTTTTAGCAAATATCACCCTAAAGAACACAAACTAATCAAAAGAAGTACAGGAACTCCTCTCTCCAACACTCCTAAGAGCCATTCCTTACTAAACACTAAAGTAGTTGCTTGGACTGACCTGAAAAATGTGTATTAAGTTACATTTATAATGATCTATCTAAACATTTAAATCCATAACATAATAAATGCATTTTATGCTGATAGAGATTCAGCACTTCAACAAAACAGGGATTGGAAGCTTTTGATATTTGCACAAAGATAAAAAGTTGGTAAATATTGATATGACTAGGCTATAGAATATTATTCAGGCAAAATTTTCAATAAAGCTACCTTCTTCTTTCCAGAGAATGAGTCATCTGGCTCTGCACTCTCTCTTTCTTACCTTAACCTTTTACTGCAATTACAGGTAATCAATATTGTATGATGCACTTGCCTACCATTTGATCCCTTAGCCAACTGTGCTATAACAACATTAAGCAGTCTGTGATCTTATTGTACTGGTTTGAACATAGTGAAATGCATTTGTGAATAAAAATACACATGAAAAAATGTGAAACTTTCATATGGTCTGACACAAGAAAAGAAATGCTGTTATGTTGTGCACATACAAACTCTTACCTTTACATACATAAAACTTACATAGACTTTTGTTACAGCAACTACACCAAACACTTCCAAAACTTCACTTATTTATGAAAGTGATGAGCACCATTTGTGATGAATGGATAATGTGCCATTGAACAGCATCATTTTCCCCAGTTCTGTTTCATATCAATGCTATTCCTGCCCAACAAGTCTATCAAGCTAATTTCTAAATGTCTGAAGCAGGGTGTAATCAATCTTATCCAACTGTCTCATCTAAAGCATTACTACTGCAAGCCTATACTCAGTTTGGAATTTGGAATTTCCTTTATGTTTTACAAAATTTGTACCTCTCCAGTGGTGAAATGAGAAGCAAAGCTTACCAAATTCAACAGACAGCATGAAATCCATTTGAAATGTCTTAGACTCCATTGAAATGCATAGTTATTTTTATTAGTAAAGTAAGGTGAAAGTATATCAGTTATATGGTAATTATCCAGTATAGCACTGCAGAGGCCACAGCATTGCCTGATATAACAATCCTCAGAATTGTGTAAGCTGTTGTGAGCTTACCTTTATTTGTGCAGATTATTTTTTCACACAATAGTGCTGTTTGATGCACTCTTTATGACCATTACCTTTTTTTTTTCTTTTTCCACGTAGTTCTATTCTGATTAATTACGAATAATGTGTAAATAAGTGAACAGTAACAACAATTAAATGGCGATAAATGTAGTGCTACATCATAGTGATACTGACCTTATAAAATTATAAATATTTCTAATCTGCAAAGTCAATTTGCTAACATAATTTCACAAAAGCAGACCTGAATAACTCAATATTTTCATGAGCATATTTTCTACCAAATAAATAAACATTCATTCTCTTTTTACCATACTTCCTTGATAAATGTGCCTCATATACTACAGCTCTTATCGCTTTAAAAATATTTCATGAAAGCTGATTGTTTCTGCAATTATGCATGCAACATTACCCTCTCACAACCATTACCTGAACTCCTTAAAAAGTTCTAATATTTGGTATCAGACACAACTGAGAATCCCCTTTACTTTGAGAAATAAAAGGATACTCACATGACATTAGATAAATAAATTAATCATTTAACGTTCAGATGCTCACAATTCATCATGTGCAAATGACTTGAGAATATTTAATCTGCCCTCCATCTCATCTCTCTTTTCCTTCGTAATCTGTCCCGCCATTACTCCTCTGACCCTCGTCTTCTCAAGATCTATGAAGTCGCTCCCCTTTTCAATGACACGTCGCATAACCTTGACGTAGGTTTCAGCAATCTTCTGGTCAGACTGGCTCTTGATTTTGTCCCATTCATCCTCGGCCTCTCTAAGAAGACTCTTTCTCTCGTTCAAGCTTTCCGTAGCAATGAACTTGTCAGCAATGCGGTCGAAGATTTCCAGGCAGCCCTGCAGCCCAATGTAGACCTCAGAGTGTCTTCGGATGAACTTCTTCAGCTCCTCGTCAGTGAAATCCCCATCAAAGTCTATAGCGTTCTCCTGCCCACTCAGAAACAGCTTTACAACTGGGAAATCGTCCTTCTTAACGCCAAATCTCTCAGCTAGATCCATATTTTCCATGTCTCCATAATCTTTCACTCCCACCTCGGCAACAAGTAGATCTACCGAGCCTCTCCCAGCAGCAGACAGCTTAGTGTACTCTTCCTGCTTTTTGCCATATGGGTAAGCAATATCGAATTTGATTATAGCTGCCTTGAATTTCGGAACAATCTGTAAGAAAGGAAAATGAGTTAAATTGAAACCTACAAAAAGAATTTAAAAAAATAATAATAATAATATTTCGAAAGGATATAAAATTATAATATAAAAAAAGAAAAAAATGTTCATACTGCAATATGATATAACATATGTATGTTACTTATAATTTTTCCTATATCTCACTTCTTGTCTTCATAACTTGGACTGTCTGACATGTTCTCTTTGAAAGCATACAACAGCAAGAGATCATTTAGTATTCAGAGAGAAAATCAACTGCTATTGAAAAAGTATTTCTACATCAGATTACATCAATATATTACATTTTTGCTGTATTGACATAAACATACTAAAGACTATCGGAGCCATAAATATCCTACCACTCATAAAATACCAATAAACGCATCCTTCTAAATAAACAAACAAATACCAACTAAATAATCATGGACAGTAATAATGATAACGTAAACAACACCAAAAACAATAACAACAATAACGTCATGCCTCATACAACATACCATAAAGACATTCTAACAAAAATTAATAATAATAACATAAGAAAGAAAAAGTAAATATAAACAAACCTTATCAAACGTCCAGGAATCGAGGGGCGTGCATCCCTTGGCATTGATGGCTCCTGTCGTCTCAGCTATGAAAACGAGTCCTAAAAAAGCCACGATCTGATACATCATTCACCGTTTTTTTCCTCCGTATCAACTCTCAATCGAAGCCTCAAATCCAAAAAAGTCTTTATCAGTACTGAACGATTTTCCTTTCCCTCCCGTGACACGACCTCCGACCGAGTGTGTCCTGTTCCCACGGTGTCTCGATCGCTTCTGCTGGAATCCGGAATGCGAGGCGGCGTTCGCCTAAGGTCGTTCGTCTGCGGTAAACAAATCCTGACCAATCACGAGCGTCCAAATGTCGACGTTTTCCTTAGCTCGCATGTGGGATTCTGTCGGATTGAGGTCTTTTATTTAGTTTTATTTAATATTGTTATTGCGGTTCTGTTATCATGATCGTTATCACTGCCAGTAATGTTATCGTTCTCATTTTTCTACTGTGGTGGAAATGATGATGAGGATCAATAGTATCGTTAGTATTAGCAGTAGAATTCTTATCATCATCATTATCCTTATCATTACAATTAGTAATTTGGTAATCAATTAGGAGGTAGTAATTATCATTATTGCCAACAACATTACTATTTTTATCAAATAACTATTACCATTATCATTACCATGATTACCATTACTATTACTGTTATTACTACAACTATCATTATTGAAACCATTGCCATTATCTCCATTAACTTCTGGTAGTATCATCATAATCATTATCAATATAATTATCATTAGTGAGAATTATCATTATCATTGATGTATTTCGAATCATAAACATCATGTTTATATTAATCGTCATCAATATTACCATCATGGTTGTTACTCTCTTTATCATAATTATCAGCATCATTACCAATTTTATGAAGAATGATGGGTGCCCGCAAAGATATGAAGGCAAAAGATACCCGCATACATGTATATAGAGAAAGAAGGATAGATATATAGATAGATATTGATATTGGCATAGGTAAATATATTCATGAACCTGTGTGTGTGTGGAGCAACGGAGGGAGAGGGAGAAAGGAGGGAGAGAGGGTGGAGGGGAGGGAGGGAGAGAGGGGAGAGGGAGAGGAAGATGAGGAGGAAAAGGAAGAGGGAAAGGGTGAGGGTGAGGGTGAGGGTGGGATGGAGGGAGAGGGAGAGGGAGAGGGAGAGGGAGAGGGAGAGGGAGAGGGAGAGGGAGAGAGAGAGAGAGAGAGAGAGAGAGAGAGAGAGAGAGCAGATACTCTAGTTAAATTGCAAATTTGGAACAGACGCCGCATATTCTTGTAAAT
>NW_028234409.1:45523621-45526121 GCF_977035675.1 Penaeus japonicus
AAAATACCACTAAAACTAACAACAAAAGCAACAGCAATAAAGATATATAATAGTAAAAAATACAGTGAACAATAACGATAGGAAGAGCGATAGTAAATGATTTTTTTTCTATTATATAGGAAACCATCAAAGTGACGGAAGTGGTAAAAGAAAAAAGAAAAAAAAAAGTGACGTGAGGCTTCCGTGGCAATATCACACCTCTACAAAATAACCTATAAACGTGACAAATGGAATAATGTTCACCAGAATCTTGCGCGAATAGGTTGTTTCGAATCCTTCTTAACGTGACCTTTGGCTGAACTAAGAACACGACAGAAAGATATTTCACGGAGAAATAAATGACAGCACGATGAGCCTCTGTTTGGGTTGAGAAAGGAAGTGGAATGGGCGCAATCATCTTATAGAAACAACATTGATGCGGTCATAGTTTGAGGAGGAATTCCATGACAGAGACGCAGCTCAAATAAAGTAGATTGTGAAATTCACTTGTTTTATCTTCGAAAATTGGATAGCTTATCGTAAATTGTGATAATAATGATAATAATTAAAATGATGGTAATGGCAATTATAATAATGATTTATAGAAAATGGGGAAGGGGAATATAGTATTATATTTGAGTAGGTCTAATTGTATCATGAAGGTGTAGTTTTTAATTTCAAACCAAATGTTTTATTTGATACACGAGGTGGTTATAATCTAGAACTCTACACAGCACTGGCACGCTGCAGAAGGTTGCCGACCCCTGTCGTAGATGATCTAAATTGCTGATTAGTACCATGGCTGTAATTCCCAGACTTCCATCATGTAAAACATAGAATGAAATCCCCGATTTGAATCTGTATTTGCTTTAATTCAGTGTTTAGTCCAGAAAACAACGTATTGCGTCTAAATAAGCTACTATATTTACGACCATGTCCCCTTTATTTAGAAAATACTAAAGAACTAGATTATCGTTCTTGTCCTTATCTCCGATTTTGCTTGCAATGTTTCGGGACCTTTATCAATTAGAACTACAAGATAGAGTTACAGGATCATTCAGATCTTTAATTTTTGCATTGGTAGTAGTAGTAGCGTTAGTTCAAACTACTTCTCATGTATTGACGCAGTTATATAGAGTCGCTTTACTGAGTATAGGGACTCTGCTGGTATATAGTGCTATAAAATGTTCCGCCATTGTTACTCTGGGTACTGTATTTCCGTCTTGTATATTTATTCATCTGTTATACACATGTATCATTTCTTACTTAGGACGTAGACTTGGTGTTATTCCTGCTCAGAGGTTGGGAATTCAGTTTCTTTCATTTCAAATGATTTTTATGTTTGACATGGTTTTCCACAAATGCCGGAAGGGGAGGATGTATACATCGGCGGTACCTCTTTGTCCTTCCTTATATTTCACGGTTTCATTTTTTGAATATTGGCTAGATGTGCTGCAAAATTTTCCATATTCACTTGTTAAACGATGTACTTATAAAGCAAGTTTTCTATAGTATCAGCAATAGATAAATACAATACGAGGAGATAAATGCTAACCGTTATTTAGGAAATAGGAAACTGAGTAAAGAAATTAGTATTTTTACTGCTATAAAATATGCAAACACGCGTTTCTAGCGATGATGGAAGAACATTGAACGCGATTACACTCCACTGCAATCTGGTAGCTTTAATTCTCGTGAATAATGCCGGCCTTCCTTTCCCATTCTTCAAGTTGTTAAGTATATAGGTATAGATAAGACTGATAACCCCCACCCCCCTAGAATATATCTAATTCAACGTTTTTTTTATCGTACTTTAGGCTTGTCGCGTCCATGGTGATTAGGCCGACAGCTGGTAAGGCGCGGAGTGTCCCCAGGAAACCCCAACGCGAGAGCCATCGTTCTCGTGTCGCGGCCGAGGCAACGCAGGAAGGGTGCATCCCACACACTTAGGGTTGCCTGCCATGTCCTAGACGTTGGGCCCAGTCGTTGCTGAAGTTAGATTTTCTTGGAGAACTCGAGACCGTCAGCCGGCTTCTGTTCATCTGGTCACCACTTCATTTCTCTTCTTCTGCCATTATTGATCTCTGACATCTGATGGTGGAATCAGTGCTGAATTGATTTACTTCATTCACATCACTTTCTCTATACGGATATTTTCAGATGTGTACACCGATAATATGTTTGGAATAATAAGTGTCTCTGTTAACGTATGTCATATTTTCCTAATTTTTATGTCTGTTTATTTATTCATTTCATTGTTTATCGCTAATTCCGTCTTGTTTTGGGTCTGATATGTTCGTAAGTTATGTCCCGTTTCATAATAAATAAATAGTATTATATTTGAATCCTTTTAAAATTATATTTGCTCCTTTGGGTTTCCTTTGTTTTCATCCTCACATTTTGGCAACACATGTACTTGACAGCGAATGTGATCTTGCATTTGTTATCTTATACAGCTTCACATCGCATCTGCTATTATAGTTCGGTATTATTTGGTTTGTATTTTCGGTTATTACCCCTA
>NW_028234409.1:45536121-45541121 GCF_977035675.1 Penaeus japonicus
CCCCTCTTCAGAATGAAAGAACGTGTAATGATAATAAAGACAGACAATGAAAATTCCAATTAAAGATGAATTTCCATGAAAACAGGTTCAAAGGGAAGAACAGGCACACGGTCAAGGTAAAAGCACTGGACCAGAATTCCGTTATAGTTCAAAGATCGCAAAACAGATTCATAAAGAGGAAACTAGATCAGAAAAAGGGCATATAAATCGCGGAATGCACGTGATGTAACTGCAACAAGATAAGAAAAGGAACATGTAAATCCCGTGAAATGTCTGACGCAAGTGTCATTATCCACGCCCCTTTGACCTCGCTCCTCTGTAGAATCTTTCTCTTTGCCTCTCTTTAGCTCTCTCTCTCTCTCTCTCTCTCTGTTCCTCTGTCTCGTCCCCTTCTCTCTCTCTTGTCTCTCTCTCTCTCTCTCTCTCTCTCTCTCTCTCTCTCTCTCTCTCTCTCTCTCTCTCTCTCTCTCTCTCTCTCTCTCCTCTCTCTCCCCCCCCTCTCTCTCTCTTGTCTCTCTCTCTCTCTCTCTCTCTCTCTCTCTCTCTCTCTCTCTCTCTCTCTCTCTCTCTCTCTCTCTCTCTCTCTCTCTCTCTCTCTCCTACCCTCCCTCCCTCCCTATTTCCGTGCCTCTCTCCCTCCTCCTACCCTCCCTCCCTCTTTCCATCCCTCTCTCCCTTCCTCCTACCCTCTCTCCCTCCCTCCCTCTTTCCATCCCTCTCTCCCTCCCTCCTACCCTCCCTCCCTCCCTCCCTCCTTTCTAATTTTCCCTACGGGAGTGAAAATAGTCTCCTATAATGGGTTATTGTTGCTGCCGTAGACAACGCCCACGGTAAGGGTTATTAAGGAAATGGGTTTTTAATCACACGAGAACAGCGTCCGATTTATGATGCCGAGGATAATGTGCTCTTTTGCTTGTTTGAGAAGTGTGTTTGTGGAGTATTTGTTAGAGGCAGTGTCTTTGGTGTTGTTTTTAAGAGGTGGGGGGAGAGAGAGAGAGAGAGAGAGAGAGAGAGAGAGAGAGAGAGAGAGAGAGAGAGAGAGAGAGAGAGAGAGAGAGAGAGAGAGAGAGAGAGAGAGAGAGAGAGAGAGAGAGAGAGAGAGAGAGAGAGAGAGAGAGAGAGAGAGAGGAACGAATGGAGAGAGAGAGAAAGAGAGATATGGAGAGTACGAGAGAGAGAAGAAGAAAGAAAATGAGAGAGAAAATCAGAAGAAAGTATGAGAGAGAGAGAAAGATAGAAGGAAGTATAAGAGCGAAAGAGAGCATGAAAGACCACAACAATAAGCATGAAGAATGAAGAACAAAAACAAGAAGAAGGTTGAAAGAAGGAGAGACTGTGAGTGGAGAAAGACAGTTAAAGGAGAAGCGAAAGAGAAAGTGAGAAAGTTATACCTGCCGTTTACACCTGCAGCGGTCGACGGCGAGATGACCATGAGAGAAGGAAGAGGAAATGGGCGGAAGAAAGATGGAAGGCCGGACAGGGAGAGAGAGAGAGAGAGAGAGAGGGGGGGGGGGGGGTACACACACACTAATGATAACACAAATTAACAACGACACACACATGTAAAGAAACACCCGCACACACACACACACACACACACACACACACACACACACACACACACACACACACACACACACACACACACACACACACACACACACACACACACACACACACGCCGGGGAGTAGAGTTTCCCCTCCCGCCAACTTTCTCCGCGGCGCACCAAAGGCCATTGCGAAAAGAAGGGAAGGTTTTCAAAAAAAAAAAATCATTCGATTATTACAACATTAATCCCCGTTCTGATATTTCACACTGAAGAAGGAAAGTACACTGGGTGAATATTTACTCGGAATATGATCATGGCGGAAACGGTTGTCAGGTTGTCACTTTCTCTTTACAGTTGGTTAATTCTCATCGTCAACGGACAGGGCAGAGAGAGGGGGGGGGGGGGGGAAAGGGGGAGGGGTGTGGGGATTAGGTGAGATAGGGAGGAAGGAGAGAAGAGGGAGTGGGGAAGGGAAGGAGAGGAGAGAGGATAGGGTGGAGGGATAGGAGGAGAAAGAGAGTGGGAGCAATAGGGATAAAGGGGGGAGGGAGGAGGAGGAGGAAGCTGATGGATGGGGAAGAGGAGGAGGAGGAGGAGGAGGAGAAGGAGGAGAAGAAGACGAAGGGGGGGGGGGGGGGAAAGGAGGCAAAGAGAAAGGAGGAGGAAAAGGGTAGGAAAAAGGTGCCTGTAGGGGGGATAAGTTACCGTTGGGATAATTACTCTCTGACGTCACCTCGGGGATATTACGTTATGATGAAGTAACAAACTAAAGTTGTGAAATCTGTGTTAGACAAAAAGACAATCTAAAGGAGATTCAAAACGTCATGAGAGGAATTTGGCTTCGGGGTTGTCATTGTTATAGAATGTTAAGAAAGTAAAGTCCAGTATTATTGCTTCGGTTTGCATTACCACTCCATCGCGCTTTCACACTGCGGTTTACACACCAAAACGGAATGAAAGATAAAAGAAATTCTGTTTTGTATTAAGTATCTGTCATTTTTCTCTCTTTTTTTTCTCTATCTTCCTTACTCTCTCTCTCTCTCTCTCTCTCTCTCTCTCTCTCTCTCTCTCTCTCTCTCTCTCTCTCTCTCTCTCTCTCTCTCTCTCTCTCTCTCTCTCTCTCTCTCTCTCTCTCTCTCTCTCTCTCTCTCTCTCTCTCTCTCTCTCTCTCTCTCTCTCTCTCTCTCTCTCTCTCTCTCTCTCTCTCTCTCTCTCTCTCTCTCTCTTTCGTTCTCTCTCTCTCTCTCTGTGATACTTAGTACATTCGAACATGTAGTTCACCGTGTATGTACCGTACACTTTGTTATGATATGGAAATGACATTGCATTCTTTGGGTACAGTGATTACTTTTGGTACTGCACAAGTTTATAAAGGTTTTCTACTATGGATACAACGACCTTATATACAGCGAATGATGGAGGTAATATAAAAAAGAAGAAAAATAGAAAAGTCAAATGAGAGAACATATAGACAAAAGAATGGCAATGGTTTGGAATGAAAATATCGAACACTACTATATCAGCGAAAAATATTTTAGAAATGGAAACGCGAAATCAAATAAAGAACACAAAATACACCTTTCTTTCGATGTTTTTTTTTCACCATTTTTTTCAAGTAAAAGAAAAGGAAAAAAACGATGAGGAAACTCATTTGACCGAATTTCACCCACCGTTCGACAATTACAGCTGTTGACAAAAGAAAACACTAAATCATTTCAAGAATAATATCTTTCTCTGCGTAATTATTTTTTGACATGAGTACCTACACTACCAGGGGTCGTCATTATCATTACAAAAATTACAAATGTATGACAGTTATTAAGGATCTTTACCAACATCAAAAACTAACTAAGGAACAACGAAACAGCAGGTGTCACACGATTCGTAAAAGAGGCTTAATATTTTCTTTTTTTTCGGAACTTTCTACTCAACTTTCCACTAAACGAAAGTTTTTATATACGAATATGAAAAATATAAATACAATGAAATAAGATAAAACTTTTCACAACACTCATAGTACATGTAATGGATTGTCGTTCTTATATTTCTTTTATCTTTGTCTCGAGTTTCCGGATATTGTTGAAGGCTTGTTCCCCGGTTTGTTTTCCTTGTAAGAGAGTGAAAGCGCGAAAGAATCTCATCAATTTTTGTTTTGGTAATTATAACTGTAATGATTATAATGGTGAAGACCTGAATGAATGGTAATAATGTTAAAATGTCGATGATGATGATAGTAAATTCATGAAAATGATGATAAACAATAATAACAGTATCAACAATCATTATAATGGCAGCGGCTTAAAATAAATGGACAGTATATAGCCAATTACTTACGAAAACGCTTAATAACGTATGAATAAGATACAAAAAGATGTAACAACTTCCATTCATCATTATCCAGAAGACAAACGCAAATTTCTACGCTTTCAGAAAAAACAACACAATCACATATCATTAAAGCGAAAACACAAAATGATATTCATGACAAAATCTAAATGTCAGTAGGCACGTGACCCCTCATTGTCCTTCGGCAGCTGTACAGAGCAAAACGTTTCTTTTATTTGTCAAGCGAAACGGGATGCCATTGTTTTCATGGATCAGGGGTGTGTATCCAGGTCTCAATATTTTTTTTTCTTTCTTTCTTTCTTTGTAAAGTATTTCCCCGTTACCTGATCAGAAAAAATCGCTCTCTTCTTCGCCATTTATCCTGCCTATTCTTTCATTTTCTTTATTTTTGCTTTTCCTCATTCTTTCCTATCTCTCTCTCTATCTCTATCTCTATCTATCTATTAATCTATCTATATATCTATCTATCTATCTATCTATCTATATATACATATATATATATATATATATATATATATATATATATATATATATATATCTCTCTCTCTCTCTCTCTCTCTCTCGCTCTCTCTCTTTCTCTTTTTCTCCCCCCCCTCTCTCTCTCTCATTTCCTTCTATCATTATTGGATGACCCATCCAATAATATGTCACAAATTGATAACAGTACATTGAGATTTACTATATAACCTACAAGCTAGCTAAAAATGAGAAGACATCTGACCTAATTTTCCGCCTCTTTGAAACGTTAATACTTATAATTTGCATATTCCATTGCGCGTTTCCTGATTCCACTGTCATGAGTCGGCATTTTCGTGAATGGATGCTACTTTCGCGAGGTCAAATTTTCACGGTCGTTTCGCGCTCTCAAAGTTGGTCAGGTTTAATTTAATCATTTGTGTATCATGAGTGTAATGAATTATATCATTATTTGTTTTGTGTTGTTATTTGGAATGATAGCTAGTCTTTATTAGTCATTTCTTATTGTCAGTGTTATTGTCGTTTTTGTTATCATTATAGAATGATAACAGTATTGCTGTCGTTAATATAATTGATTAATTTCTCTCACGAATACCATTGCCATCGCCATTTATATTACTATAACAA
>NW_028234409.1:45548621-45553621 GCF_977035675.1 Penaeus japonicus
ACAGGACTGACATCGGTGGCTTCCTGTGCATGCGGCCGGGGTAACCTTTGCCTTTTGAGGACGTCGCCGGGAAGGTGCTGGCGGAGAGTCAATACGTGGACTCTTGTCGGAATGCAACATGCAAATTATTACAATTAATCAGTAGAAAAGTCCATCAATATGTGTAGGGGCAGCAGAGATTCATTTAGGTGACGTGTTATTGACTTGCTTGAGTCTTCGCATGCAGTGCTCTTCGACAAGCAACTGGGCCTAATGCTCTGGATGCTAAACCCTCCTACAAATCACTGAAATACTACGTTACTGACTGAGCGTGGCATATGTCTGTCTATTTCTCTCTCTCTCTCTCTCTCTCTCTCTCTCTCTCTCTCTCTCTCTCTCTCTCTCTCTCTCTCTCTCTCTCTCTCTCTCTCTCTCTCTCTCTGTCTGTCTGTCTGTCTGTCTGTCTGTCTGTCTATCTGTCTGTCTGTCTGTCTGCCTGTCTCTCTCTCTCTCTCTCTCTCTCTCTCTCTCTCTCTCTCTCTGTCTGTCTGTCTGTCTGTCTGTCTGTCTGTCTATCTGTCTGTCTGTCTCTCTCGCTCTCGCTCTCGCTCTCGCTCTCTCTCTCTCTCTCTCTCTCTCTCTCTCTCTCTCTCTCTCTCTCTCTCTCTCTCTCTCTCTCTCTCTCTCTCTCTCTCTCTCCCTCTCTCTCTCTCCGCCTACTCCAAAGAAATCAGACACCAAACATAACAGTAAGCATAAGGTTCATAGATAGATTAATCACGTGTTTTTTTTTAACACAGGGCATCTAACAAAGGCTTCAAGGCCGTAACTTGTAGGAATACAAATGATACTAATCAATGATACTACTTTAATTGAGTACTGAAACTCAAATTGTTTCAGAAATATCGAAAATGGTATATTTTATGTTCATCTATTCAATGCATAATTGCAAAATAGTTGTTTTTTTTAAGATATGAAGCATGTACGGTCCTGATAAAAATAATCACATGCACTGCCTCTCTTATTGTTTACTTAGCCAACATAAATGCGTTCGCGTATCTCAACTCATAGAAAATGAGCCTAAATTAGAGAAGGAAAAAAACAACATAAATATACAGATACGCCATAAAAGCTAATACAGCGAGACAATAACGATCCTTTTTTTCTTGACAACAGAACCCTGGAGAACGTCGACGACATGCTTCGCTCCACGATCCCGTCCTTGGATAGATTCCAGTGCCTCGAGAGGGTCATGTGTTCGATGGCCTCTTTCTCGCCGTAAGTTGAGTTGCCTGCTTTTTTTAGTTCGTTTGCTGGATTTCGTTGTAATTGGTTGATTGATGTAGGCATGTTTTTTTCTTTCTTTCTTTCTTTCTCTCTGTCTCTGTCTGTCTGTGCCTGTGTCTGTCTCTGTCTGTCTGTCTGTCTGTCTGTCTGTCTGTCTGTCTGTCTGTCTGTCTGTCTGTCTGTCTGTCTGTCTGTCTGTCTGTCTGTCTGTCTGTCTGTCTGTCTGTCTGTCTGTCTGTCTGTCTGTCTCTCGTACATTTTCTGTAAGTTTCGCTGTTATTACTGCTTTTTGATATCATGAGTTATCAGTTATTTTTGTATCACGATTTCTTTCAATTTCCATGTTTACTTATTCTATTTGTCATATATTTCGCATTATCAGTATCACTTTATATTTTCTGTAATAAATAGCACTTCACTTATTACCATCCAGTATATGATAATGAATGATATTCCAATAAAATCGATAGTGTGTATAGATAAATATAACTCCTTTCCCTTTTTACAGTGAGTCACTTCAAACACTACTGAACCCCGGTGCCCAGCCAGCTCTGGATCCGAACTTGCAGCAAGGACTCATCCAAGATCCTTCGTTAGTTCAACAAGGCTTCCCACAGGGTTTTCCCCAGCAGCAGGTGTTTCAGCAGGGCTTTCCCCAACAACAAGTGTTTCAGCAGGGCTTTCCTCAACAGCAGGTATTCGCACAAGGCTTTCCCCAACAACAGGCGATTCAGCAACAGCTTGCTTTTCAGCAACCGGTCCCTCAGCAGGGATTCGGGCCTCCTCCTGCTGGTAGTTTTAATCCACAGTTCCAGGCACCTCCTTCTCAGGTAAGACTGCTCAGATACGTGAACTCTATCTCTGTCTCTGTCACTCACATTCACACTCACACTCATATTCACACCCACACTCTGATTCTCACTCTCTCTTGCATTTGTCTCTATCTGCAATTCAAAACAGTACCCTCAGAAAATCGATCAAATCCCTCACTAAAAAACTTTCTCCCTTTTCAGTTCGCCCAGAGCGGCTTCCAGCAGTTCGCTCCCTTCGCCGGCGCTGGCTTCAGGGAGAACCAGGAGGGGCAGCCGCTGGAGGGGCAGCCGCTGGAGAGGCAAAGCACCCGACCTCAGGGTGTCAGACGTCGGCCCATCAGGAGGAGACAGAGAAACGGCTTCCTCAACTTCCTCAATAATCTCGGGCTAAATTTCGGGAAGAGGAAGAAGCGTGATCTCTTCAGTGACCTTGTTAGTGGCTTCACTGGAAACAGGTTCATGGGGTATGTTTGTTTGTTTCTTATGTATTCTCTGTTCATGCTTCTTTGTTTTTTCCTGTAATCTATATAGCATTTATTCACTATACAAGACGAATGAATAAACATTCTATATGTTCATATTATGCCAGAAATAAACACAATATACAACAAACCTATGAGTGGACAGTAGGTTATTCTACCAATGAATATAATATAAATAAAATTTAAATAACTCTTTCCCTGGAAGATTGTACTTCTTTACCTCTTTTTTTCACAGACTAATAGACCAAATGATGGAGTCCTACTCCTTCCACCCCTACACCCATGCAGCCTACATGGGATATTCAGGAAACTCCTGCGATAGACTGTACCCGTCCTGTCCCTCATCAGCTGAAGAGATGATCGATGTCTTCAACAATCTGCACCGCCATTATCCTAATGGAATTCCCTTCAAGGACAAGATGCCCTGGCCACTCAATGTTCTTCTTCCTTGAATTGTTCAAGAAGTTTTACAAAGAAACAGAATGTTGATTTTAAAAAGATGCCATTACTTTTTTTTAGTTTTGTTTGCTTGTAATGTATTTCGTGTCATTCTTTTTCTCTTTCATAAAGTTTAGTTCTGAACACATGATTCGGGTACATGATGTTTGGATAGACTTTACTGCCAAAAATGTCAGTTTAGTTAGACAAAATGATGTTATTTGTTAATCTAAAATATCTTTGAAAGCTAGTGGGAAGAAGTACCCATCTTTCATTTGATATGTTGGGTCACTTGTAATCTGTGCACTATTTAACAAACCAACATACAGACTGTTACTATGTATATCTAAGCTATATTTATACAGCTTGTATAACTTACACATTTGATTTCAAACTTCATTAGATACTCATAATAATAAAATAAGTTTATTATGACAAGGTGTCAATGAAAATGAATAATTTCACAGGACAATACAGGTCATTGACCTTTCAACTACAAAATATTTCTACTGAAAAATGCTTATACTTTATCCTGCCTTGTAAAATTCTTCATTCTTATTCATAGCTTTTCTTAAATGTTTCTGATGATGAGGTTGAGATAGATATCCAAACCACATACTTTTGTTTCAGTGTATTTATATCACTATTTATCTATACTGTTATCTGCCAGAAGCTGGTCTTCTGTTTAGAAATAAATATTTACAAATGATGCTTACCATTTATTTTAAATGTCAAAGATGTAAAACTACCTATATCTCTAGCTTTCCTAGAAACAATGCATATGATATTTTCGGAAATTCAAAACATAAAATTCCAACAAGCATAATACAATCGATATAATCATCAAAGTTTTCCAGTGTGTGTATAATGTATATATATATAAATCTTGGGTTTAATCACTTCAAATCTCTAGAATGGAAGGCTTGAGCGACTGAGGACATAAGGAAAACAAAACAACAAAAGGAAGTTATTATTTAATTTGGAGAAAAAATTGCAAGAGCAGAAGACTCTGTCACCCATTCTTAGTCTTGTTTGAAATAACACAGTTGTTATCTTTTAAAACAAGTTCTCATAAAAATGATAATAAAATGAAATAAACTATAGTGTCTAAAAACACAAAACATAACCAGGGACCAAGGGATCAAAATTTGACAAAAAATCTTAAGTAAACAGTTAAAGACGAAGGCCTTTATAAGCTCTCTTTTATGTATTAATTGAATCATTATCTTAGAATAACACAAGGCATTCCTCCTGTTAAGGAAAGGACCTTAAAATTCTATATCTTATACAACAGTCCTTAGCATGACACCGTACTTTTGGGAACATTAAGTATGTATAAATGGACTCAAGCTTTCTTCAGATATCATGAGGAAGGAAAGAATGTGCTGAAAATCATGAAAGACATAGATGTCAATGATCTGTATACATTTTCTTTCCAAATATTTCGTAATACATCTCATTCTCTTTTTTTCTATAGCTATATCACCATCTTCTCACTGGCTGCCAAGGACACAGGAGTCAAATTAACTCAAATTACAATATTATACCTAACTTTCACAAAAAAAATTATCTATCCATTCCCTCATTTAATTCTGAATAAACAAGTAATCATCTTCATAAGTAGTAATACAGGTATTCATAGTGTGGGATAAAGAGAGAGAGAGAGAAAAAAAAATCATATATATAGATATAACTTCAAAATTTAAAGGTAAATTAAAATATGGTTTTCTTATCTAAACAAGGGGTGTAAAAATTCCAATAACATCCTGAAGACCATTCTGATTTAATTAGCAAGACAATATGAAAATGCTGTAGTATGAAATGCATATGATGCTTTAGAAACAGCTACTTGCTAATAAATCGCTATTGAATTTCTAATGCTTTAGAAAAAGCTAACTTCCTGTAGGGATCATTAGAAACAGCACTTGACATGGTATAGAAACATAATCATATAATATTATAATCTCTATCAAAATAAATGTATTAGCTGTCATTTGCTACA
>NW_028234409.1:45568213-45578213 GCF_977035675.1 Penaeus japonicus
CTCTTTAATTTCTTTTAGATATTTACATGTAAACCCAATATAGACTATGGACAAATAATTATATATGGATCAGCAATAACACAGAAATTGAAAAAAGCTAGAAACAATTCAAAACGAAGCTCTAAGAATCGCAACAGGCTGTTTTAAATCAACCCCGATAATATTACATTAACAAACACCTTACCATTGAAACAAAGAATTAAAATTATAGAATGTCAGCAAATGATGAAAATACTGGAAAAAACAGCAAATACTCCAATAAAACAAATGATCATAAAAAATATAGAAAGCTATAATCCAACCAAAGACAATGAACTACTTCTCCACACAGTACTCAATACTTGCGATGAATTGAAAATTAAATTACAAATTAGTGCAATCCCTAATATCACTCCAATCCCCCCCATGGTATGATTTTACAAACATTGTAAGAACAGAATTCATGGACACAAACCTAAAAAACTACTCACATCAAATAATACAAATACACTTTCATTCACTCATAAATACAGAATACCAAAACTTTAACCAAATATTCACAGATGGATCAAAAATAACAGAAACAAACTCCACAACAGCAGCCATATACATAGAAAACAAAAAAGACATCAACAATTTGGAAACTCCCACCTAACAGAAATTGCAGAAGCAGAACTCTATGCAATAGAAAAACAATAATTTATCAAATTCAGTAATCTTAACAGACTCAAAAGCTGCTTTTCACTTAATAAAAAACAGTAAACCACAACACTACAAAAACACAATATATAAGATACAAAATTTAATCCTACAATTTACACAGAAAGATCAAAACAATATTTCAATGGATACCTTCACATAGAAATATAAAAGGGAATGAGATAGCAGACCAAGCTGCCTAAAAAAGCACATGACATCTCAAACTCCATAACCATACCCCAGGACACAAAAACAATAATAAAAGAAATTTAAAAAAAATAATAGAAAACTGGGAACTTTACCTTCTATCAATCCTAGAAACAAAAAACAACTACATAAAAGACAACAAACCAGAACCATGGACAAGATCAAAAGAGAAAACTAGATGTATGTATAACCAGAATGAAGACTAACCACACAAGACTAAATCAACACCTGCACAAACTCAATATTGTAGATAATCCAAACTGCAGATGGTGCAACACCCAAGTAGAAAGTATAGAGCATTTATTATTATACTGCCTAAGACATCACTTGCACAGAACTAAACTAAAAGAAGCCCTCAAAAAATTGAAAATCAACACCCTAACAACAAATCTTATTACAGGTGAAAATCAATTCTCTGAAAATAAGTACTACATACTCAGACATAAAAAATCTTCCTAAGGAGAACAAAAATCATAGACATCATATAAAAGATAGTGAAAAAAAAAAAAAATGAAAGAAGAAAGAAAAAGAATCGGGGAATATAGACTACACCTAGTCTAAAACCCTCAAAAAGGAGAAAGAAGAAGAAGACATCAACAAATGTACTCGTACTTGACACCTGAGAGGATTACCGCTCAAAGGAAACCCCAGAGATGCATTCGACAGGGAAATCCAGCATAGAGGAACAGTTGGCACAGTACAGACTCAAGAAGAAGAAGGAAGAGACATACGAAGACACGGATCTGGGAGTTATTATGGTCTATGATGTCTTTCATGAGAAGTAACAGCACAGTCTCCGATTCTGGAACCAGTAATAGTAATTCTAGTGCGGAGGAACAGAAATCCGAACACCGTTCTGATATTAAGGTGATTATCTTTTTGTTTATACATTTATGTTGGATAAATATTGCGAATGCGTATTGAGGTTATTAGAGTATAACCATTCATATTACGTTTGACAGATGAGTGTTAATTTTTTTTCAAGTTTTCAAATTATCTTTGGTTTCTGCAGATCAAAATAAGGTAAATTTGGATAAAGATGCAACCAACCCTCTAGGCACAACACAATATTTTTCTGGTAGTTTTCGCTGTGCTTTGTACAGTTTCGCTACTCATTTCCATCAGAAACCTTTCGTGGACGAAAAGGGTTTTATGGTGTTACGTTATGATTATAGGTATGTCATACCAAAAGGTTTGTTTTTTCGCTACGGGTGGTTCACCAGCAAGGAAAACACACGACCCCACCCCCCCCCCCCCCCCCCCCCCCTGTCACCACGCCCCCCCCCCCCCCCCCTCCCCTCCTCCCGCCCCCCCCCCCCCCCCCCCCCCCCCCCCCCCCCCCCACACCCCCACCCCCCCACCCCCCCCCCCCCCCCCCCCCCCCCCACCCAACCCACCCCCCCCCACCCCCCCCCCCCCCCCCCCCCCACCCCCCCCCACCCCCCCCCTCCCCCGCCAACACTCCCTGCCCCACCCTGCATTGAGTATAGGCCATGTGTAACCATGAATTATGACTTCAGTTTAGATTTTTTCATTGTATATTGGATTAGTTATAACCACCATATAAGTATGTAGATAGATTTGTTCTTTTTCTTTTCCCACTCACTCCTCAGCTTTCTTAAAAACAAAACAGTTGTTACTCTTTCCTGTGGCACTGAACACATCAAGGATCTCTCATCAAATTCTTTTGGATATTAGATGTCTGAGTCTATCATCTTTCCCTTCATTTGTGAGTGCTTTTGTAAGGACTTTTAACTTTTTATTGCATACTGAAAATTTAAAAGAGGAAGAATGAATTACCATTTTTAAACATTTCCTCAGGATTTGGAATTTGTAAGAATAAGTTGGTAAAGAAAAAGACTTTTTAAATTTAGTTATATCTACTTGTAGAAGTTGATGTTTATTATCTATATACATGTCTGTGTTAATGTGCATGTGTGGTATGTACATTTCTTTTGAAATTATTATTACACTGAAAGACAACATTCTAGTAACAAAAGATGAAATGCATTCATATTTAGTTGGAGTAGTTTCCAGTGTAAATGGGTAGGGCTAATTACAGTGACAGTTTCATGAACTTTTAGTATATTCATTCAGGTCCAGCGTCAAGAGCACAAACTCTTGATGTTGGATCATCACATATATTTTTTTTCTTATTTTAGTATAGTCATTTTCATGAGCATTAATAGTATGATTATCACTCTTGTTATCATATAATCTCTCTCTCTTTCTTACTTTCTCTCTCTCTCTCTCTCTCTCTCATATATATATATATATATATATATATATATATATAAATACAATTTATATATATATATATATAAATATATATATATATAAAAAAAAAAAACATATATATATATATCATATCTATATATAATATATATATATAAATATATACTATATATTATATACTATATATAATAATTTATCTATATATATAATATAAATATATAAATAAAATATATAAAAACAATATCAAAAAAAATGTATAAAATAAAAAAAAAACAAAAAAAAATATATATATATATTTATATATATATATACATATATATATATATAAATATATATATATATATATACTATATATATACCTATATATATATATATCCTATATATATAATATATATATATATCTATACAATATATGTTATATATATCATACATATTTCTATTTATATTATATATAATACTATATTTATATATATATAATATATACCTTCTCTATATAAATATTATATATATATTCTGTAATATATCTATTATATATATATATTAAATATAAATATATTATATAACTTCTATATAATATATATAATATATAACTGTATATACATATAAATACTACATATATATACAGTATATATATATATATATATATATATTCAATATATATATATAATATATATATATATATATACATTTATAACATTTATATAAACCAAATGTATATATATACCCTATTATATATAATATATATATATCATATAATATACATATATATATATATATATATATATATGTATATTATATAATATATATATAATTCTGTATATATAATATATATATATATATTATATATATAATACTATATATATATATAATATTATATATATATATGTATATATATATACATATAGACTGACTATGTATATATAACGGTATGTATATAATATATATCATGTTTATCTAATTGTATATATCAATATATTTATAAATATATAATTATACGTATTGTATATATGTATACGTCTGTTATATATATATTAATATATATATATATCTTAAAATATATATTAAATATATCAAGACTATATCTATATATAATTTCTATATATATATATATATATATATATATATATAACTAATATATATGGCCTAATATATATCAATATATTTATATATATACATACATTGTATATATAAAATCTTATGCATAATTATATATATATATAATCATTTATATATATATATATAACTATATATTTATATATATATATATTAATATATATATATATAAATATATATATTATATATATTATTATATATATATGGCATATATATATATCTATATCTATATATATATATATTATATATATATATATATATATTATATTGCCTATATATATAATATATATCATATATATATATATTTATATATATATAAATATGCATATATGCCAATATATATAGCATATATCTATAATATATATATATATATATATATATGCATATAACTTAACTATAATATATAATCCTATATAATATATATATAATTCTATCCTATATAAAATGATATATATATATATATATATAAAAATATATATGCATATAGATATATATATAATACATATATACTGGCATAATATATATATATATATATATATATTTTATATATATAGATATATATCAATATAGATATATATATATATATATATCATATATATCTATATATATATATATATATATTATATATAACAATGGCATATATATATATATATTATATCAACTATATATATAAGCCTATATATATATATATATAATATTATATATATATATATAATATCTCTATATAAATAATATATAAATAAATGCCATATATTATATATATATATAAATAAAATATATGTATATATATATATATATATATATAGATATAGTAATTATAAAAAATATTAAGTTAATATAACTGCATAATATAATATATACTATATATATTTATATATATATTATTAATATATATATATAAAAACACAAACAAAATAAAACCAATAATCAACAACCACTCACACTCAACACAACGACTCACACACAAAAACACACACACAAACAAACACAAACACTCATCAACACTCACAACTATAACACAACAAACTCCACACAAACAAACAAACACACTAACACGCATACACAAAACACACACACACAAACCACAAACACACAAAAACACACATCCACACACACACGAACACACCACACACACACACACATCACACACACACACACATAACTACACACACAAAAAAAAACAAACAAAAACAAACACACACACACACACACACACAACCACACACGCAACTCACACACACACACCACACACACACACACACCACACCACACCACACACACACACATACACACCCACACACACACACAGCACACAAACACACACACACCACGACACACACACACACACACAACATCCACACACAACACACACACATCACCACACACACACACACACACCACACACACACAAAAACACACACAACACACATTCCACACAACACCACACACACAACACACACCACACGACCACAACCACACCACACACACTACACACATACATACATACACGACACACAAACACAAACACAAACACACACACATACACAACATACACAACACACACTCTCACCCACACACACGCACACACATACACACACTCACACACACACCACACACACACCATACACAACACACTCACCACCCACACACACACACACCCACCCACCACACCTGCACACACCCCCTCCCTCCCTCCCCCCCCCCTCACACACCCACACCATTCACCCTCCCCCCACCCACCCACCCCACACACACACCCACCCACCCAAACCCACCACCAGGCAGCCAGCTAAGCACATCCAATTGGCGGAGGGAAGTAGTTTTATCATTTATTTAATATATGATACACGAATATATGATACACTATATGCATGATACAGTTTGAATAATGTATTAATTACATCTGAATGGTTTTAAAATTTATAGCTTAATATCAAAGATTTTGTCAATCCTATTGAACTGACAGTACAATTGTTATGGAATTATGTAAATAGTATGTATATCTGAAAAATAAGCGATATTTCAACCACATACAAACATTGTTGTTCGTTAGGCAAATATCATTTAACATTCTGTTTCATTGTCTATGGCAAATCTACATTTTGTTTTAATCTACAACTTCAAATATTTGTCCACAAGTGCTTTTACAACCTCTCAGTTTCAAATATTTGTCTATTGTTGTTTTTTGCCAAATAATTTAGTGCTCATGTGGCATTTTGTTTATAAACAGTCTTATGTAATATGAGTTCCAAATAACATTTAGAACAAAACCTGCTCTACTTGTTAGTAGTCAGTTAATTTTGTTAATGCATTTTGTGTGAGTTGTGTATGTGCAATACATGACTAACTAAGATTTCAATCAACCCAGGAACTCCGAAAGAGAACAGCAAGTACAAGAGAATCAACCTCAGGCACCAGTGCAGACCACAGTGACACAGACAATGCAGGCCATTCCACACTCCCATCCTTTAGGTCCTACACAAAGTTGGACTGGATTTCTTTTGGGTTGAAATGCGTGATGTGGTTGATCCTCTTCAAGATCTTCATATTAATTGAATTCGGAGCAGTGTTCTTTATCTTCAGTTCCTTCATTTTTATATGGTAGGTCATAGACATGCAATTGTCACCCTCATTAAATTAGGTATGGAGCACATAGAATAGTAGATTCCACAAGTGAAGAAAAAATATCTGGTGGTTTATCTTTATAATTTTTGTCCTAAGGAATGTATGAGTTATTGGTTATTTACAAGAGCAAAGTGACCGTGTGCTGTATGCAAAGGTAAGGAGTAACCTCAGCTGAAATCTTGGCCTGAGTACTTGAGTAAGCAGGGAGAAGTTGCAGCATGTTTGCAAAGTTGAAGTTGAGTCTTGGATTTTTCATGCATTCACTTTATATCTTTCTTTCATGCCAATAAAAAATATGATAATGAGTTTGAATTAATAAGTTGAAACTGCAAGGAAGTTGTTTTAGTGTGCTTTCAATGCAATTTTTGGTATGTTGCTTGGATATTGCCAAGTACCAAAAAATAAAATTTCTGCATGTCAAAGGGAAAAGTCAGCTGAACATTGATAGTCTTTCAAGTTTTGAGAAAATTAAATACAGCAAGATGTAAGTTCTGTTGTGTTTATATGTAAAGAAATTGATACTGCTTTAGCCTTTAGTTGTGAAATATATTGAAACTTTATAGATTTCATTTACAAATGAAAAGCAGCATCAATTGAATAAAAGCATAATAGTTTGCAGTTAGCATCTTTTTATTTCTTAATTTTAACTAATATAAAACTTTTATTTGTATGTCTCTTAATAGGACTAGAGTAGAACCTTTAAATGAACTAAATACAAAGCAAGTAATCATGAAATGATCATTGAATTAGTTTTACACTTTCAGTTTTCTGTCATTCTATATTATGATCTTTATAAAACTGTAAAAAGGGGTGAGAGGGTGAGAGGTTCGGGACAGACATTAGTTCATAGTACTTATTTTATTTTTAGTTTTATTGTATACAATTCTTGAATTATGCTGAGAAAGAGGGTTTGCTTTTGCCAATCAGTCATAGTTTCCTGATCAATACTGTTTTAGTTGTACTGGTATCAAAACCGGATTCTTTTGTTTAAACAATTATTACAATATTCCAGGTACAACATGAGGTCCGAGCCCAAGAAAAAGGGGGAAATTAGTGCCTACTCCGTCTTTAACCCCAACTGTGAAACAATTGATGGAACTTTATCAGCAGAACAGTTTGAGCGGGAAATTTTACACAAGATGTAGGGAAAGGCATTAAGTTGTAAGATGAGTTGGATATTTTGTTTAAAGTGAAATATATTTCTCCATCTTCACTGGTCTTTTTTCATTTCATGATTGGTGTATTTTAAAGTTCTGAACATTCTAGTTTCACAGAACTATAATATGATATTAGGAGTGAAATTAATCCATCCATACTGTATTATTGATTTTTTTCACAAGTATATTTAGGATTTATTTGAGAAACATTTCTGTCAATAGGCTTTATTCACCATGATTTATACATCTGGTTTTCTTTACACTGTTTTGTTGCAAGCCATCCTGCTATTACAGCGAAGAAGCTGTTGTCTCTAGTTTCACATGGAAAGTTTTGAATCAACAAAACAGTATTTGGTTTTTACATGTGATGCATTTTCATTTCTGAAACTGTGATGTATTTTCATTTCTGAAACTATGTGATGTATTTTCATTTCTGAAACTATGTGATGTATTTTCATTTCTGAAACTATGTGATGTATTTTCATTTCTGAAACTATGTGATGTATTTTCATTTCTGAAACTATAGGCCTTATCTGCAGCGTCATTATCTGCAATAATTGCCCAAAACTCGCAATAATTTGCTGCCGTATTCCAAGTTCTATTGCCACATAGCAACACCCGCCCACGCATACCACCCTATCCACTAGGGGCGCCAACACGCATTGCTGGCGAACCATACCCCGAACCCCGAACCACCTGAATCGGCAAAAAAATGCAAATATTTTCATGAATTTTTATTTAGTCGATCATTCAATGCCGTTTTAAATTATAAAAAGAGTATACTCAATGATGTGTTTACAAACAAAATATATGTAATCCCACATTGATAAGATTTATTTATTGTATAATATTACTGCATATTTCGAGACTCCAGTTCATGCCGTGAAAATATAAAAACATAAGACCACCATATGTAGCTTTGATAAATGGGTGGTAAATAAATTGTTTGAATCCTTATGGCATGGATTCATAACTTTTAACTCGTACAAAGATACTGAAAATCAAAAGTGTTTGACTTAAAAAAAACACTTAAACAACAAACAAAAAGCTTATTCGGATGTATTTTTTATTGTTCATTCTAAGGGCAGCAGATGGTTAATCAAAGGATATTGAATTATATTAAGGCTCCAATTTCTTTTTGTAGAGTACAAAACAGGACGCGTTCTATGTTCCTGAAGACTGAAAGAGTTGGCCTAAAAATAATGACGTCATTACTCTCCATAGACGCTGATTGGCCAGTGAGTGCGCTGCCAAGCGTAGGGCGAATTGTGGGAAAAAGTATCGTAGATATCATTTCAAATTACATAACACGCACGTTTTTCAAAATACCATTACATACAACACCTCCCAAACAACACAGAGGATCCACCACACACGTATCATACGATGGCAGACCCTCGCCTGGCATAATCGAGAGAACAAACCAATAGAGATCACGGCTGTCTCCCTTTAGCTCTACAGGTCTTCCAGGAAGATGAGAGCAATGAAGTTATGGACAGTGATAGAGATTGTGCAACAACTGCAATGTGTGCCTGCAAAGCCAACCAACTTCCTTCCTAGTTTTTGTAAACGTCGTGCAAATCTTTCCATACTTTAGATTTATTACTATGTGCATGGGAAATAATTTAAGAAGTTAGACAAATAACAACTACAGTGTAATTGTTGCATTTAAACTTAAATCAGATATTTGGAGAAGAGAAGAAAACAACAGCGCCAGTGTTCATGCTAATCAACTGCGTCATCTTTCTTTTTCATAAAACAAAATACGGAAATTTCCCCAAGATACATGAGAATGTAAAATCTAGGAGCTAGAATGGTAAAATCTAGGAGCTGAATTCATTTTTAAAGTTCTGTAGGGTCTAGAATTTGTATTTGTTAATCTCTTTAATGTTTTTTTTTTCTTTCTTTTTTTATACATGATGTAAAAGTAATAGTAAATGACTATTATTTAAAGTATTTAACCACAGATTACAATCCTTTTCTGG
>NW_028234409.1:45583213-45588213 GCF_977035675.1 Penaeus japonicus
CACTTTGTCCGATTACAATGAGGAGATATATTTTTTTTTATTATCTACATTATATACGCATATGTATTGAACTTTAATTGATTTTTAACAATTATTTTAAGATTCATGATATTCATTATTATCAAAATGCATATTAAATTATCAGAGTTAATATTCACATTTGTTTTAATAAATATATAATAATCAAAGGAACGAATTGAGACACCGTCTGTTTGGAGGGAAAAGTTTTCAGTTATTTTTTTATTTTTTTATTTTTTTAGGCGTCCTCATGGCTTATTTCTTTGTTTTCTGGGTATAGAATTATCTACAGATATTGTCTCCTGGGTATAGGATTATTAACAAAATATACATTGTATTGATGTTGAAAATAAAACAACAATAGACACGCAATGTGCTCCAGCAACCGAACTTCAGGCTAGTTTTGGGCGGAGCTTTATGACGTCAAAAGCGTAACGCGTCGCCGACAACCCCGAACGCCCCTCCCAGAAGTTCGAAAACATAGAACGCGTTCCCTGTTTTGTACTCTACAAAAGAAGCGTGTGTGTGTGTGTGAGTGCAGTAGGGGAGGGGGGGGCTGTCTGGTTGATGAGGATGCATGTATCAGGTAGTAGGGAAGTATGTTTCACACTCACACTCACACACACACACACACACACACAGACATACATACACACACACACACTTTCTTTCTTTCTCTCTTTCTTTCTTTCGCTCTCCATTACTCTCCTTCGTTCTTTTGCTCTCTTTCTCTTCATCTTTCTCTCTCTCTCATTCTTTCACTCTCTATTTCTCTCCCTCTTTTACTCACTCTCTTTCTCCCTCTTTCTTTAGTAGTTCTCTCCCACCACCCCTCTTCTTTCTCTCCATCTCTATTCCTACCTCACTATTTGACTTGGCCCTTATTAATTTGCCCTGTTTTGTTCCTCCTCTCTCTGTCTTCCTTTTTCTTTCATCTCTATCTTTTTTCTAACTTGGCATGGTAGTTGCATACTTCTAAAAAATGGACGGTTTGTATAAAGTGTTATTATTTTTTCAAATTTAATTTTCTGTGTTTTCAAATACTAAGATAATTATCTATTTTTATAGATATTAGTGACTTTCCATTTTTTGGTTTGCATTTTGATTTTTTACAAAGAGGTACATTAGAAAATTGATACTCTATTCATAGAGGTGGTGTTTGAAGTATTTCCATAAAGATGGTGTTATACAGATTTGAAATTCATATTTTGAACCTTTCCAGTTCATATCTGTCGCAGAGGATGAAGTCTGAGAACCCCTTCAAGAAAATAACTTTGCAAAGGTTGCAGCAAGAGTTAGAAAAGTATGCAAAGTTAAAGAAGCATTCATTGGACCAGAGACCGTCTTCTGTGCAGGTGGTCAGCAAGTGCTTTCATGGGGCTGGTACTGTGGTCCCGGTGCACAATGATGTTGGTTACAGGCCTATCCCAGAATCAAATGGTAAGTTCAATCTTAGAAATAATCTGTTCTGCTGTTATTTTTATCATTATTTAGTTTCTAGATGCATTGGTACTCCTTGATAATGTGTTCTCTGTTGGAAGCTCTTTCTTCAGCTGAAGAAAGTTGTGGTTTGTTAACAGCCAACTTAAGAAGAAAAAAAATCTTTACCACATAATATTTCATTTGCTAATCACTTTTTTTTTTTTTTATTCTTTCTCTTTTCCTGATGTCACATCAGTTTTGCTCCTCCTTCACCTATCTGCCCTCACCATTTCTCTTACCTTCCATCTCTTTCCTTCTCCCCTCTTTTAGCCTTTGCCTCTCTTTTCCATTTTCTTCCTCTTTTCCCTTCTCCTTTCTTCTCGAAGTCTCTTTTGTTGCACTAAAGATACATGTAAATATTGTTGATCTTCTCTTGTACTACAGCCAGCTTGAAGAAGATTTTCAAAAAAAGTTGTGGATGCTAAATCAGAGGAGGAGAAATTGAAACACTTTGATGCTGTCCAAGAGCTGATGACCAATGTACAGTTTGGTTTTGACGAAGGAGACTTTGGTAATTATTTTCTCTTTTTATATAGTTTTCAGTAATTATTTTCTCTTTTTATATAGTTTTCAGTAATTATTTTCTATTTTTATATAGTTTTCAGTAATTATTTTCTCTTTTTATATAGTTTTCAGTAATTATTTTCTATTTCTATTTAATTTTCATATCTTTATATTGATGAATCAGAGTAAATTTATAGTTATTTTTTAAGTATTAATGTAATAAAACAAAGAGAGAAAGTATTAATGTTTTCTTATATCAAAGCTAAGGGTTGTTTCCTGAGGTCATACTGTAGTTCTGTTTTCTCTTTTATATTGTTTGAGACTGCTATGTTCAATAGAATAAGCCCCTCTTTATATTCTTAAAATACTTTAACAATGTCATATTACCATAAAGATAAAAAGAAAGTAGTGCAAAATTAATGCCTTAGAGATTATGACTGAACACCTATTTCTCTCTTTTCAAGGAATGGGGTTGGAGTTTGGCCTCAACATGTTTACTTTCGGAGGAGAAGCATTCCACAAAGCCATCAGTCACGCCCTTGGGGTTGCTTATGAACTGCTTGGAAGAGATGCATTCATTGATATTTTACGGGTAGTTATTTTTATAATTATTGCAAAATATAGGTTCTTCTTCCTCTCTGTGTGCTTACTTTGTCTATTTGTGTGAATGTGGGTGTGTGCTCTGCATGTTGCATGCTTAAGTGTGCAAGTGATTATACATGAAAAAATATTTACTCTGATCACCACCATAATTTAACATCAAGATATATGCTACCTCATCTTTAAGGTATTTTCTATATATTAGTTAATGTTGTTGTTATTGTGATAATTATTTTAAAAAAGAATATATATATATATATTATATAGATCTTTTCACTTATTTTCAGGCACATTTAAAGAACAGGCGTCGAGGGAGTAACATGAGCATACTGGAAGTTGTAGAGTGAAAAATATTAAAGAAAAGAAAAGAAAACTTATATTTATATATATATATATATATATATATATATATATATATATATATCGATATATAAAAATACCCATTCAAATTCTTCTTCTTTTTAACAGTGAAGTATCTGATCATACTGAAAGAAAAGTTTGCTTATTTTCCTTTTCTTTTGGTTTGAGTCTTCTCATTATTCATCAAAGGAAAGAGTAAAAAATGACTAATAATCATGTAATACTCACCTCTGGATTTTTTTTAGTGGAAAGTGGTTGAAGATTTTATAATAAAACTATAGTCATAAATGTGTTTATTTTACTGAGTTGCATTTTGAGCTGCTTAACATATAGTTGATGTGAATAGCATGGGGTCAATCAACTATTTATGCAAATAAGTCTCTTCAAACATTAGCCTGTAAATGGATATGTGTGGAAGTACCGATCTTTATATATCATATTAAAAACAAAGGAAAATTAAAAATCATTAAAAAAACAAACATTATCATGTCTTTAGTAACATACAACACAAATCGCTCATAATGGTAATGCCTTATATAATGAGGTAAACCTCTTTGTATTTTTGATCCACACAATATTTGTTTGAGCTAGCATTTATGATTAATGTTTTTTCATTTACTGTGATGGAGATTGACAAATAGTTATTCAAACTGCACCTTGATATACATTATTTATAACATACACTGTGATAAAAGGTCTCTATACAACGAAGTAAAGAAGAATCAATAAATACATGTGCAGATAATGCATAGTTGTTGCAAGCAAAGTAATGGGAATTCAGTGGAAGACTGTTGAAGACGCAAATAACAAGCTTCCAGATTTGGCAACATCCTACTGACAAGGTTAGTTCTTCCTTAATTAATAGCCTATTTCAAATGGTGTGGGAAAATCTCACTATTTATCTAGCGCCAGCATTATTAATAGATATATGCGTCTATTTCTCTGTTTGGAGAACTGAGGGGTCGAGATCTAAAATTGTATATATAAACACTTAAATTTTTATGGAGGGTTTTGGTGCAGGCCTCGTACTTGTTACTTGTCGAGTGTGTAACTTTTTTTTCGCTTATTTGCCTAATAAAGGAAGAGCTTTGGGAGAATGCACCACCGCTCTTTGGTACCAATCTACGAGTGAGAATGACTGAGAAATTGTTACTTTTGTATTTCTAAAGGAGTTGTAATTGTGGATGAGTGAAAAGATGAAGGTAAGAACAATGAAAAGCTACTCTTTAACCTACAACATTGTTTCTCCAATTCAATTCTAAAAGGCAAATACGGCATTTTTACGTAAGCGCTGCAAGTTTTAAGGCGAGAGAATGAGTGAAAAATCTTACAAACAAATGTAATGATTAAAGCATCAAATGATTTGACATTAAATAAATTAATGGATCTTATCCCTGTCGTGAACATACAGGAGGAGAAACTAAAGTCTTGGTAGAACAGTCATTTGATAAATAGGTGTCTATATAAACAATCAACGCTCATTAGGGAGGTGAGGAATGGTCATGAGTATAGAGAGGCATAGCTAGCAAGGTCTCTTCAGCATCCGAAACTATGCGGAAAACCTCCCGCTTGATCATGAGCTGTGAAGCTGGTGGCATTTTGGCCGTCGTTGCATACATGCCCATGAAAAAGTAGTACAACGGATCTCTCTCCTCCAGTTTTCCCTCCGTTGCTTCGAGCGGCCTCTGTCTGGATCTCTGTTCGCGGTTTTCGATTGATTGCTTGAACAAAAGACTGATATCTGTTCTCTCGTTTCGGGTGTCAACAACTTTCTTTTTCTTCGTTTCCCTTGAGGGAGATGAAATGTCTACGCTACTAGTGCTGCCATCATCATCATGGGCATCAACAGCACCATCATGCACGATGGAGGGAAACAAATATTCGCACGGGACGAGGGAGGGGTCATCTTCTGACCTAGTATCACTTTCGATTATCCCAAGAGCGTCATTGTCAGCGCTAGTCGCATTCGCACTTATGGCCATGTACGGAATCAAAAACTCCATTTGTTGCTGATACTTCCATGGCTTAATCGCCAC
>NW_028234409.1:45598213-45603213 GCF_977035675.1 Penaeus japonicus
GGGAATCTGTTATTTGGTTATGAGCTTTCATAAGTTCCTTTCACAAGCAATTGGTTTGATTTTTCACCTAATTTGTCAATAAGATAAAGGTTCATATCATCTTGGTTTGATGGACTAACTTTGAAGATATCTGCAATACCTATATAGTTAAGGAATACACATCATTCTGAGATTTGCCTTCAGTTGTGTCCATCATCCAATTCGCTGATGATGTTCTATCCTAATTCTAGGTGGTCACAGTGCGCACTTGGGTGGATAGATTAGACCACCTTGTTCGTGGAGGACATGTCCGTGAAGCTCTGCAGCTGGCATTGGACATATATCAAGACAAGGCTCAAGCCGTTGTAGGACTCAAGCATAAAAAGGAGAAAAGACAACTGGTAAATATGAGCTTTCAAGTGTTAATGTTATTAGAAAAATAAACAAACTTATACATTGATTATGGTTGCTCCGTATCACCTGGAGATTGCCATGCGATCTGGCTGATATCTCTCTCCTTATCAAAATAAGAATGTGATATAAGGGAATGTTCTTCATTACAGCTTGTTCAGGAAAAGATCAATGAGCTTCTGAATCAGTACCTGGACTCTGCACTAGAGAAACTTCCAGAACGAACCAACCTGGAAGGACTTAATAAGTATTATACACAGTTGGTTCCTCTCTGTGTCCAAGTTGCTGTGGGAGCTCACCTTCGGGACCTGTTATTTGGGAGGATGTGGGACCTCTTCAGCGAAGATGCCATATCCAGAGGTATTTGATCCATCCCTTTCATTCAAATTCCTTTGTGAGTTACATTTGGAAGTTTAGATCTTACCTTTAAGATATATTCTGTATATATCTGTATATATATATATTTTTTTTTTTTTTAGATAGAAAGATGTATGCTTTATCTATTGTATTTAAGGTCAGTTACCATAAACAGAATAAAAAAAGTGTTAGTTCTAGATTTATTTTCTTGTTGATTAGCATAAATAGAATAAAGTGTGAAAAAAACATCTTTAATGAATACTGTGCGCAATATTAGAAAAAGAGAAGAATTTTGAATTTCATATTTTCATGTTGATTCATTGGTTGAAAACCTGAGCATTGGCTTGTCCTGACAAAGGATATTATAAATAGAATCAAGCAACCATAATTGCAACACTACCTTTTCTTGAAATGTGAACTTGCCTATAAAGATTTTCTTCTACTCTGTCTATATAAATCAGATCAGATACACAATTTTCATTTTTTAAAATTACATTACACCTGAAAAAATTTTAAGACTCCACTACAACTCTCTTTTTAGGTATTTTCCTGGAATCACTGGAGCCTTACATCCTCAGTGACCAGCTAGCAGATATGTCACCCAGCATATCACAGTGTCTCCTGTCTCACCATGAGTCATGTGGGAGACTGCAGGCTGCAGAGGCATGCATTGTCCATCTTCAGGTGACATCCCTTGACCTCCACCAGGCCATGACCTTGTGCTGGACTCATGGACTTTACGATGCTATATTCTACATCTACACTCATGGCATGAGAGATTTTGTCACCCCACTGGAAGAACTCAGTACTGTTCTGAGTAATGCTATGGATAGTGGTAAAGGCTTAACTGATAGTCAGGTGATGCTGGGAAACAAGATTCTTGTGTACGTGTCAAGCTGCCTAGCTGGGCGTGCATACCCGCGGGGTGAGATTGACCCCGAGGAACTCCAGCAAGTGAAACATGAAATATTCAAGTGTATTACATCACTTCATTCCAAAAATGCAAAGCCAACTGAACAGGCATATCCCTTCCTTAGAACTTTGTTAAGATTTGATACTAGGGAGTTTCTGAATGTCCTAGCACTAGCTTTTGAGGAAGCAGAGTTCACCTCAGAACTTGGTATGATCCAGAGGCAGCGTGTTGTAGATATTCTCCTCCAGGTATGTAGCAAGTACAAGTGCCTTCTATGTGTAAAGTTTTAATATAGTTAAGATGTGTTTTAGAGAGGTATTAAGTCATTTTATGTAAAATTATATCACTCAGACTTACTTTGTGTAACTATTCATCTGAAAGAATTACATATTCCAGAGTGCTTACTGAAAAGTTTGTACTATTGTGTTGATTACTTCTTTACCTGCTTTACTTTTGTTGGTCTTTTTTTTTCAACATCAAGTAAAAGATATGACTATAATCACACCAGGTAATGGTGGAAGGAGAAGGCTTTGGGCCGGCTCAGTTGGGAGGGCTCTTCACTTTCATAGCACGACAAATGTCCAGGCAGCAGGGTGCTATTGCAGTCAACAGGCAGCTGTTCGATCAAGTAAGTTGTCTCACTTCCATCGAAACAGATAAAATCAGGGTTTGTTAACTTATTTATTTTATTGGTTGAGTTAACTATGGTGTTGAATCTGATAAGGAAGATGGTTTGATATGAATTAGTTGAATGAAATTCGTCTTGGCAGGTCTTATGCCACCTAACAGCTCCAGATGCGTCAAGTCATCATGAGGAACGTCAGACAGCATTGCTTGAGCTCTTGCAAGAAGGTGGTCTTGTACATTATAAAGTAGAACAACTGTTGGAGAAAGCTCGACAAGCAGGATTGTAAGAAAAATATTCCTGCTGTTATCAACATTTGATACATATTTCTTTTGCTTCTTGCTGATTATTATATATTGGTGCTTTCTTTTAAACTAATGTATGTATTTTTACTTTTTTTTTTCTTTTTTCTTTTCTTGTGACCCAGTTACCGAGTGTGTGAGTTTGTGTATGAAGAAAGAGGAGAACATGAGAAGATTGTTGAATGTTACTTAGAGGATAAGATGAGAAAACATCAAGTGTTTACCTACATACGATCTGTCCTCTCATCGCCTCAGTTCACAGACTTGCATGCACAAAAGATTCAACAGCAGTTCCTAAAGCATATCAAGGTCAGTGAAAAATATTTTATTTCTGGTACTGTAATGATAATGGATGACAACTGTTCATGAGTAATCATTGATTAAAAAAAAAAATAGTATTTACTTTTCTTGTTCTCTTTTATTTTTTATTTCCCCTTTCTTTTGTTATTTTCACCCTCATTCCTCCCCACTTCTTTACTTCATCCATCTTTACTCCCTGTAAGACTTGAAAAGGCCTTGAATATCAGTTCTTTTTTCAGAGTCTTTTGGAGATTGACAGTAGCCGGGTAGCTAGTCTGCTCCTGACCATGCCCCAGCTGACCCCCTTGCTGCCAGAGGTCACTAGCCATTTGAGAGGAGAGCCACAATTGTTGTTTAATGCGCTTCATGCTCTCTTCACTTATAGGTGATTGAAATGTTTTTATTTAGGTTAATATGTGGCCCACTATACATGTGAGAATGATATTGATGATTCAGGTGAAATAGTTTTTGTGAGAGAGAGGTTTTAGTAGTTTTTTGTGAAGAAAAAGGAAATAGATATATTCTTTGAGAATAGAAAATAATGAACCAAGGATGATAGTCAGGCATGATGTGTCAATCAATATTTAATAGTTAATTAAATAGTGTGTCACTTATTACTATGATAAGTTTAGTTATTATTATATTGTATATGGGATATTTGTTGAGATAAGTTATGTGAGTTGGTGTTTTTAATCATGTGCATTATGAATATTCTATTTTGTGTATGTATTTTACCTCAGATTTTTGCCTCTCAGTGAAAGATCTCTTTAGATAATTCTTATTGTATAAGTTTTGAAGCATTTAAAACCACTATTATTGATTTAGAACTCAAGTATAAATTAGCTGAAAACATGTGCAAACCTCATCATGATTTTCTTCATCAGTTATTGACCTTGCTTTTGGAAGGAAGAAATACAGAAATGTTTTCTTCTCCAAACAGATCAACACATGCCTCTCCAGGAGGCCATGGGGTGGACAACAATGATGGCACTCTCACACCAGAACTTCAGGAGGAGTATATTGACCTCATGTGTCAGGTCAACCCAACCCAGGTTTATGCTTACCTCAAAGGTGCTGAAGGGTACCGTCTGGAGCAGACACTTGAGGCAAGTAATGGTCTTAGTCTACATATATTTGAATGTAGTTGTTATTGCAGAATATGGTATGAATTTAATTATTTTTCAAAAGTCTGAATGGGGTTTGTTTTAACTTTGTTTTGGACTTTCATGAAATAGTAAATTTTTGTCTAATTGCTCACTGATGAGTCAGCATGAAACATGATGCATTGCCTTTCCACAAGTTCATTTAAAATATCAAGACATTCATGAAGTTCGAGATGAGTAAACTTTAATTCTCTCAAAATTAATTTCTTTTAGTATTGACAACTTTGCATCACATGCAAGGTTGATTCCAGCCAGTTGGGCTAAAAAAGCTGCATTCTTCAACAGATATGTCGGCAGCATAAGCAGCAAGACTCAACAGCATTCCTTCTAGAGAGAGCAGGCGACATTAAAGGTGCTTTCGACATTCTTCTGACTATACTGAAGTCAAAAGTCGATGATGTTAGTATTTTTTATTTTTGTTAGTGCAGTAGTTTTACAATTTTTAAGCAGATTAGCTTTGTTCACTGACTCAATGTTTTTTTATGATATAGTAGAAATTAGATTTTAATAGTTCATGTAATTAATTTTGTTCTGGAAATGTACTCTGTATATTAAATTCTAAAGTGTATGTTAACTTTATCTTACATGGAAAGGAGAAAAGTGTAACTTAAATGATAATGAATCTTTTAATGTACAATTTTTTCAATTTCAATTATTCTGGCACTTGTTATTTCAGCTTTTGAATTGTGTTAGGGCTGAGGGAACTACCAGCTGCTCACTTTCTCTGGGTCATGTACAGGCACAGGTAAGAGTGATACACAAGACTTCAGATGATCTTTTTCTGTTATTTTTTTATATATCTATATATTTAGAAAGATGTGTATGTATACATGTTCAATTTGATTACAAACATGTTTGTTGATACACCTTTTTCTGTCTTTCTGATTCCTGTTTTTTTATTTGAATATAATTTTTTGGCACTGTTTTGTTTCTCTGACTGCAGATTGAAT
>NW_028234409.1:45608213-45615713 GCF_977035675.1 Penaeus japonicus
TACAGTAGTCAGAATAATAGCAGGGGATCAGCTCAGCTACTTAACAATGCAGCATAGTCAAGCATGTTCTCCCCTCATTGTGTACACAACCACCTGTGCCATTTGTCACAGTGTATACCACCCATCAAGCAAAGCAGTTGCTCATAGGTAAACTATTTCCTTTCAATGTTTTATGGTATATAGTGTCTTAGGACAAGGACTTCTGTACTTAATTTGTAATGCTTGTTTTCAAAGAGATTTACTCAAACATAAATGTAAAAATGCAAATAATATTCAAAATAATAACATATACAGAGAGTGTTAAAAGACTGCATTTTTTTCAGCTGTGGGCACAGTTATCATGCTCGTTGTGGGGGAGAAGCCCCTGCATGTGTGCTCTGTACAGGAAGTAGCCAGGAGGAGCAAGCAGCTGAACAGTCACAAGCTCCTGATTCCATAGAAGAACCAACTGTGAGTTGAGTTTAATGCTCTCATATCTTTAGATAAAGATGGTTTGACAAGACTTAGTATTTTCAATGGTAATATATTGTGGGGCACTAACTTTATCATAAAAAGCAGCATATTTGTATATTAGTATATAGCAACATTCCAGTTTTATATTTTCTTATTCAGGTTGCATTGATAGGAATTTATTTGATGTATATTATGACTATAAAATTTAATTAATATAATATGACTATTTCTTTTATGCTTCTTTTAAAGAAAAGAAATAACAAAATGGCAATTTGTTCTTATCATGTCATCCACTGTAATTTGGCACTATACCAATTTGCACCACAGGTGGGGCTTGACGACACCCAGCTGGAAGGCATTCGACGAGTGAAGGCTCTGAGCTTTGGAGGGTCAAGATTACAGTTTCTAGATGAATTGTCAACTCCACGTGGTGGACCAGCAACTGAGAATTCATCCAAGACCAGCCCATCTTGGAGGAGCTCTGGGTCCGTTTCAGGAAACCAAGACATTTGGTCGTCACAGAACTTTGCTTTGAAATTAGCACCGCCAACCATAGAATTTGAAGGTGAAGCTAATTGGTGATCCATAAAGAGATGTAAAAAGATCCTTGATTAAAAGTGAAGAAATACAGTGTCTTTGCAGTGAATATTAAAAGAGAGATGCATCTTTTGCTTAGGAGAAAGTTTGAAAAATAAGTCTATGCAAGAGTTTGCCAAGGTCATAGTGTATAAACGAAACTGTAACCAAAATCCTGTGAAATAATCTCATGAAGTTAAATGGCAATACAAGGACTTATGCAATTATTTTTCTAATATCACAGGCTGGAGTGGTCAACAGGAAAGGGTTTTAAGTCTAAGATAACCAAAGATATGATTTTGCTCATGATTATCAGATAACTCTCACACCTATTGAAATCATTTCCAGCACAAAGGCACAAACTGTGTTGACAACATGTAAAGCATATATTCATATATTTTCACAATCGTAGAATAATTTATATATATTTGTGTAAATGTCTTGTGAAGTGATTTCTGTATTTTTTTTTTATCTATTTATTAATTTACTATTTATGTCAAAGGAAAAGAGGGGCAGGGAAGAAAAAATGACTACTTTAAAAAACAAAAGCCTTCCCAGATGGCTATTTTTGCCAATTACAATTATATTTAATGGCAAATGTTTAGAATATGTAATGTAATACATATAAGATTCAGTATTATATCAGCAATTTTTTTGTAATTGTCAGCTGTATGCATTGTAATTATTCTTCTGTATTCACTGTAATGTCTTGTTTATAATATATTTATATTTTAATACTGTTGAAATTACTTTGTTATATTACTCTATAATGCTACAAAAGATACAAAATTCAGTTGGAAGGTAATATATGCAAATATAGTAATTGAATATCAAAATGGGTGTTTATTTATATACGGAAATAATTGACTACAGTATACCATGGCAAGAGAGTTAATGATTAATGTCTCTTATATAACCACGCCTATTCCAGACAAATGCACCAAATTTTCATGCCGATTATCCAATCAAAGTGCTTGATGAAATTATCATAAATCCTGTAATTAAGAATATCCTTTCTCTCCCTTATATTTTTGTGGCTTCATAGTCAGTGTTATATTTGTTTTCTTAACTTGTTGTATACTTAACTTTGATACAGAGTTACCAAGTACTCTTATTTCTTAAGAGCTTTAATACCAAGTCACAAAACACATCCATTATTGTCCAGTGCTTTGTCCACACTTGACAAATCATTTTCCTGATGAATCCTCTACCTATCTGACTACATGGACTATAAAGAAATATTCATGATATTTTGATAAGGCTTTAAATTAGGCTGACCATGTAATATTTAACATACTCATTGTTTGTTTGTTTTTATCTTTGTTAGTCACGAACATTGTCTTGATATTTTTTTGAATGGCACCTTTATGTAAATACTTGGATAAAGGTACTTGTTGGATGTAATTATTATTTAATGATTAAGTATTATTATTTTCATCTGTAAATTCCTAGTCCTTTATCATGTATAAATAGTTTAATGTAAATACAGTGCAAAATTGTGTGACCTAATGAAGGGTACTGAAATTGCCCGAGTATTTCATTATATTTTTTAGTCTGGTCTACTTTCAATTCAACTGTGATGCAATAGAAGCTGATTTTAAGTCTAATCTTTAAAAGAAAAATATATGGTTTGTTTTGATTATCCAAAGATAAAAATTGTACCAACCATGCTTTTCCCCTTTTTTTTAGGTACATGTTTGGGATCAAATAAATCCCTAAGGTATTGTAAAGATGTGAAAATCATAAAGACATTATTTCCATACAAAAAAGGGTTTAAAAATTACTTCATAATGTAACTCAAATATTCTCCATTTTCAACATTCCACAACCTATTTGTTTGAAATAAGTTGTACTCCTTTATTATAAATATACTCAGAAAAGAAATATGATTAAGAATATGTATTTAAAAAAAAAAAAAAAAATCATCTGGAGTGATGCTGTCTAATTTCACTTCTTTTGAGAGGATTCCTTCAATAGGAATTTAAAATCCCAAGAAGGCAATTGAAAGAAAGGAGTTGATAATGTAAATAAATGATATAAATGAATGTGTTGTTTTCTTTTAATGAGTCGGGTCTTTTCTTGAGTTGGGTTTCTGATATGGGAAGCAAAATGATAAGAGAGAGAAGACAGGTAAATTTAGAAACTGATGCAAAAGACAAACAGACAGGCAGACAGAAACATAAATGCACACACACGGTGGGGGGGGGGGGATATAGAAAATGAGTAATTTTTCAGAGCATGTACCCCTAATAATAAAGTAACGACACATACCTCTAATAAACACAACACCAGGTAACCCTTACCTGCAGAAATCGTGATGACCGCAGAAATAAGTGAGCATCATTTCTTTTTCATCTCCCGGCCGGAAAGCACATTCGTGATCTCCAGCCAATACACACTGTTCTACGGTTCTGAGGGAGAAGTGGGAGGACATTAGTAAAAATGAGGGGAAGAGTTGACCAAATTCGTGTAATTTTATTCCCCGCCAGTTACTAATTAAAATGGTTTAACGCAATAGAGGCTACTAACTTGGATGGAGATGAGATTTTAGTGCTAAAGAAGTTGCTTACATAGAGGACAAGCAGATTTGCTTTCCAAACAGAAAAAAAACCGTTAAATGAGAAACGAAAACCGGGAAACCGTATGGGAGGGAAAATATAAACGCACCTGTTGAGCCACTTGGGCGAGGGCGTGGCTGTCCGGCCTTGTACCGGGATTCGGTTCAGGCGTTCCTGGCTCCTCCGGTAGTAGAAGGACGAGATGAACCTCTCCACCGGATCCCTCACGATATTCACGTAAACCGGTGGTTCCGAGCCGAGTCTGAGGGCACATACAGGGGTAGGAGAGCGTAGTAGGGGTACTTGGCGTTTTTCAAGATTATCTGCCACGTTTAAAGCGTTTTTGGGTTACTATGGCTAAGGTTAATGGGAATGAGTTTTTATAATATTTCATCCCATGTCTACAGCAAAGTTGTTCCTTGGCGATATTTGCATAGTTAATACATCCACCATGGAAATAGTATTTAGCAGTTGTCCGCAGATGTAACACGCGGTTTACTAATACTTACAAATGTAGTCAAAACTTTTATCAGAGCTAACATATAACTTTTCCGTATACAGGTAGATAATTAAATGTTTGCATGCGCAGCTTCCATGCGCAAAGAAGTACTCACGCCGTGAAGTTGGTGTAGTAGAGATGGCGGTCGTAGCTGAGGGTGTGCGTGGGCGCCGCTCGCAGCGCCCCCGTCAGGTTCTCGACCAGCTCGATCTGCTCGCCGTGGTTCAGCAGCCGCTGGTTGTACACGAGGGACGAGATGTGCACGAAGCCCAAGTGGCTCGATAGCCTGTAGGCAGGCCGCGGGAAAGCGACGGCGAGGGAAGAATGTAATTTATATATATATATATCGCGAAGCACACACACACACACAAAACACACACTCACACACACACACACTCAAAACACACACTCACACACACACACACACACACAAAACACACTCACACACACACACACTCAAAACACACACTCACACACACACACACACACACACACACACACATACACACACACACACACCACCCACACACACCACACACATATATATATATATACAAAATATATATATATATACACACATATACACACATACCTATATACACATACACATATATATACACACACATACACACATATATACACACCCATACACACACACATATATATACACACATGCACATATATATACATATACACATATATATATATATATATATACATATATATATATATATATATATATATATATATGTATATATATACACCATCAAACCGACCACAGATGTCAAAACAAAACCAGAGGAGGAGGTCTGCCGGGGACACCCGCGGCGCCTGTTCCCACGCCAGGGACGCCTACTTCCGACGGACGAGAAGGAAGCGCGGGCCAGTCTCCCTGCACTTCGCCCCCCCCACCCCGCCCCCGCTCCCCTTGGTCGCTTGGCAACAGCAGTGCCACATAACTCCCCTCATCGGCAATAGACCCGCAGGATGCACAGGTTGACCACCTGTTTGGTCTCATCGCGCGACCACAAGGCCATGCACGGTCTGACCAACCTGTGTAGTTGAACCCAGCGATACTTCTCTCTGATATCAGTGCTCGGTGCGATGACGCTAAGGCTCGGGTTCTGGCGTCCCTACATGTGCGGGTGTCCTCAAGGCCGGGCGACTCTGGGACTACTTACTGGCTGAACGACGCAGGTAACTTCACTTGCCTCTGAAGCCACGGCACATTCTCTTTCTCTCTTTCTTTCTCTCTCTCTCTTAGCTTTTTCTTTCTCTTTATTTCTCTATCCCTCCCCCTGTCTGTCTCTGTCTCTGTCTCTGTCTCTATCTCTATCTCTCTCTCTCTCTCTCTCTCTCTCTCTCTCTCTCTCTCTCTCTCTCTCTCTCTCTCTCTCTCTCTCTCTCTCTCTCTCTCTCACACACACACCTTCCTTCCCTCCCTCCTTCCTCCCTCTTTCCATCTCTTCCTTCCTCCCTGCCTCACTTTTTTCTTTCCTTCCTTCCTTCCTTTCTTTCTTTCTTCCTCCCTTCTTTCCTTCCTTCCTCCCTCCATTCCTCCCTGTCTCCCTCATTTATTTTCTTCCTCTCTCTCTCCCTCCCTCACTTCTTTTCTTCCTCTCTCCCACTCGCTCTCTCCCTCCCTTACTTCTTTTCTTCTTCCTTCCCTTCCTTGCTTCCTTCCTTCCTCCCTCCCTACTTCTCTCTCCCTCTTTCTCCCCCCTCTCCCCGTCTCTCTCCTTGCCTCTGTCCCTCTGTACTTTGCACTAGGATTCATTCACTCTCGCATCAAACCCTGTAAACTTCATCACTGCGCCAGCATATTCACTTACGACTTCATTCGTATTTACAACTCCTCTTTATCTCTCTTCTTTCTTTCTCTCTCTCTCTCTCTCTCTCTCTCTCTCTCTCACACACACACACACACACACACACTCACTCTTACTCTTACTCTTACTCTCGCTCTCACTCTCTCTCACTCTTACTCTTATTCTTAATCTTACTCTCACGCTCACTCTCATTCTCACTCTCGCTGTCTCTCTCGCTCTCGTTCTCTCTCTCACTTTCGCTCTCTCTCGCCTTTCTTTCTCTCTGTCTGCCTGTCTCTCGCTCTCTCTCTCTCTCTCTCTCTCTCTCTCTCTCTCTCTCTCTCTCTCTCTCTCTCTCTCTCTCTCTCTCTCTCTCTCTCTCTCTCTCTCTCTCTCTCTCTCTCTCTCTCTCTCTCTCTCTCTCTCTCTCTCTCTCTCTCTCTCTCTCTCTCTCTCTCTCTCTCTCTCTCTCTCTCTCTCTCTCTCTCTTCCTGTATGTATTCTGGCTCTAACTTTCCTCAACCTTCCTCCTTCCTTTCCCCCAACCCTCCTTCCTCTCCCTTCTTTTCGTCCTCTTCCATAGAGTGTTCCTTTTCCCTCCACCAACTTCCCCTTTCTCTTCCTCCTTCCTCCCTCCTTCGCAACCTCCTCCCATCCCTCCCTCCCTCCCTCCCATCCCTCCCTCCCTCCCTCCCTCCCATCCCTCCCTCCCATCCCTCCCTCCCATCCCTCCCTCTCCCATCCCTCCCTCTCCCATCCCTCCCTCCCCCCTCCCTCCCTATCTCTCTCCCTCCCTCCCATCCTTCCCTCCCTCCCTCCCCTCTCACCTTCTGAAAATGGCTTGCATGGTAGACGAGGCACACTTAGGGATCCTGTTGTACACGAGCAAGGACGAGTCGGGAGTGGTGTTGAAACGGCCTCCGGTGTCCACCTCGTCCATCTGCATCACCTCCATCTCGCCGTCTTCATCTTCTTCCTCTCCTCCTCCTCCTCCTTCTTCTTCTTCTTCTTCTTCTTCTTCTTCACCACCACCTTCTTCTTCACCACCACCTTCTTCTTCTTCTTCTTCTTCTTGTTCTACTTCTAACACTTCTTCTTCCTCTATCATTTCTTCTTGTTGCGTTTCCTCTTCTTCTTGGTCTTGCCCCTCAGCTGCTCCTTCTTCCTCCTCTGCGGGTCCCCCTCCTCCTCCCTTTCCTTCGGCGTAGTAAGAGTATTCGTCCTCGGCGCCCTTCGCCTCGCCTTCGTCCTCGTCCTCGACGTCCTCGTCTTCCTCGTCCTCTTCTAACGGACTTTCTGGAGGCAAGTCATCGCCCTCCTCCGCTTCCTCGACTTCCGTTTCTCCTTGTTGGGATTAAAGGAGAATGGACGACATGATTAATGTGGCCTTTTTACATGGGCTTTTATTGGAGCTGTCACAACACATTTTCATTTACGCTCACTGTCTCTCTCTCTGTCTCTGTCTCTGTCTCTCTCTCTCTCTCTCTCTCTCTCTCTCTCTCTCTCTCTCTCTCTCTCTCCTCTCTCTCTCTCTCTCTCTCTCACACACACTTTCTCTCTCCATTTCCCTTTTTAAGTAGAGCATAAAGGGTACCCTCACCATCGT
>NW_028234409.1:45628213-45630713 GCF_977035675.1 Penaeus japonicus
ACGATAAGTCCATGACTTCCCGTCCGTTTCGCTTGTTGCCTTTATTGTTTTACTCACTTTCTTCCTTTCTTCTTATATGTTTATCTTTCGATTCTAAAAAGCACAACATGGAGTCCAGAGCTCAGATAAGAAACATTCTAGACTAAACCGTCCCTTACATTTTGAAAAGCATTCCCTTTTAATGGCTATAAATAACCGCGATTGCCAAATCTTGTTCATCTGTGAAAAATGACTGACAGAAACTAACGATCAAAGCAGGGAATGGACGAGCGAAGACTAATGAGCTTGGTGATGGCGGCGGTACGGAAGGAAAACAAAAGGGAGGGGGGAGGAGGGAGTGCATGGGAATCAGGGGGAAAGGAAGAGAGGGAGAGAGAGGGAGGAAAAAGAATGGAGGAAGAGTAAATACAGTGATAGGAGAAGAAAGGGAAAGGGAAAGGGACACGAAGAAAGGAAGGGGAAAAGGAAAGATGGGAAGAGGAGAGAAAGATAAATATTAGGAAGAGAAAATGATAGGTCAAGAGATGGGAAGGGACACCCAGCGACGAGAAAGAGAAAAACTATACTAGAAACAGTAAAAAATCAGTAAAGAACAGGAAAGGGGAGAGGAAGGAGAAAGGAGGAGAGGGGAGGTCAAAGGGAACGAAGGACGCAGGCTTCCCGGACCACCAGATGTGAGGGGAAATGACCAAAGGACGCTGTGTACAGAGAAGCCGCTGATGAGCTTAGCAGTGTGGCGGAGGCGGTGCAGGGGGGAGGAAGAGGGGCCAAGGGGGGTCGGGACAGGAATGGGAGGAGGAGAAATAGAGGATGAATAACATGAGAAGGGAAGAAGAGATGATAGGGAACCGACGTAAGGTAAGGAGAGGGAAGGCCAAAACTATCAGTTAATACGTTACTACAACAAAAAGAAGTCTACAAGGGTGAATAAATATGCCAATAAAAGAAAAAAGACAAATATCTAAAAAAAAGAAAAAAAAAGAAAAGAAAAGAAAAAAAAAAAAGGTCACGTGATCTTCAACAAAGAATTCACAGTCGAACAGACAAGTAGGATTTCTAAAGGATCTCTTTTTGATCCATGAAGGAGGCCGAGGATGAGGCCTCCTCGTCCTGCCCTCCTTACGCCCCCCCCCCTTCCCTCACTACCTGAGAAAGAGGAGAGAAAGGAAAGAAAAAGCACGGAGTAGCGAGGGGGGAGTAGGAGCGGAGGGGAAGGGAGAGGAAGAACGCCGGAGGAGAGGAGAGGAGAGGGAGGAAGAAGGAGGGGGGTCAGAGGAAGGAGGAAGGAAGAAAGGGAAGGGTGATAGGGGAAACGGGTGCATAAGCGGTCGTGTTTACGCCTCAGGTGACAAAAGGTCATCAAACCCGTTGGCGACTCCCAGGCCCAAGGTGCGGTCACGGTCGGTAAGAGGGAAGGGAGGGGGGGCGGGGCGAGGGAAGAAGAGAGAGGGGAGAGGGGAGGGGGAAGGGGTTATACCTGCTGAAATATGATGAACAATGCTATCCTTCCCTCTCCCCTCCCCTCCCCTCACCTCCACTTCCCCTCCTCCTCCCCCTCCCCCTCCCCTCCCTTCCCCTCTTCCCACAACTTGCTCGGCAACAACAACAGCAAGGCCAGCAACAGGATAGGACCAGAAGGAGGGTAAGGGGGATGGTGGGTGGGTGGGGGGGGAGGGAAGTAGCAGAGCGTGGGAAGACGGGGGAGACATGTATCCCCCTCCCCTCTAAGCTCCCTCCCCTCCCCCCCTTTCTTCATGGTGATATGGCTTAAATTGAACAATCTACTGTCATAAATAAACTAAAGTACGTCGGGGCATGAAGGAGGGGTGACAGGCGCGCGCGCGTGTGTGTGCGTGTGTGTGTGTGTGTGTGTGTGTGTGTGTGTGTGTGTGTGTGTGTGTGTGTGTGTGTGTGTGTGTGTGTGTGTGTGTGTGTGTGTGTGTGTGTGTGTTCTTCAAGGAAGAACATGATGTGGCAGGCAAGCCAAAGAATTATTCATGAGAGAGAGAGAGAGAGAGAGAGAGAGAGAGAGAGAGAGAGAGAGAGAGAGAGAGAGAGAGAGAGAGAGAGAGAGAGAGAGAGAGAGAGAGAGAGAGAGAGAAAGAGCGAGCGAGAGAGAGAGAGAGAGAAAGAGAGAAAGAGAGAAAGAGCGAGAGCGAGAGAGAGAGAGGGAGAGAGAGAGATGGGGGGAAGTGAGAGAGAGAGAGAGAGAAAAGAAAAAGCGAAAGAGAGAGCAAGGTGGGGGAGGTTATTGCACTTGTGTCGACCATGTCTGTCTCTCGGTTGGCCTTGACATGTCAGCTGCCACGCCAGAGGTGGGGAAATATCGAGATGGCCGCAGGGCTATTCTTAAAGCATGGGTTGCAATTGGCTCTACTTAACATTTTATGACCCGTTTAATAGTTTTTTTTTATCATAGTGAGAGAGAAAGAGAGAGAAAGAGAGAGAGAGAGAGAGACCGACAGACAGACAGAGAGACATAGATAAAGAGGCAGACAGA
>NW_028234409.1:45635713-45638213 GCF_977035675.1 Penaeus japonicus
AAGAGAGGGAAGAGAGAGGAGAAAGAAGGAGAAAAAGGAGAAAGGAAAGGAAAGAGAAGAGGGAAGAAAAGGAGAAGGAAAGAGAAAGGAGGGAGGAAGGAGAAAGAGAGAGAAAGGAGAAGAAAGAGGAAAGGAGAGAAAGGAAGCAGAGAAGGACGAGGAAGAGAGGACGAGGGAGAGAAAAGGAAGAGAAAGGAGAGAAAGGGAAGAAAGAGGAAGGAGGAGAGGAGAGGAGGGAGAGGAAGAAGAGAAGAGAAAGAAGAAAAGAGAAGAGAAAGGAGAGAAGAGAAGAGGGAAGAGAAAACGAGGAAGAGAAGAGGAAAGGACGAGGAAAGAAGACGAAAGGAGGAAAAGAGACAAAGAGAGAGAGAGAGAGGGAAAGGAGAGAGAAAGAGGAAAAGGAGAAAGAAGAAGAAGGAAAGAGGAAGAAAAGAAGAGAAGAAGAGAACAGAAGAGAAGAAGGAAAGGAAGAGGAAGAAGAGAAGAAGAAGAGAAAAGAAAGAGGAGAGAAAGAGAAGAGAGAGAAAAGGAAGGAAAGAGGAAAGGAAGGAGAAAGGAAAAGAGAAGGAAAGGAGAGAAGAAGAGAGGAAGAAGGAAGAGGAAGAAGAAGAAGAGAAAGGGAAAGAGAGGAAGAGAGAGGAGGAAAGAGAAAGGAAAGAAAAGAAGAGAAAGGAGAAAGAGAAAGAGGAGGGAGAGAAGAAGAAAGAGAGGAAGGAAGAGAGGAGAGAGAGGGAAGAGAGGAGAAGAGGGAGAGGAGAAAAGAGAAAGGAAAGGAGGGAAGAGGAAAGACGAGGAGAAAGGGGGAAGAGAAGAGGAAAGGAGAGGAAGAGGAAGAGAAAGAGACGAGGAAGAGAAAAGAGAGGAGGAAGGAAGAGAAGAGAGAGAGGAAGAAGAGAAAGGACGAGAGAGAAAGGAGAAGAGAAGGAGAAAGGAGGAAGGAAAGAAAAAGAGAGAAGAAAGGAGGAGAGAGAGAAGAAGGAAAGGAGAGAGAGAAGAAGGAGAAGAGAAGAAGAGAGAAGGAAAAGGGAAAAGAGAAAGGGAGAAAGAAAGAAAGGAGAAGAGAAGGAGGAGAGAAGGGGCGAGGAAGAAGAAAGAGGGAGAGGAAGGAAGAAGGAAGGAGAGAGAAAGGAAGGAGGAGAAAGGGAAAGAGAGGAGAGAAGAAAGGACGAAGGAAGAAAAGGACGAGGAAGGAGAAAGACGAGAAGAGGAAGAGAAAGAAGAGGAAGAGGAAGAGAGAAGAAGGAAGAAGAAAGGAAGAGGAGAAGAGGAAAAAGAGAAGAGAGAGAGGAGAGGAAGAGAAAGAAAGAGGAAAGAGAAGAAGGGAGAAGAAGAGAGGAAAGAGAAGGAAGGAAAAAGAGAAGGAAAGGGGAGAGGAGGAAGAGAGAGGAAGAGAGAAGGAGAGAGAGAAGGAGAGAAAGGGGGGAGAAAGAGAAAAAAGAAGAAAGAAGGAGAGGAAGAGAAAGGAGAGAGAGAAGGAGAAAAGAGAAGGAAAGAAAGAGAGAAAGAGGAGAAAGGAAGAGGAAGAGAAAGGAGAAGAGAAAGGAGAAGAGAAAGGAAGAGGAAGAGAAAGGACGAGGAAGAGAAAGGACGAGGCAGAGAAAGGACGAGGAAGAGAAAGGACGAGGAAGAGAAAGGACGAGGAAGAGAAAGGACGAGGAAGAGAAAGGACGAGGAAGAGAAAGGACGAGGAAGAGAAAGGACGAGGAAGAGAAAGGACGAGGAAGAGAAAGGACGAGGAAGAGAAAGGACGAGGAAGAGAAAGGACGAGGAAGAGAAAGGACGAGGAAAAGGAAGAGAAAGGACGAGGAAGAGAAAGGACGAGGAAAAGGAAGAGAAAGGACGAAGAAGAGAAAGGACGAGGAAGAGAAAGGACGAGGAAAAGGAAGAGAAAGGACGAGGAAGAGAAAGGACGAGGAAGAGAAAGGACGAGGCAGAGAAAGGCGGACGAGGAGGAGTCGAGGGCACGTGTCGGGTCAGCCTCGGCGGAGAGCCTCGGGCGACAAGGATCGAGTTCGTGTCCTCTCGCTCGTCGCGGAAAAGGTGACGCCGCCGCCATTACGATGGTGGTCGTTGTGTTCATTACGATGGTGGTCGTTGTGTTCATTACGATGGTGGTCGTTGTGTTCATTACGATGGTGGTCGTTGTGTTCATTACGATGGTGGTCGTTGTGTTCATTACGATGGTGGTCGTTGTGTTCATTATGCCGGTGGTCGTTATGGCGTTGATGGTTGTGGTGAGGATGATAATCAACGATGATAATATTGATGATGATGATGGTGATAATGGTAATGGTGATGATGATGGTAATGGTGATGGTGATAATGGTGATGATGATGGTAATGATGGCGATGATGATATTATCACTATCATTATCATTTTTACTATCATTATCATTAGAATGAAAAGAAGCTATAGCAATAACAAAAACAACAGCAATGATAAATATGTAAACAATAATAATGATGGTAAAAAAACAATAATGATAATAATGATAATCTT
>NW_028234409.1:45663213-45668213 GCF_977035675.1 Penaeus japonicus
TAAAATGGCATGCAATACCTTTTTCTGTATCATAAATAATCCCTGAGGGTTTTTAAAGAAAATAAATTAATATCAAACATCTTTCAAAGGAAAGCCTTTCAACCTATACCACAAGACAAAGAATAACAAAAATACTCAAGTATTAGTTTTGTTTTCTATACCTAAGGCAAAAAGAGAAAAAAATTGCACAGTGTATTTCAGTGTTGGTTCAGGTTCATTTCCCTTGTTTCAAAGATACTTAAAGCCAACAAGTGGAACAGTAACAACAATAGCATATCCAACATTGTTGAATTATCAATAAACCATTGTTGTCTGATTTGAGGTGAAAATTCCCTGCTTTAGATCACAAACCATATACAGTACTCTGAATATTAGAATATGGTTTGTGTTATTCCAATAATGAAGCCCTCTAATGAGAGGTTACAATTACATTGCCACAAATGTAGCAATAGGTGACAAACTGTAAAAACTATGTAATGATTAAGTATAATAATTCTGTGGGACATTCCACATGGTGAATGATGTTTGTTAACAATGAGAAGAAAGTGCAAAGTCTTAGTGATAGCAACAGCTGTAATGCAGGTTGCAAATTTCAAGTGGAAATCAATATACAAAGGCATTAATATCCTTTGTTACAAAGAAAGAAAGAAGAATAAGAACTAGAATTAAGCAGAAAAAAATTATTATCTGGGTATAAAATGCTAACTGCCACCAAAGGCCACATATTCCAAACCAGGAGCCCTTGTTTACCAAACAGCATTTTCTTCCTCAAAAACTACAGAAAGAAAAAAAAAAGCCCAGTCCCCTTTGCTTTTAAATAATGTTAATTTCCTTTGGCAGAGCACAGTAAATCAGAACATAAAACCACAAATACACTGATATTAATTTAACTTTAAGTTTTACTTACTATGACGTCCTACTAAACATGATATAATAAACAACTTACAATTTTTCATATCATAAAAAAGAGGATTTAAAATATGCCATAGTATGAAAAATATATATACACATATTACAATGTGTATCAATAACAAAGTAAAATCAAATTCCAATCATCTTACAATGAAGCATTTTGCTTTTAATATAAATCCTCTATCCAAAACACCTGTATTCATGATCACAATAAAAAAAACATTATAATACTTCTTTTCCTAACTCTGTTACTAGTAATACTGCTGCTATTATCATTACTACACATATTACTGTTACTGTTACATATTACAACAGCTTCTGCTACTATCACTACTACTACTGCTACTACTTTTAAAATAATATCCAGAACAATTATAACAATGATAATAACAAATAACATATAAACCATTTACTTAACTGAATACTACAAATCAATAAAATTTAATAAAATGTAAACTTTCCAACACTCTCAAAATACTAAAATATTTTTCATGCTCTAGTTAGCAATCATTATTCAAATTTGAAGAGGCAGGTCTCAGATGTCTTCAAAGCATAGTTACAATCCCACAAAAACATCAGTGTAAAAACAAACTATGATCGAAAAGGTTACTTGCGACTCATTTCACTTACTTATAAGGGGTCCACCATGTTCTAGAGTGATAAAAAATACATTTATTTTCCAAAATATCTTTTTCAAGGAAACCTAAATACAACCAATTACACTTTGATATACATATTCTTTTTTTTACCTTGGCAATCCATTTTATTAGAAAATCACATAAATAAAGAAGATATTATTACACAGTAATTACTTTCATCACCTTTATTTCATGCAAAACACCTGAATATCCAATATCATATGCATCTACAATCATTACAGGCTAATCTTTAAAATTTAATTTTCTTTAAACTCGACATGAAATACAATAATAGGTGTTCAAAGGACACTTATGGATTATATGCTTTTTCTAATGGTTAACCATACTAAGACTTCAGTTGGGTTACCAATTTTTGGCCGAGAAAGCACAAAAACCTTAATGGGAATACAGAGAGGAAGAGAAAAATGAAACAAAAATAATTTCTTTAACACGTTCACGTCAATAGTAACTAAATGACAAAAGAAAGTTCAAGTTATTGAAACTGTTGTTAGTATTAAGACAATATGAATATTTTTTAATGTATCCTGATTTGCATGTATAATCTTCTCCACAATTATGAAACCAAATATGGCTGAAAAATCTAACAAGATGAGCATTATCTGTCCTTTTTAGGACAATAAAAATATTTCTGACTCTGTTTACATTGCTCAATTATAATCACCATTTACTCCTCAAACAGTATGTTGCATCAAGCAAGAAAATAAAATAAATAGATGTTCCTACCATCAAGAAACTGGGAAATGAAAGAAGAAACTTTAACCGTATGTTGTATGTATGTTTTCCTATAGTAAAATTGCTACCATGTAGAAAAAACTAAATAAATAAGAAAAAATATTTGTGTGTCCATGGGAAGGGTGCTGTTCCTACTGTAATGATAAAAAAATATCAATAAAAAAAAGACAAAAACATAACAAGGTAATGCACATACACATATGAATAAATATGTGTCCTTATATATGAAGATGAACATATATGCATGTGTGTCTTGCTAGAAAATTTTGTAATTGTACAAATATACACACATACACCTTAGTTTCTTTTTCACTATCATTTGAAGTTATATTAAAGCTATACAAATGTCCTATCATTTCCTATCTTGTTAGTGCAGAGAGAGAAATAAGATAACTGGAATTCTTGTATCTGGACACAGCAAAAAAAAAAAAAAATGCAAAAAGCATAAGGGGTATCATATCCATCGTATAAATATGAGCAATATGGGTACACACTAACAATGTTAGGTCCCCACTTTCAAAATTTACCTGCATAAGCAATGTCAAACAGCTGAAATAGTGGTAATATATTCTTCAATTTTTATACAACATATGAGCAACTCACTTCAGTTTCTGTTTAGCTGCTTATCTTAATTTTCATCTCTCCAGGGAGAATGAGCAAAAAGTAAATAGTTTCACAAATACTGCTTATGCCCTTCAGCTGAAATTGGCTTATTCAGCACACAGTCGAGGTGGAATGAAAGCCTCGTGCCTTGTGATCAGTAAATAATTTTTCAGTGATCTTCCAATTCAGTGTCCTTAATAACAATGCCTTTTAGTATAAACTAAGTTGTGCCACTTCCAAGAGTTGGCAGCCATGCAATTCTGCCTGACTAACAAATCTCTTTCAAGCAAACTCTTGTTCATTCAACCATTCACACATACATTCACTCATTTCCCTCTCCCATTCTTACTTTGATCTTCCTCTCCTCTTTGTCCCTCTCACTCACAATACCCAACTAGTAAAGAAACAATAATTCAGGTATCCTCGGATAAGTTAATATTACGACACCGTTGCCTCTGACCCTAGACCTACAATATAATCCAACTTTTTATAATGCCTGCTAGGACTAAGACACTCAATATGGTATGAATAGTTTATCGGACATAACACAATAATATTTACAGAGATGAGATAGGACTATGATATAAAACATTCAGCTGATGAATATCATTTCTATTTACATGCAAAATGTGGATGGAGATATTAGGTGAATTTCCAGGTACTTTTTTTTAGAGGCTCCAAATGGAGAATACTCATAAAGTGTGACCTTAAATGTATATACTCTGTGTACATGTATCATACGATTTATTATTACTTTTATTTTTTTCATTTTACAATGTGGAAGCTTATAAGTTATCTAGAACATATTGAAGTCAGGCTCTGTATTTTGATAGCTATGTGGGACTAGAAAAAAGAACTGATACAAATTTAACCAATCAAACTAGCATACATGAAATCTAAAGTTTTCTTTATTTTAAGGATAATAATTCCCTCTTATTTCTGGCAAAGTTAGCTATCAGTATACAAATAGCATCCACCTGTAAATAACACGAAACCTACATAAAGTGTTGGGATTCTCTCCCAATCATTTCTATTACAGAGCAAAAAATATACCAGTTGGGATTTTCCTTAACATTATTCAAATCTGAACTTCAATATTCTAACATTGGCCATGTAAATTCTTTAAAAATTTCCTCAGTTACATAATGATGCTCACAAAATCAATAAATCAACTACTACCTACATTCACATTATTCAATTTCATTCCTTTTATATGAAGATAGAAAATACAAGAATTTTACTCAGAGATCCTACAAAATGAATATACATCAGTGACACTATATGCAAGTATTGCTTTGTTAATGATACCATAACACTAAGTATTTACCATTTTTCTTCCAGATTTGAATAATCCAAAGTACTTATCCCTACACATATGACCTATCAATTATCTATTCAATCACAGCTAGTTCTGAAAGTGTCCCATCCCCATTATCAATAAGAGTACCTTCTTCCATAGTTACTCCTAAAATTACTCCTTGTCCACCCAAAACACTTTCATCCACCTGACTATCAGGGGATCCTAAGACAGTTGTGATGCCTGTTTGACTTGTTGAAAGCTGGTTCTTAAGTGCTCGTGCTAACACTGATGAAGATTTCTGAGCACCCTTGAGGGAATTCAGTGAACTTGTTGGGATGGCGACAGATAGTGTGGACGTAGTGACGGCAAGTTGATGCTGTGACGACTTGGAATTCAACTGAAGTAATTTACTGAGTTCCAATTGCTGAAAGTTATCAGATTTTAGTTGTACAAGATTCATCTTACCATCATCTACAGATAAATCTTGTCTTTGATCTGATTTTACTAAAGCCGTTAATTTACCTTCTAAAGGTTGCGAGAGAAGTAACTGACCACTGGGAAGAGCCTTCAGAGCAATTTTTCCGCTGCCCCCAGCCATAAGACCTGATAAGTTTATACTTGAAATTGTAGTTGTACCTTTGGTGGATGTTGATGAGCCTCCTTTAATTATCTGTCCAGTGACAGCAATTTGGTTGTTAATATTGGTCACTGGTGTCGTTCCACTCACCTGAATACTGCTTTCTGTACTGGATGACTTACATAGTTGGGTTGCCATAGTGCTTGACAAAGTTCTG
>NW_028234409.1:45695713-45703213 GCF_977035675.1 Penaeus japonicus
CTGGGTCAGGTTTATGTTTGTGAATGGTAAAATAGGACAATGTATGATGATACACATATATCAATTTCTAGAAATAAAATGTAATCATGTGACACTTCAAATTATGAGTATTACACAGATAGTAGCTAACATGAGTACCTTTTAATTCCCAGTTAATAAATTACAGACAAATACAGAAGCTGATGCACATACAAACAAATAAAATCATACCTGCAGTCAAACTGCGGACACGCATGCAAGCACACACACACACACAAAAATTCTTATTTCATAAGACTGTGAATCCTAAAAAAATTTAATCTATGAATTCTGATTTACCATACTCTTGATTCATGGCAGGTAATCAGCTGTTACTGTGATAGTACATAATATTTTTTCAGAAATATTACAAAAGGGTTCACTAAACATATGTACCAGTGTCTCTAATGAGAATCGTACACTTCTTCCTAATGGCCATAGAACACCCGAGTTACCTCAAGAATATATGGGTTATGAGTTGCCGGGATGTTATGGCAAAACTATAAACTATCCTCTGGGTACAAGTCGTGCATGGCAGCAGAAGGAAGAGAGAGGAGAGCATAACTGCAAAAATACTTGGTTCCAGAAGTCAGTATGCTCTCAGCTCCGGGCACAAGGCCCCAGCCACTGCCGACCATGATGAAGCAATTATCTCGCATAAATGTGAAATTGTCGTTTTTTCCGATGATGATGACATGCTCATTATTTGCTAGAGCCACTGTTTTATACTTGGCTTCCAGTGGGATCTGGAGGTTAGTCATGGAGGTCCAGCCCATCTGTGACTCCTTGAAGAGTGTTTCTGTGCCTGTCACTTTGGTGCGTCCCTGAGCACTTGGGCACTCCAGTGGTCTTATGCCTCCAATCACATAAATATCACCTTTATGATTCGCTGCTGCTGCATGTCTTCTTCTTTCTTTAAGCTGAGGACCAGCTACCCAGATCTGTAAAAAGTAATTGTAAACATCACTTTTCTACTTCCATGATTGACCTAAACTTTCAACTATAATAGTGTTCAACTTTATTGAATTTGTGAAGTAAAATTTACTTGGTTCTTCTAACTTGTTATCCATTTAGTTCATACCCGCTATTGCTTTTTTTTCAGTGTATATAAGGTCTTCCTTCAAGAGTTAGTTCTTCCCATAATGTGAAGTGATCTTCTTAACATGTACTTGTAAATTATAAAAGAATTTTAGCAAAATTTTTCAATGTTACTAACAGAAATTAATTTTACATAACTTGGTAATAAAACCAGTAAAATTCTTAACTAAAGGATATTAGAAATAAACTACTGTAATATGAGTGGAAAAAAGGAATCACAATTTAGCAGACAAATCATCTCCTGTTACCAGAAGCTGAAGCATGATCAATAGACTGAAGATTTGTTTTGGTAATTAATAATCAAATATTCTTAGCAGTTGAGTACAATGACCTTTACTGATTTCTGTTACTTTCAGAGACTATTGACACAGTAAGAGTAATAGCTTCTATCTACTCAATTAACAGAAGCTATTAGAATAACATGTCCTACTGATGTTAATTGTCTTAAAAACTTAGCCCAATGGTACTGCACTCATGACCAAAAGAATCTATACTCATATTCCAAAAAATATAAAGTTCCAGCATTATCTATATCAAATATTACCATGAGGAAATTTAAACTGCATTTTCTTTGAGGCTAAAAACATTGTTACTTGAGTCTGCATGCTGTATTCATAATGGCAGAATCTTGTCTAATGGTATTACTATGTAGTAAGGATTATCCTGAAAAACATATTTTTACACTATAATGACAAGGGGAAAAATTACCTCTTCTTTAATGCAAAATATCTCCACTGCATCCAATACCCTATAATATGGACTTCCATCTGGTAATTCTATCCACGGAGAACCTCCAATGAAGTATATTTTTCCGTCACTCACTGCCATGGCTGCTCCATGTCGCATGTTCGGAATTGGTGGAAGTGTTCTCCACTTATTGGCATATATATCAAATTCTTCGAAATTAGTTATTTGTAGTTCACTCTGCAAATGCACAAGGCAGTGGAAGGATAATATGGTTGTGTATAAAAGGAGAAAATAATACAGGTGTAAAATATTAATGACCTTATAAATAACCAAAACATTAAATTAGGTTATCCTGAGTAAAACGGTAATGCTTAACAGTTTATATACATATTTTCACATCAACTTTAACGAAATGATGCTTATAAAGTTTACCTCATTAATATCACATCCCCCTGTTATATAAAGCTTTCCTGCATAAGATACAGCCATTGGTAGAAAGCATGCAAACGGCATTGGAGCCATCAGAGTCCAGCTGTTGGAGAGAGGATCATATCGCTGCACATCATTCTTGGCTTCTCCACTCTTGTTGCCTCCACCAAGAGCAAATAGGTACCCACCTAGGCAGTGGGAAAACACATGGAGAGTAGTGCTATATCATCAGCAGAAAAATATCACATATTTATTTACCACTATCCATTGGTCTACTTTTCTGCATTAATTATTTCAGCAGCACTCATGCAAGAACTAATAAACTGAAATGACCAAATAGAATTTTCTTTTACCTTCTACCAAAAGTGATGGTTTAATCCTCGGGATACACATGGGTGGTAATTTAACATGGGATCCAGAATATTTGCCTGAACTCAGTATGTCCACCAAATATACACCACCTTCATCATCACCACATGCAAGGACAGTTTTGGTGCCTCGTTCTCTGATAGATCTAATTCTTCTGGTTTTCTTTAGGGCATCAAGCACCATCATAGCTCCTGGGGAATCCCATGGTGGTGTAGCAGCCCTCAGATCTTGTAAAGCCCTTTGAAACTTTGGATCATATTTTAAATCTGCAGACTCTCGCAAGCAGCATGTCACTAGTGATCTGGAAATGTATATTTAGAATCTGTAGTACATCTATATATCAATCCTTAATATCAACTCTAAGGATTTACTTCATATCTATTTGTGATGCAGTTTAGAACTTACTCCACATCAGGTGATTTTAGCTGGTTGGTATTAAGCCATACCACAAGAGCTGTGAGAATATCCAATTCTGATTTAACTGCAAGTCCATCTTGTGACAAAAGGTCCTTTAAGCGTTCCTCACTCAGGTTTCGAAATTCTTCTGTCCGCACCACTTCCCTGCAATAAAAATGAACATTCTCCCCTATCACTTTGTAACCAAACATTATTTCCATGAATATTGATAAAGACAACTAGTTAACCATCTTTACTTATAAGATACAAGATATAAGTAATTTTTACCTGTACAAAATCTGCTATATATATATTTTTTTTTATGATACTGATTAATACTGAACAATGCAAAGGGTGTGACCAGGAAGTTGTTTGCCTGACTAATAGCTTTAGGATAATGCTGGACTCAAACTTATTTTCTGGCAAATTTTAATGAAATAACTTCCAAACTCACTTACCGGTACTTAAAGTGCTGGCAAATAAAATCTTTAGCAAAACATACAAGTCTTGGACATGAAAATCTCTGAGCTAGTTCAAGTATGCCCAGGCAGTTTTCTGCTTCAATAATACCCATGAGGTACTGGACACACAGCTCCTAAAGGAAAAAAATATGAATAAACAAAGTACAGCCTCATCCTGTCCTTGGTTTAGAAGTTAAATTTCCCTATAAATTAGTATGCATATATGAACAGTAAAGATTCCACTAAAAACTTCCTAATCTTTTCTCTTTCTTACATTTAATTACTAACTAAAGGTTTAAATAGCTTGTAATTTTAACAGAAGGAAAAATGCACACAAAAGTGATCTGACCCCACAAAACATGCCTGTCACTGAGGGGTTAAACCAGCCCTATAATGACATTTTTTTCACATCTAGAAAACCACTTAAATAGTACAGGGAAAACCATGGCAAAAAAACATGACCTTACTTTTAACTCAGTCATCAATAGTAGATCACTGGCTTGTAATATGTCTTGAATATTTTCAATGTCTAGAACAATGTGACCTGTATAGATGAAATCAAGAATGACTTCAAAGGTTTTACATGTGATTTCTAGCATTGGCTCTGCAGTGCGATGTAAACCTTGTTGTGCATCCTCTTCAAACTCATACAGTACTCTGAAATGCACCAAGATATGAATATATAGAGGGGGATGAGAGAGGAAAAAATAGAGAAGGAAGAAAAGACAGTAAAGAAAAGAGAGAGAAGGGAAGAACCAGGAGAAGGAGGAATCTTATTTTTTTCACATGTAATTGACACAGTTTGCTTGCTTAATATTGGCCATAAACTTTGAAGAATTATTTCATATTACACTCAAAACAAGTTTACATATGTACAAATGCTAACCTGAAATATGGGCAACCAGCTGCAAGCAATGCACGACTAACTTTGACACTGCCATCTACGAGTTTTACATTGCCATCACAGAGGACTTCTAATCTGCGAAGGGATGCAAGTCCCCCCAGTATTCTTGATGCATGAAGAGATCCTGTTGAATATTCCTGCCTGTTCATGTTGGCCATTCAGGACTCCTTTTGTGGAAGAAAATCTGCAGGAGAAATATTTATTAGTCTCTTTTATGAATTATTAAATCACATAATTTTTGGTGCCAAGTAAATTGCAAAATGCTCAATTCACTTTTTTGTGAATTAGTTTAGATAAAAGGGATAACAAGAATAAAGATGATTAAAAACCATAGTATTAATAATGAAAATAATAATGAAAATAAAAAATAGATGAAGGTGATGATAATATGATATACTGATTATACTGATAATAAAATAATAATGATTACCATGATGATAATAACAAACAATCCTATAATGGTAATGAAAATAGCAATAACTTTTAAATAACAGTAAATTTCAAGTATCTTCATCTAATGTGAAAAAATATTCAGAAAGTATATTGATGTATGTTCATCAAATGTGACACAAATATTCAAGGTGGCAACTGCAATTCAAAATCAATATATCCCCTTCTTTATGACCCAGAATGACAGTGCCTCACGGGACCTGAATAGAAGCGAAGTACCTGTGATATGAAAAAAAAAACATAATCATTGAAAACAAAATTACTTGAATGTCCTCAATGAGAATTGTCCTAAGAAAACAACCTTTTACTTACACAGTGCAGCCAGGACAGAGAGAGAGGTAACTTATTACAGACAAGTTGCAATGCTTTATATAACACTACACATGCAGGATTTTACTCACACATGTCCAAACTCTGAAGCCTGGTGTGCGAGGCGACACTAACAGGAGACATACACAATCAAAATTCCAATGACTCAAAACAGCACTTATACACTGTACACTACTAATCAACAGAACTGGATGCCAAATTATGAAATCAAATCCTTAAAATCAAAGGTCAAACGCATCCTCCCTCTTGAAAATTCCTTTACGGCCGAACAATGGGTGTGAAGTCACTGCTGCCATTAGAATATAAAGCTAGATATGTGATCACATTGGAGCACACAAACTTTTTTACTCGGTATTAATCATAGCCTCTGTGTGAATACAGACAATAATGTACTTTGCTACAATTACTCACTGACATACCTCGATTCTGACTTTGTCACATAAGTCTTATTAACAACAGAGACGATTACTGACAGGGGTTTGTTTGCTATCGTTTTTAAGGGGTTACTATTTAGGTGTTTATTCATTCTTCTTTTTTACGGAAATAGAAAATAATCAAGCGTTACTGTCATTACCATTATTGCTATAACCATCATTGATATTCATAATGGTTATCATAATAACAGTAATGGTGGTAAGTATGATTTATTACTACTACTATGAATGAATTCCAACCCACCCTTGACAACTATATTTACTACCATTTATAACTTTATCGAGCACATTATATATCTTAGTCACATTCAAACAATAAGCCGCGTTCGGATGCGGTACATATCCTGCAAAGAGATGTAGTCAGTAGAGCATACAGGTGTCACATTCTCGAAACAACTAAACAGATCCATTTTTTGCAATGACAGTTTCATGACACTTGCGCAGAATTCCCCGTTCTGAACTTTAAAAATAATAATAATAATAATAATAATAATAATAATAGTAATAAAAAGATAATAATAATAATAGCATGAAAGTGCCATGATTTACATTTTAGATTCTTTTTGATTTGGATAATTATTTCATCTCTAATTCGCTTGAGTTGAGCAAGATTTTTGATAGATTGTCCTGGGTTAACTATTAAGCGATAAAATGTGTAAATCAGAGTACCAATATTATAGCTGTAATCATCGAATTTCAATGAGTTACAGGAAATGCCTGGCGACATATTCAAAGAGCGACATTTTCTTTTTTGTGCTTTAATTCATTACACCCAGTCAGCCAGTTAGGCTTTAGGCTTATCATGAACATCGTTTGTGATTATGATGATACTTAACATCGTTATTACAATCATCATTATTGATAATACTGAAGGGACCGCACGATAGCGAATACGTCGTTCAAAATAAAGAATGTTGAAATGTAGTTGATATCATCATCAGTACCATTTATATCATCATTATCATTACTGTTATCATCATCATTATCATTACTATCATTAAGTACATGTTACCTCAAATGTGAATGAATCTATATGGTTAGCTATCATGTGTTTGCATAAAGTAAAAAAAAAAATATGTACTAAAATACAGTGACAACTTCCCACATTTTGGTGACCACAGTATTTAGTGTGGTGTAGGCATGATTATTATCACCATCATTGCTATCATTATTGTTATCACTATTACCATCATCATCATTATTATAAACATAATATATCACCATCGCTGTGTGAGAATTTATAGCTCCAGTATAGCGTGAGGTAGGAAGTGGTTACCGTAGGTCAGATTTCGACTGGAGCCAAAGGGAAAAAAATACCGGTATTTAAATGGTAAACTGCAAGAAAACTGCATTAAGTGATAAGGATCAAAGTAATACTGTTTGTTCATCACTGAGAGAGAGAGAGAGAGAGAGAGAGAGAGAGAGAGAGAGAGAGAGAGAGAGAGAGAGAGAGAGAGAGAGAGAGAGAGAGAGAGAGAGAGAGAGAGAGAGAGAGAGAGACGAAAGAGAAAGAGAGAGAGAGAGGAGAGAGAGAGAGAGAGAGAGAGAAGAGAGAGAGAGAGAGAGAGAGAGAGAGAGAGAGAAAGAGAGAAAGAGGAGAGAGAGAAGACGAGAGAGAGAGAGAAGAAGAGAGAGGGAGAGAGAGAACAGAGAGAACAAAAAGAAACGGCGTGAATGCTGTCTTTATAATCTTTATTGTATTAAGCTCTTATGCTGAGAGCGTGCAATTGTGTGAGAGAGAGAGAGAGATTTGATTTTGATTTTGATATGTTTATTTATACCATATACATTGTATACACATGAATAGCCATAGGAACTATGCCTAAATGATTTGTACAGTTCATATTAGATTCTAAGACATACATTGTTGGTAAAGCAGATATTACTGTGACCCTGTCAATCAATAAGCTAGGGCAAAGCTATA
>NW_028234409.1:45725713-45735713 GCF_977035675.1 Penaeus japonicus
GGCAACATGATAGGTCTTAGCTACTGGGAGAGACTAAAACACTAAGACTATTATCATTACAAAGACAGATACTTTGTTATATATGTATGGAAGGTCATTGAAAATCTAACACCAAATCCAAGAGATGTTGAGGAAGGGGGAATTAAAGGAAGACATTCCCCCAGTCAGGGAAGAACATGTTGCCGTTAAGAAAAAAAGAATCAAAGTTACCTCATAAATGGCCCAATACTATTTAATAGTGTGCCGAAAGATATAAAAAATCTAACCTAGTGCACTGTATAAGTGTATAAAAGAAAATTAAATGGCTGGCTAGATTCAATACTAGATGAATCATCAACGAGTGGATCAAATTCCATACCTCAAGTTTAGTTTCATGCAACTGACAAAAGTCGAGCGGTTCCTCAAGATGGCCCCCGCGTGAGGCACTAGCGTGTCTCATGCTAAAACTTACAGCAAGTAACCAAGTAAGTATATCCTTACACACACACTCACACACATGCATATACTTATCGATGCATGTAAGAAATACAGAATTTTGAAGAAAAATATAATGTGTATATGAATATACATATACATATATATATATATATATATATATATATATATATATATATATATATATATATATATGTGTATATATGTATGTATATATGTATATATATACACATATATATATATATTATATATATATATATATATATATATATATATATATATATATATATATATACATATATAAACACACACACAACTTGCACTCCTGCCCATACCATGGTCCATGACTGACCTTTCAAGAGGCACCTCTGCTAAGCCATAGATAAGCACTTGCTTCCACGAATAATTGTATAGTATTACCGAGGCAATTCACGAACTATTACTTCCGCAAACTGAGTCCCTTTTCCGGAAGTGCTTAGTGGGAAGCCTTTGTACTACCAATGGGCTTGAGGGGCCTTGTAGCAGATCTCAGTCTGTGCAGGATCCAACTTGAACGAGTCCAGTCGAGCAGGATTTTGTCGGAATCGTAAGCAGGCATCGGAAGAAAGAAGGACGCCTCCTTGCCACTGCATTAGTATTTACTGCCGAGTTGTATGCCATCATTGCCGTAATCAAGATGATTAGGGACATAGAGAGAACCACAATTCTAAAGGGACATAGAGAGAACCACAATTCTAAAGGGACATAGAGAGAACCACAATTCTAAGATAAACTCTGATTCACGCTGTAAGTGCATTTAGACAGATTAGATTCGTTACACCCAGTGGCGAGGGAGATCCAAGACTGGCTGACTCTAGTATCTTCAAGGAATATCAAACTCCCCGTACCAACTCACGTCAGCATCCCTGGAAATGAATTGCCAGATTTATCCAATAAGATACGAGGAATTAAAGGTCTTGACCACAACTACCAGTGTAAACCGGAAGATAGAAGTTGTTCTAGCAAGACCAAGAAACGGACAGATTGGCGCATAATAGTGGTTAATGGCTGGATTCCCGCGCACTATTTTCGAAGATTTCCCCGGGAGCCATTGGCCGCGACACTTGCGACAACCATTTATTCTTACGAGTATAGAAAGAGATTACTACAAAACTGTTCGTTGTCTTGAAGATTTAATTCGGGAAAAACCTACTATACAAGATATAGAAGATTATATATTTGGTCAATACATATAGAATATGTAAAATAGTATTTTTTAAATATGTAAACATATTAAATATATAAGATTAAAGAATATATGTCAACAAGATTACACAGCTAATGACCCAGCTGTTGACGCGGCAAATAATTCTCAATAATCTATAAATCAGTCTTATTTGTGATCTTTATAAATGATCCCCCACAAGACTGTTTAGTAAATATTGAGTGGGAAGAGGATACCTTACAACATATACTTAAATAAACTGGCCTAATGGTTGCTAAGTGTCCCCACAGAGAATGCAAAGTTGTGGATCAGAAGACATATTCCCAACCTCAGTTATATATACAATATATTAGGTAACATTATGGTCCTTGGAGAGTGAAGAAAAAGCTTCGATATATATATATATATATATATATATATATATATATATATATATATATATATATATTATATACATAAACCCACACACAAAACAAATATATATATATATATAATATATATATAAATATTATATAATATATATATATATATATTATATATATATATATATATATATATATATATATATATATATATATATATATATATATGTGTGTGGTGTGGTGTGTATATATATATATATATATAATATATATATATATATATATATATATATATATATATATATATATATATATATTATATATATATATATATATATATATATATATTATATATATAATATATATATATATATTGTGTGTGTGTGTGTGTGTGTGGTGTGTGTGTTATATATATATATATATATATATATACATATATATATATATATATGTATATCTATATATATCGAAACTTTTTCTTCACTCTCCAAGGACCATAATGTTACCTAATATATTGTATATATAACTGAGGTTGGGAATACGTCTTCTGATCCACAACTTTGCATTCTCTCTCTCTCTCTCTCTCTCTCTCTCTCTCTCTCTCTCTCTCTCTCTCTCTCTCTCTCTCTCTCTCTCTCTCTCTCTCTATATATATATATATATATATATATATATATATATATATATATATATATATATATATATATATATATATATGTGTGTGTGTGTGTGTGTATATATGTGTGTGTGTGTGTGTGTGTGTGTGTGTGTGTGTGTGTGTGTGTGTGTGTGTGTGTGTGTGTGTGTGTGTGTGTGTGTGTATACATACATATATATATGTATGTATATAAGGAGCGGACCGGACGCTAAAGTGCTTACTATTTATGTTAAACGTTATTGCTGATAATAATAATAATAGTCATACTAATGATGGTGAGTTATGATGATGATAACATCAATAATGATAATAATAAAAATGATAATAACAATAGTGATAATCGCAATGATAATAATAACAATAATAACAAATATAATAATAACAATGACAATAATAATAACAATGATAATGATATCAATAACAATGATAACGGTAACAACAACAATTAATTGATAAAGGTAGCAAGAAAAACGACAATAAAAGTTATTTCGCAATAACGTTTGGGTTCGTAGTCCCTCTTGGCGCGAACGACTTAAACATAAACAAACTTTCGACGGATTATTTTGGGGTTTGGGAACTTGACTTATTGAGCTTTTACGATGCCTCCAATACGTGTCAAATACGTCATTTCATTCTCCTCACAGGTTAGTAAACTTATTAGGTGTTTTACGCCTATGATAAGACTTGAGGTTGTCTAGATTTCCGAGTTGATTATAACCTTCGAAAAGCAATTCATCTTTTATGAGTTCATTGCCTTATTATTACCTCTGGAAATTTCGTCAAACTGCTGGTAATCAGTGTAGAAACACGACCAGGGCCACTATGACATACGAAAGTTTTAAAAATCCGTGCTTATTCAACAAGTCCAGAGATACTGTGACCTCCGCACTACACCCACCTTCTGTGGCAAAAGCAAACAAGCTTCCACTACTTATATGTTGGCAAGACAGAGCTTTTTATCTCCTCTGCTAATGTAAGAAATTGCCTTAACAAATATGTGTGGGAGAGGTTTGTTGGCTTTCGCTGGAGTGCAAAGTATAGCATTCACAGCATCTCTTCATACAATCCTAATCTGAACAATTATCATGCTGGTTGTTGTAGTATTCCAAGGAGCTAGAAGCACAGCTGTTGAAATAAAAATGTTAAAAGGAAAAAAATGAAATCAATATGCTGGGCAATTGATCATGAAATAGTGAAGCAGTTCAACCTCTTGTTCCTGTCTGAATGTAAATGGTGGAGGTTTATTGCCCTTTTGCTTCAGTGAAAAGTACAGAGGTCTTAATAATCCCTCGAGAATCTGCTATTATTATGTTTGACTTCAGATTCTGGGCCTTTCATCACAGATCATAGTAAATTTCAACTGGCTGTAGATAGAACACAGCCAATGTAATTACAATAAAGTTTTAGTATGAAAGCTATTGTGGGTGTCTTTCAGTCTTTTACCTTTGTGAAATCCTAACATGAATCTTGGTAGGATACTAGGAAAAAAAAGAATTATTTGTAATTCTTAAAAGCAAACTGTATTATCTAGTGTAAAAAAAATGTTAATAATAATAATACTAAACCAAAAATAAATGATGATTCCAGGCTCCCAAGAACACATTGGAGGACCTGGTGAAGAGCCGAGGGTCTTGGCTCAGTGATGCAAGTGACAGGACAGGACGCTTGCAGGCAGATATCCAGTTAGAACGAGCTACTACAATATCCTATATTGATCTTGGTAGGCCAAATGTTTTACTTCAAGCCATGTTGTAAAAATAATGATTATATTTTCTGGGAAAGTAAGCAGTGGTAGAAATAGCTTTGCAAGATATACTCAATTAAAAAGGTATGCAAAGGTAGTAAAGATAGAGAATAGATAGAAGAAATGTCTTTTTTTTGCAAACCATAAAGGGAATGCTGGAAGTGTGATGGTAAGCATCGAAGTGGGCCGCTCATCATGGCCTTCAAATAAGCCTCTTGTAGCACTGCTGCCAACAGTAGCATTGATGACCCCTGCAGAATGGCGTGCTGGCAAGAACTCAAAGACAGTTCGCATGTTTAAGAAAGGTATAGTCGGTACTTTATGTAACTCTTGAAAAGTGTTAGAAGCTGATGCAGAATAGTTATTTTTTTTATATTGGAATTTTATTTTAAGACTGATAAAAGCATAAGTTAGATTGCATTTCTTTTGTACTTACTATGTCACATTATGCTTTTACAAGTATTTATTGCTCTATTAATTTCAAGTATTACTTTGGTTATTGTGTCCTAATATCACTATTTTTCTTTCTTCCATAATATTCATTTATACTTTTTTCCTATTTGAAAGAGGATTTAGACCAGGATGCAGTTAAGGAAAAGTGGGATCGTGTTAGAATAATATGTACTCAGCCATTTCGAAAAGATGCACAGTTTGGACTGGCTTTATTTTGTCTACACACCACTGATGAGGTAAATATATTAAGAAAGCTTGTATGTGGTTTAATCACATAAGAATTACATTTCAAGTTCTATAATTTTTATCAAGAGACTAGACCATATAGCCACAACCTCTGATACTTCCCAAGTTACAGTTAATCGCTGTAACAGGTAAACATTTGGTCTTACACATGTAGACTTTACTAATTTGGTAATGTTGGTTATTAATTTCAGGTAAAGAGATTTGCAATGTAAGTAAATCAGTGGTTATTTATTGCAGTGTCATGTGCAGGAGGAAGTCACATCAGTTAACCCACAGCGTGTTCCACCCCAAGGAACACGCTCAGACTTGAAAAAAGAGGAACTAGTCTCAAGGATGAACCTTCCGACTGCACAGAAGAAAGTTATGTCTCAGAGGTAGCCTATGTGTGGTTGCAAACACAGGAAAAAGTAGAAAATGGAATTAGCTTAAAATGAGTCTGGTGTACCTCTTTTAAGGCAGACACATATTTTGATAGAGGACTGACTCTAGTATGATTTTGAAGAAAAAGTTTATCATATATTTCCTAACCAAATCAGAACATTTTGATATCCATTTGGGTATTTATTGTCTTTTGTCATACAGCATAGGTTGGCTTGAGAACAAAGTGCTGACAAATGGTGAAGAAGCCAATGCTAGTAATCCCTTCACTTCCCCAGTCTCCCGAGCTGCCCGTCTCGTGGTCATGGCAACAAAACCAACATGTTAGTAGTATCAGGAATATACAGAATGTCTGTGTTTGTCTGTATGTCTTGTCTGTCTGTCTGTGTTTGTGTGAAACCTTTGTAGCTAAATGAATATTGATATTCCTTTTTTAGTACAATGAACATAATGCAAAATATTATTTATTATAATAATGATAATGGCAAAAGTGCAATAGTAATAATTTCATTGTCATTTTCTTCTTTGTTATCATCATCATCATCATCATCATCATCCTTATTCATCATTGTAACTGTCTTCAAAATCTTCATCCTCCTCCTCATCATTTTTTTTTTTTTTAGTATTATTATTAATAACAAATAGTGATGATAAGGATAACAAAAATTGAATGAATTACTAGAAGTCACAGTATTGTTCATATTTAATGAAAATAAGGAGATGAATGACTAGAAGCCACAGTAATGTCCATGTTTCTGTTCTCTGTTTCCTTTTTAAAATAATTTACTTTCAGCCAAGGAGAATGTAGCTTCCCACAAGGCCAGTCTAGAATGTGAAGCTCTGGACTTCCTCATATCTCTCAACTTGAATATTGAAGAAATCAATTCATTAAAAGTATCTGGTAAGGGTTGTCATGTACACCAGAGTTGGCTCTTATTGCTATCATAATTTTAAAAAAATATGTGAGTTGATTTATTTGCAAAAACTGATATCCATTCTGCAATCATAAGTATATCTTTTATTAGCTGAAATTTGTATGAATCACTTATTTATATCATGAAATTAAGTATATAGAGTTTTGATTAGTTATTAAGTCTGGTGATCTTTCTGTTTATATTTTCAATATGTCTTGAGAAAAGCTCTTACAGTAATTTCTTAAATAATCATTTAGCACAATGTTTCTTTATTTTCGAAGGTGTTCGTCAGCAGTTTGAGCAACAGAGGCAGAAGATGTTAAATCATGATGAAAAGATTGTATTTAAAGATATTGCTCTGGACTATGCCAAGAAAAGATTAGAAAGTCTAGAAAAGAGGCTTGAAAAATCAGTACAAAATGATACTTGGAAGAACAAGAATACAGCAAAGAAACCACAGAAACAATCAAAAAAAGAAAAGGAAAATAAATTCAAAGGTCATGTTCAAAAAATAACCTTGAACAAAGACAACAAAGAAGAGAAGAGAAGTACATTAACTAATACAAATATGATGAAAAAAGAAGCAGACAAACCAGCAAATCCCCATGTACGGCAGCATTCCCAAGGAAAATTTACATTTAAAAAGATAGAGGCCCCAGGAAGTTCCCTAGCATTACTGAAGAAGTCACCAGTCAGCAGGACAGAACACCAAAGGAGTGGTAATGACCTCACAACTTTGTCACCCTCTGGTTTGTCTCGCAATGAGCTTGCCCTCTCTGATGCCACAGTTACCACTCCAAAAAGACCAAGGGGCCGGCCTAAGAAGTCAGTCACTCCGAAGATGGTAGATAGTAAGCAGCCAACAGTAAATACATGGATAACACCAGTGGCCAAAAGAAAGAGAGAAGAGCCTCACTTCTCATACTCACCTCAAGCTTCTCAGTTTTCCAGAGAATTAAATGAAGTAAACAGTGGCCTCATTTGGAGTGACAGTGATGATGATGATATATCTACTGTTAGTGTCAACAAACAAGAAGGTGGAGGATTCATAGATGATGTAACACCCTGGACCAATGCTAATCCACAAGGAAGAGATATAACTTCATCTGGTAACTACTTAGGCTCTGTCCCATCTGACAAGTTTGGAGTAGCCCAGGCCAGGAAAAGGTCAAGAGGAGATAGTTCAGACTATACTCAGTCTAGAGCTTCAAGCCAAAGCCATTCTTCAACAATGAAGGAATGCCCTTTATGTTCAGGTAATGGTATAAAAGTCTTATACGTCTTCAGGAAATGGCCTGTATATTTGCAGAATTTTGGGGTTTACTCAGCAAGGACTTCAAAAGTTTCATAATTTCTTTTCAGGTTTCTTCCATCCTTCAAAGATCGAATCACATGCAGCTTCCTGTGGTATTGTACTATCCTCAGACTCTGACTCTGAATCTGAAGATGGATATAGAAGCAGCAATGGCAATGAACGAAATAAGGTATGCATTATCCTTTTTTTTTTCCTATTTCTTTCATTCTTCACAGGATCTTCCATTTATTTTTCTATTTTACACACTGTAAATAGGACTTAATTACTTCCATTTTCTTTTTCTTTTTTTCTTCTTTTTTTTTTAGTTTAGAAAAATACTAAAGTGGTAAATATTCATGAAATATCCAAAGGTTTATATAACATTATACCAGACAGGGAAATGACTACAGTGTATTTAATATAATATTTTCAGCAAAGAACCAGTATGGAGGAGTGTCCTGTGTGTAGCAACTTCATTAACACTTCAGACCTGCAAGAACATGCAGCAGAATGTGCTAATTCGACATTTGGTTGAAGAACATTCAACTCTTAATTTTTTATTATTTTTTAATATAAAATTTGTATTATAAGATATGCTGATGTAATTTTCAATTAACAGCAGCATTTTGCATTGATCATTACAACTCAAGTTATATTGTATACTGTAGTATTTCCATTTAAATATTAAATATATTTCAAAGCTACTGGAAATATTTAAAAAATGAGAGACAAATTGTATATATACATATTTATAAATTTTATGTTACATAATGAAGTGACTCATATTTAGTGTGTAAAGTTTTGAGTAAATTTTTTATGAGTATTTCTTATGGTTTTATTTTGTTTGTTTTTTTAGTATCCTTCTTTACCTAAGTTTTATGAAATATCAAAGTGATTGGTTTGTGATGACTATTAGGGAATAATGTACTCCAAGTGTGTAGAAAATCCAAGTTAACAACAATGTCCCCTCATGGAACAGAATAAAATTTTATATTATTGGTGTTATAAATAATTTCAGAAATAACAGAATCTACTGTAATACATAAAAAGGGGAAAAAAAAGTACAAAGACCACATATGGTAAAATTATATAAGACAAAAAAATAAACTAGTAATAGGAGTAACAAAAAGTTTCCTGAAATGTTATGCAAATGATATTTTAAAGGGGACACAACCAGGAAAAATAATTCTAAAAAGGCACTTTTATTAACTTCTCTATTCCTTCAAATGAGTGTGATAATCAAAACTGAAAAGAGGGAAAAAAAGAAAGAAAAATGTCATGATCCTTTATTACCTTATCCTTAAGTCTACATTCATTGGTTTCTTTCTTTTTTCCCTCCTTGTCTGGATTTCCTGCATATAAAATGTATATATATGCTTGTGTAATATATATACTTCTATATATCTATATATATCTATATATATATACACACACACATATATATATATATATATATATATATATATATATAATATATATATATATATAATATAATATATATAAACATATACATATATGGTAACATATATTATTTTCATTACAGTACAGTATACTTAATAATAACTCCATGTCCAATGTTGTCCCTTTCGTGACACTACTCATTGTATTATTATTAATTAGAGCACACTAATTGCATCTTCGTGGAATACAGAAGCAACTGTACCAGCTAGAGAATATTCCTAATAATAAAAATCCTTCTACTATAATGTATAGAAAGAAAGCGATACAGCAGTAAATAGCTTATGAAAAAGACACACTACTGTGTTTAAAAATGGGAATTATCTGAAAAGTAATTAATAGGATAACCATAAAGAGGAAGTCCGAATGGAACTTGAAGGGATTTATCACTTCCCGAGGAAACCTCGCTAAAAGAATCAAATTCTATTGAATTTAAATACGCCTAGCGCTGTGTGTGACACCCCAAACGGGTAAAGGCTTACCAGAACAAATAAAATCACAAAAAGACCCAAAACCCAAACGCCGGAGCCGAAAAGTAATCCCTTAGAAACTCCGGTCAACACTTGCCATCAGTGACGTCACATCCCAAGGCCGAGAATAAACGGAGAAAGCTGACTCTGCCAACCTCTCTCCTTCTTCTAGCCTTTGACCCTTCACGCCTGGTAGGTGGATTTTGCTATTTGTCAGGGCACACAGCACTCGCGGATTCCCTGCGATTATCCGGCAGGATCGGAATTAAAGTGTTAAGAGGCGTAAAAATGGGCCGGAGTTGGGAGGTTCGAGTGGGAGGTCCTTGGCGCTGATTGGCTGGCTGCGACTCGAGCTGCTCCTCGACCAATGAGGGCGAGGCGGCA
>NW_028234409.1:45740713-45755713 GCF_977035675.1 Penaeus japonicus
TATTACCAAAAGGTTTAGCATCTTGCCTATCGATTACCAATATACCTAATCCTATTAGCTCTAACAATCACACTGGGCTCAGCTTTGGAAATCACAGTAAAGAACTGGGATCACCTGGAAGCTCACCAATCCAACATTCTATGAAACCTATGCCTAGCTTGAAGAAGATGGTACCTGGCAAGCATCAGTCATCAGGCAGTGGGAAAAGTAGTATGAAGAAATCTAGCTCGTTAAGCTCAAAAGCCAGAGGTCATAGTTCAAACAGTTCTCAGAATGTAAATTCTGGACATAGTCTGAATTTAAATCATAGCAGTGTTGTGCAGGGTAACAGCGGCTTGGGATCTCCAACTAACAGTGTTGAAAATTATGCAAGTGAACTGACAGATAGATTATTAAATACAAAACTAGCCACACAGCGTTTAGAATTAGAGCGACGAGAGCATGAAATCAGAATGAAACTTCTTGAAAAGGAGCTTCAGGCACAAACGTATCAGTCCCAGTATTGGTTCCTGAAGTTGAAAATGTTGAAAAGTGGACGGGAAAATGCTTCCTTCAACATGGCTGGTGCTACTAATGGTGATATTGATTAACAGGGCTAATTGATAGGTCAGATCTTACCTGTAGGTTGTGAGTTTGTGATCTTTTCTTGAAGCAGATATTTTGATATTGTACAGAACAAAGCTACCTGTGTATTTAATTCCCACAGTGTATTATCTATTTATTTGGGGGTAATGGTTTATGTTGTACTGAGTACGGTTGTTCCCCTTTATATTATGGTTGTGTTTACATCAGGCCCTTCAGTGTTGTGACTTATAATTTAGGTTTGGTTACCTCTTTTTATAATCAAAGCTCAGCATTCGAATAATGTGCTTAGAAGGAGGCATGGATGATTTCAAAGGCCTGCTTCCTGTTTATGTCATTAGCTGTGCATGGCCGTGTTGTTAAGTGAGGTATAATTTTTGTACAGATGTCAATTATGAATAGGATTGTCATAGAAAAGTAATGTGATTAGAAGAAGTAGATATAACTGCAGAGTTAGCACTAAACTACTACCTCATGGGTTAGTTAGTTGCCCTGTAAGTGTCTAAAGAGAAGAAAATTCAGCAATGCACTCAAAACAGATTGAGCAAGGAAAAGGAAAGGACAAGTTTTCTTTCTGGATAACTAGGATTTGCTCATTAGATTTTAATTGATTACAAGAGCATTGAATATAGAGCTTGTCAAGAAATGAGAGGTGCTTTACAGTCATTGCCGGTACACACTCATAAACTGTTGCAGTTAAAAGATTATTTTGAGACTATTCAACTTGGCAAACACCAACTTGAAGTGATTTGCTAAAGTTGTATATATTTTCAGGGGTTGTTCTCTTTTTAATGGTTTTGGTGATATTGCCTGGCCTAAAGGGAGTGAGAAATAATTGAGGCTATTAGTGCTCATGTAAGGTGATGGGTGATATCTTAAGAGGCTTCAATATCAAATAAGTCATTAAATTATTTAGTTACTTTTACTTATTTATTCTGAAGGCGTTAAGTGTTCCTAGGAGTTTGGAGCGTTGTGTTATTTTGTTGTATAAACCTCATGTACACTTGATGGATGTGTCATTTGGGAGTTTCAACAGTGGGAGTCGACCATAATGTCTTTACCTTTGGTCATTATTTGGTGCTGTGGAATCCCCCACTTTTCCCTCTCCCTCTTACCTTTTTGTGAGAGTTCTATTGTCTACCAGGTTTTCCAGTACAGAAATATTGCAAATAGAGTTCAGGTTAATTTATCAAGTACAGACTTATTTACATGTAAGTATTCACACAGGTTTACATGCAGACATACACAAACACACATGCAGATGGACATACATGCAAGGGCACATATACCAACACACACACTAGACACACATTCACTCATGCACTAGTAATCAAACTCATTTACGCCACAAAACAGAAACAAAAAGCAAAACAAAAAATAACATAAGACCGATATACAAAAAAGCATACATGTTATGTGTTGTAATGTTCAAATCTTTCCTTTCTGAGTAGTGATGATTCTTTTATTTTACTGTTGCAAGGTTACCATTTCTAACAGATGCTGTAGTAGCCATTTGTGAACCCTTGTGGTGTCAAAGCTGATTTTAATGTAATATCTTGGTATTATGTAACATTCCTTGTTATGATAATTTATGGTTAGGTAGCAATTTGAATCCCATCATAATCATCATTATCCTCATTATTACTAATGCTATTGTTATTATTTTTATTTTATTATTATTATTATTATTATTATTATTATTATTTATCATTATCATTATCATTAATGCTATTGTTATTATTGTATCATGATTATTATGATAGTGATAATGATTTTATATTGATTGATTTTTCATATTTATATAATTGTTACTGCTAATACATTTTTTCTATGATTGTTAGGGCAGAAAATAATGATAATATTGAATATAATCATCATGATGATTGTAAAATTTCTGGGGTGCACTTATGATTATCATACTTGCAGTGAGTCTTTAGTGAGGGAATGATTATTTGCTAATTGCGACTGTTTGTTTGGATTTGTGCATGGCCTATCTGTTAGCCTAGATTTTATGGGATTGTCATCATGTTTTTTGTTTGTTTGTTTTTTCATCATACTATCACAGATGCAAATAGAGGCTAAAGGATAAAGATGTTTCTCTGATTATGGGTGACTGAATGTGTGTGTGTGTGTGTGTGTGTTTGCATTTGTGTTTGCGTGTGCTCTTTATGTTTGTAGGATGGTATTTATGTATTTATGTTAAGATAAAGAGTGCAAGTGTGAAAGTGTGTAATTGTAACACTTGTTGTCACACACACACACACACACACACACACACACACACACACACACACACACACACACACACACACACACACACACACACACACTCTCTCTCTCTCTCTCTCTCTCTCTCTCTCTCTCTCTCTCTCTCTCTCTCTCTCTCTCTCTCTCTCTCTCTCTTTCCTCTCTCCTCTCTCTCTTTCTCTCTCTCTCTCTCTCTCTCTCTCTCTCTCTCTCTCTCTCTCTCTCTCTCTCTCTCTCTCTCTCTCTCTTCTCTCATCTCTCTCTCTTCTCTCCTCTCTCTCTTTTCTCTCCTCTCTCTCTCTTCTCTTCTCTCCTCTCCTCTCTCTCTCTTCTCTTCTCTTCTCTCCTCTCTCTCCTCTCCTCTTTCTCTCTCTCTCTCTCTCTCTCTCTCTCTCTCTCTCTCTCTCTCTCTCTTTCTCTCTTTCTCTCTTTCTCTCTCTCGCTATCTATCTATCTATCTCTCTAAGATATTACAAACACATATCCATCCATATGCTGATAATAGGCATTGTACTTGAATTCACACAAAGATCAGATTGCTGTCCCTTGTATGATAGTGTCCTGTAAGAATGTGCACTGTCTTTAGAATTGCAGTGATACACCTTTGATAAGCCTTTTATAACTTGCATTTCTCTTTATAATTTGTGTTATTATTCACCATGTACCATATTTTATTATAGATCTCTTGTAATCCTTTTGCATATGTAAATGAAAAGAACTATATTTTTTAACAAAAATGCTGCTTATTATTTATTTGTACGAACATGATTTACTTGAGTGTTACTGAACAGTCAAGATTTTTCCTAGTTTGGAGTGATCGGATGTATCGTGAGATTTTCCCAAATAAACAAGATCATTTTACATTTTTACTTGAATTATAGTTCATATTATAATTTTTGTGCATCTGTTTGTATTTATGCATGCAAAGGAAGTGTTAAGTGTGATTCATGTTGATCCAGTTGATTCTTTTCTGGATAAGTAAGATGATGTTATATGGTATTGAATGGGATCCAAGGAGTAGGGCACTTGATGAATGACACCAGCAAATCCACATACTCAGAATTCAAATGATTTGTCCATTGTATGAATGACTGTGAAAGTGCCTTCAGATGTATGAATGTGCTGTGCCCAATGCTGTATCTGTTCAATTTCTCTTTATTCTCCCTTTTATATATATGATATATAAATATGGGTGCTTCCCCTTAAGTTAGAGTTGTATTTTTCCTCATAATAGTGGATGTGAACTCCTGTATGTCAGGAGATGTTTCCAGTTTTGATCCTCCTTGAAATAACTGTTTTTCCAAACCTGTTGGAGATTGGCAGCATAGAATTTACTGACAGTGCCTCATCTTGAAAGCTCAGGAGAGTCACGTTCCTGCAGAATATCAAAATAACAGAGTTAGGTTTTTATTAATAAAGCAGTGAAAATTCATTTTGTTTTAATTTTCCCCACTTCCTATTTCCCAATTATTTTTTTGTGCCTATTAACTTTTAAGTAATAAAGGTGAAATATCTTCAAACAGTATTGTGTTCCTTTGTCCATCCAGTTCTTTGGTATTAAAAAAGGAAGTTACAGAAAAGCATGCTCACATCTGTATTCTACTAGTCATAGCAGGGATTAGAATTCTTTCAACCTGGGTCTGCTTATTTAAAATTAATGCCAAAGCTTATAGATTCTAAATCAAATGAGCTGTGCGACTAGATTATATATGATTTGGAATTTACACTAGATATATTTCAATGATTTTTACTTTAAACTACAGAATTACAGATACATGTAAATAAGACTTTTTTGTCATTTGAAAAGTCTCTATGAAAATAGGCCTCATGTGCCAAAGGTTTAAAAAAAAATTGCTGTAACTTATTCATTTTTTTTAGCTGTCAGTAGGATCTGTAGGTAATATTGCATTAAATATAAAAGTAAGAGAAATGTAAAATATGTTTTAATATTTTTTGCACTGCATTTTTTCTCCTCTTCCTTCTCCTCTTCCTTCTCCTCCTCTTCCTTTTCCACCTCTTCCTCCTCCTCTTCTTTCTCCTCTTCCTTCTCCTCCTCTTCCATCTCTTTCTCCTCCTTCTCCTCCTCCTTCCATCTCTTTCTCCTCCTCCTCCTCCTCTTCCATCTCTTTCTCCTCCTCCTCCTCCTCTTCCTTCTCCTCCTCTTCTTTCTCCTCTTCCTTCTCCTCCTCTTCTTTCTCCTCTTCCTTCTCCTCCTCTTCCTTCTCCTCCTCTTCTTTCTCCTCTTCCTTCTCCTCCTCTTCCTCCTCTTCTTTCTCCTCTTCCTTCCCCTCCTCCTTCTCCTCCTCTTCCATCTCTTTCTCCTCCTCCTCCCCCTCTTCTTTCTCCTCCTCCTCCTCTTCCTTCTCCTCCTCATTTTCCTTTTCCTCCTCATTTTCCTTCTCCTCCTCCTCCTCCTCTTCATTTCCCTTCTCCTCCTCCTCCTCCTCTTCATTTCCCTTCTCCTCCTCCTCCTCCTCCTCATTTTCCTTCTCCTCCTCCTCTTCCTCATTTTCCTCCTCCTCCTCCTCCTCATTTTCCTTCTCCTCCTCCTCCTCCTCATTTTCCTTCTCCTCCTCCTCCTCATTTTCTTTCTCCTCCTCATTTTCCTTCTCCTCCTCCTCCTCCTCTTCATTTCCCTTCTCCTCCTCCTCCTCCTCTTCATTTCCCTTCTCCTCCTCCTCCTCCTCTTCCTTTCCCTTCTCCTCCTCCTCCTCCTCTTCCTTTTCCTTCTCCTCCTCCTCCTCCTCTTCCTTTCCCTTCTCCTCCTCCTCCTCCTCTTCATTTCCCTTCTCCTCCTCCTCCTCCTCTTCATTTCCCTTCTCCTCCTCCTCCTCCTCTTCATTTCCCTTCTCCTCCTCCTCCTCCTCTTCATTTCCCTTCTCCTCCTCTTCCTCATTTTCCTTCTCCTCCTCCTCATTTTCCTTCTCCACCTCCTCCTCCTCATTTTCCTTCTCATTTTTCTTCTCCACCTCCTCATCATTTTCCTTCTCCTTCTCCTCATCATTTTCTTTCTCATTTTCCTTTTCCTTCTCCTAATTTTCCTTTTCCTTGTTCTCCTCCTCCTTCTTTTCCTTTTCCTTCTTCTCATTTTCCTTCTCCACCTCCTCCTCATTTTCCTTCTCCTCCTCCTCATTTTCCTTCTCCTCCTCCTCATTTTCCTTTTCCTTCTCCTCTTCCTCCCCCTTTTCCTTCTCCTTCTCCTCCTCCTCATTTTCCTTCTCCTCCTCCTCCTCATTTTCCTTTTCCTCCTCCTCCTCCTCCCCCCCCCTTTTCCTTCTCCTTCTCCTTCTCCTCCTCATTTTCCTTTTCCTTCTCCTAATTTTCCTTTTCCTTGTTCTCCTCCTCCTTCTTTTCCTTTTCCTTCTTCTCATTTTCCTTCTCCACCTCCTCCTCATTTTCCTTCTCCTCCTCCTCATTTTCCTTCTCCTCCTCCTCATTTTCCTTTTCCTTCTCCTCTTCCTCCCCCTTTTCCTTCTCCTTCTCCTCCTCCTCATTTTCCTTCTCCTCCTCCTCATTTTCCTTTTCCTCCTCCTCCTCCTCCCCCCCCCTTTTCCTTCTCCTTCTCCTTCTCCTCCTCCTCATTTTCCTTTTCCTCCTCCTTTTCCTTCTCCTTTTCATCCTCCTTTTCCTTATCCTCCTCCTCCTTTTCCTTTTCCTTTTTCTTTTCCTTCTCTTTCTCTTCCTTTTCCCTCTCCTTTTCCTTACCCTCCTCCTCCTTCTTTTCCTTCTCCTTTTCCTTTTCCTCCTCCCCCTCCTCCTCCTCCTCCTCCTCCTCCTCCTTTATCTTTTTCTTTTCTTTCTCTTCCTTTTCCCTCTCCTTTTCCTTCTCCTTTCCTTCTCCTCCTCCTTTTCCTTCTCCTTCTCCTTCTCCTCCCTCCTCCTCCTCCCTCCTCCTCCTCCTCCTCCTCCTCCTCCTCCTCCTCCTCCTCTTCTTCCTTCTCCTCCTCCTCTTCTTCCTTCTCCTCCTCCTCTTCTTCCTTCTCCTCCTCCTCTTCTTCCTTCTCCTCCTCCTCTTCTTCCTTCTCCTCCTCCTCTTCTTCCTTCTCCTCCTCCTCTTCTTCCTTCTCCTCCTCCTCTTCTTCCTTCTCCTCCTCCTCTTCTTCCTTCTCCTCCTCTTCTTCCTCCTCCTCTTCTTCCTTCTCCTCCTCCTATGATGTAGATTTTGACCTGTAGATCCCAAAAATACAGCTCATTTTTTGTGCATATTAAATTAGACTAGATATAAGTAATTGTTGAGTGCACTGTTGTGGCACATCTTCACCAGATTATAAGGTGGTGCATCCCTTAAGAGTTAAAACAGCCCATTTTGTGTAAGAAAGATGTGACAAAGCACCTTAAACACTATTTGTCTCACAATTGACCATCCTTTTAATAAGTAGTAAATAAAAGAGGAGTAAAACTAAGTTAGAATTATATAAATGCTTATAAAGTTTTATAACAATGACAGTTATAGAGGATATATAAGAGGGATAAGTAAAATAACTGCACAACATGCCCTGAACAATCAAATTATTTTGGATATATTTTTGATACTCTCAATTGAATACATGTCACACACACAAATAATGAGAAATATGTTCAAAAATAAGTTTCATAAAAAGAATAGTTGTATTTTGTTGAATAGCATTTCAGTTAATTGAAAGTTAAACATATTTGATCATATTTCCATCTGCTACATGTTTTTACTGTAACACTTAAATTGCCAACATTTCCACACACAAGGCTTCAAACCTGTCAAAAAATAAACAATCATTTATATTCATATTGATGTCCAGATATCCAGAAATGCCATTTTCCTGAGAGGAAGGGACTAGATTAACCCACTTACGACGGGGGCATTCCAGCCTTGAATGTCCCAATGCCGGGGCGTTCGAATTATTAGGCCTAAATCAATTAAATGGCTGGCACAATACTGTGCCGCCCGGCCACTGGGCTTTTGAATGAGTGGTACAGTTCTGTACCACCCGTCCAGAGAGGGTTAAGACCGTAGGGAAATAAACAAAATCATTTGCTCTACCATGATTTTATTGAAAATCTGTATTTGTAGTAGTACACAAAACATATACCTTTACGTTGATATATCACTCTAATGATAACTACAGATTAAAATCAGAAATTGATGACTAAGAACATTGGTAGACATTGAAACAAAGCAGCTTAATATTTTTGATAATGGCTCATTATCCCTTTGGGAAAGGGTAATTATCCCAAAACTTGGCCATATTTAATTATTTTCTGGTGGAGTGCAATGAAGAACTGTATGCCATAACCATGTATCGTTATGAGGAAAGAGACATTTTCTTCATTTAAATTTAGATACATATATACAGTAAATATTTTAAAATGCATGTTAAATCTGATACACAAGATTTGATTTCCATGAATCATAGTTATTGTTCTATGCTTCTTTGATGTAATAAAAAATTATAACAAATTTAACATGTTATGTATTCAAGACAACATGTATTTAATAGATAATAGAGTTGGTCTATTATCCACCTTACTATTAGCTTAAATAACATAAAGTAAGACAAATACCTTAGAATAATTTTGACAGTCTGTTTTTTATGGTGGTTCAAGTACCACTAGAAGTGTTGATTTTGAAAAGATCAAAAGTTGAATGTGTTTGTATTATTATTTTCTCTCTTTCATATTGTGTTTATAAGATGTTTATTATATATAAATATACTGTTTATTATGTACAAGTATAATGTATCTTAAACACTGAAACTGCATTTATGCCTTCATATGATCACAAGAATAATGAGCTTCTTTTCAAAAACTTCCAGGTTAACCATAATGGCCGTCTCTGGTAATTACTATTTTGCCATTGTTGGGCACCATGACAACCCAATGTTTGAGATGGAGTTTGCCCCGGCCAACAAGGAGCCAAAGGTTAGATATGCTGAATGACGAGATGATATCAACTATTGTTTTGGTATTTGTTGTTTATTAACCCATTAGCAGTGGATGGCATGATTTGCTGCAAAGGCAGAGTCGGTCGTAGACGCGGATGGCACCATGCCAGCCATATAAAACAGTCATCCTACTGCACAGACCTTTTTTTAATACTGCGACCAATGGGTTAAGCACTTGAAATAGGAACAAGAGAAGCAAGTTCATTTAGTTTATGAACATCAGTAGATATAGTCATTTTATTTGTTTTCTTTTTGGAACACAAAGTTGAAATTTATATACTTAAGGATTATTGATATTTTTATATATATTCTGCATAATAACTACTATATATTTTTCTTACAGAAGGAAGATCACAGACATTTAAATCAGTTTATTGCTCATGCAGCACTTGATCTGGTGGATGAGAGCATGTGGACTACAAGTAATATGTACCTGAAACTTGTGGATAAATTCAATGAATGGTAGATATAAAGTGTATTTTTATTTTGTTCCCAATATACGTTTATATATGACACCTGTCATTGTATTGTTTTTTTCTTGATGTTGATCCCCTTCAACTTCTCTTTATTAACCTATATAGTATTTATGCAAAATTGTTTAAAAATTGTGTCATGATATTTGAGTAAAACAGAAAACAGGATGATTAATGACTGATATTGCAGGTATGTGTCAGCCTTCGTAACTGCGGGAAGAATAAGACTTATCTGTCTGCATGATGTGAAGAATGATGATGGCATCAAGAATTTCTTCATGGAGATGTATGAAACATATATTAAGGTAAAGTATTGCAGAACATTAAAGTAAACTTATACATGAGCTTTATTCTTGTAATTATATGTTGTCTTTTCAAATTTTCTCACTGTCAATCTCTCCAGCTTTTTTATTGGTCAATCTTAATATATTTTCATTTCATTCTTTCTCAACCAAAAAATATTAATATTAGTGTTTAAATAATTGTTTCAGCACTCCATGAATCCCTTCTACCAACCCAACAGTCCCATCAAGTCTGCAGCTTTCGAGAAGAAGGCACACTTTTACGGGAGAAAATACTTAACGGGCTGAGAAGATCTTCGGCTCAGGGAACTGTAATGATCCCTTTGCTCACCCAATTGACAGAAGAAGAGCAAGATTTTTTACTGTCTCTTGCAGCCCTGATGATTGTCTATAGGGTTGTTAGGACTCTGGTATTATAAAAAGGAGCACATTTCTATATCTTGTGTTAACAGGTTTTGATCTTATGTCTGTAAGTATCTGATGTCTTCGGATATTTTCTGTGATTGAATATTTTTTATTTATACTTTTTATGATTATGTAAGGATGTTTTGGAAGGTTATTGTATAAAACTAATCTTTCAGACAGTCTTTCAGAGATGATTCCAAGATTGTTTCTACTCACTAGTCACTGGATGTAGCTGTGCATTTATCATTCTTATGGACTTTAGATTATTTATATTTAATGTGTTGATAATAGTTTCCTCCATTACAAGAAAACAGAAATTTTGATAAGAAAAATTAATATTTAACATTCATTATATATGTTTTCTTTAAGATTTGGATTTGTGGGAATAAGATATATCTTCAGCATTGTTGATAAAATTATATATTTTATTGTATTTCATCAATAGTTTTTGTCTTCTTTTTCTGGAATTTTGGCATATTTGTTTGTTATTATAACCTATCATTTGAATCCTATGATAAGATGATGGGTCTTACAAAACCATAAAACTATTTTATCTGTATTGTGTAAATTTAAGAACATTCTGATTTTTATGTTGGCATATTAGTGATAGGTCACAACAGCAGTACAGACCATTTCCAACATCTTTTATTTGTCTGTATAGTTGTATATTGATAAAGAGATCTAATCTAGGCTTGGAAGTATCTGCTTTTTGATAGATTGTATTGCAGCAATAAAAATACAATATATGACATTCCATGCCTTTTATACAATATTATATTATATACAATAAATATTTGTTAACAGAGTATTGCTAATATTGTTTGTTTTATTTTCCCAGAAGTCAAGGTTTATGATTCAGTCAGTATCTCTCTCTCTCTTTCTCACACACACTCTTCCCCCCCCCCCCCATCTCTCTCTCTTTCTCTCTCTCTCTCTTTCTCTTTCTCTTTCTCTTTCTCTTTCTCTTTCTCTTCTCCTTCTCCTCTTCTCTCTTCTCTTTTCTCTCCTCTTCTCTTCTCTTTTTCTTCTCTTTATCTTTCTCTTTCTCTTTCCTCTCTCTCTCTTATCTCTCTCTCTCTTCTCTCTCTCTCTCTCTTCTCTTCTCTCTTTCTTTCTTTCTTTCTCTCTCTTCTCTTTCTTTCTTTCTCTCTTCTCTTCTCTCTCTTTCTTTATTTATTTCTCTCTCTCTCTTCTCTTTCTTTCTTTCTTTCTCTCTCTTCTCTCTTTCTTCCTCTTTCTCTCTCTTTCTTCCTCTTTCTCTCTCTTTTTTTTCTCTCTCTCTCTTTTTTTTTCTCTCTCTTTTTTTCTCTCTCTCTCTTTTTTTTCTCTCTCTCTCTTTTTTCTCTCTCTCTCTCTTTTTTCTCTCTCTCTCTCTTTTTTCTCTCTCTCTCTCTTTTTTCTCTCTCTCTTTTTTTCTCTTTTCTCTTTTTCTTTCTTTCTCTCTCTTTTTTCTTTTCTCTCTCTTTTCTCTCTCTCTCTCTCTCTCTCTCTCTCTCTCTCTCTCTCTCTCTCTCTCTCTCTCTCTCTCTCTCTCTCTCTCTCTCTCTCTCTCTCTCTCTCTTTCACTGCCAGTGTACTCTCTTTTGGCTGTTTGAGAGCAGCCACCAATACTGGTGGAACATTAAAACCAGCATAAGGTTTACCAGATTTATTGGGGGAAAGAACTTACATAGCAACTGGGGTGCTAAAAGAGTAAGTGGTTGACTTAGGGGCGTAGCGTTGGGTGCCGTGGCCTCGACGAGGACGAGGGCAAAAGGATATGTTTGAGGATATGCTTATCTTGTACGACGGTGGAGTGTGGACTAGGGCTGACCCTTTAGGTGCCAAGTCGCTCTGGTGGGAAAGTCCTCATCGTGTCATGGAGACCTGAAATTAAGTCAGTGTCCTATGCATAGCAAGTGCATGAATGATTGGCAGTGCCAAAGGAGCTTGGTGGGAGGTAGAGGGTGTTCATATTGAATGTTTATAGACATATCAAAATATTAGCAAAATATAAAGAAAACAAATAATTATGGATAACTTGTTTGTTCCGTCTGCGACACGTTAGATTATGTGGTGGTACTTCAAACGACAATAACGACAGGAAATATGTAGGAGGTGCAGAATGAGAGAAGTAAGTTGAGAGTTGCAGTTCCCAACCCCTGCAATTCAGCTATCTGGAAGACATACCAGGAAGAGAGACGGATGGTACAATATAAACATGGGTCCATTTCAACACGTAACATAACTTTCCTCCCCTTGCTGGAATAAGCAAGGGGAGGAAAGTTAATGAATAGATGCAGGACAAGTGTACGTATCCTGCAATCCGATATCAGGATGATGCTTATCGCACGGAACTTTGGCTATAGTATTTCGAAATAAAAAGCGTTGGTATACTACACATGAAGAGTAGATGAGGTTATACCGAGTCTGGATTCCAGAGAATGCGCCTCATATTTCGATTTGTGATGAGAGGCCTGGGGTGAAAAGGGAAATTATTATCCAGTGTAAGAAGAAATGAATCACGTAAAATGCGTGTAGTGGCCATGCGCGAAATTCGTGAATAAGAAATTTGTGAATAAAAATAATTAGACTTACAGTTAGTACTCTTAGTACTCACACACGACATATTTTCTCACTAATGAGACTTTGATATGGCCATTCCTCTGAGCGATACGTATTCTCCAAGAGAGACGTGGCTACTTGGCCTAAACCGGCGCGGACCCGATTCTAACCATGCTGTGGTGCTGATTCTTCTTTGGGGACGTGCAATAGGTCAGTTTGTTGCGCACAGCCGATATCTTCTCAAGAGACAGTCGTAGCTGGCTAAGCCGAAATTCGGAATAGCAGGCCCGGATAAATAATTAAATAAGTGAGCGGTCTGGTGGTCGTTGTGATGAAAGAACAGAATCTCATCCTCGTGGAGGTGACCGAAGTTTAGGCCGAGAGCGAGTAAATGATAAATGCCGAGTCATGAAACACGGGGCCATTGAAAGTCGCTTCGTAGTGAAAAACGAATCTTGTCCTCTAAGGGTTAACTTGCTTTAACAGAGGTACACGACTGATTAGCCAAAATTGTTTTGATAACGAATGGAAGTGGCTGAAAATGCATCTAAATCTTAAAACGTCATTGTTCAATAGTTTGCGTAGTCATCAACACAATTATCAAACACGTAGGTGACTGAGGAAAGAGATATTTGTAGGATGCGACAGGTGTAAGGTGAGAGTCCATGACGCGTGTATCTGGCGAAATGTAATCAATCACAGATAAGTATCTACAGTTGTACAAAATTCACTGGATTGATAGAACAATAACATCGCAATTTATGTTATAAACGTAGTATGAAATATTAGAACTTAAAAACAATTATGATATAAATAATAGCATGAAACGGTATAAAAATTATGATAACTTACAATAGAAATATGTAGATAAACAAATATCGTGAATATTTGACTTTCTACAGAGCGCGGGAAAATATAAATGAACGCGATAAGTGTGAATACAATTTGTAACAAACGAAATAACACAAAAATCGTATGGATTTTGTTCATTTCACACGTTCAGGTCCGTTTATCGTAGGCATGCAACGTTTTCCGTTAGTGAGGTCACCGTTATGTCAAATTGTGAAGTGACTTTGTAAAGTGATTATCAAGTCACTAATGCACATATACATATTATTAACGAGAAAAAATTAAATAAAACATGTATTGATATACAGATATATTTTGAGAATCAAACAATACACATTTCATCTGAAAAAATACACAAATTGAATCGAGGCAATTACAAACACTTGGAATTTACAAAAAGAAAATACACTTGTTGTCTACAACAAATGCATCTAAGAATGCTATTTATATAGATAATTACACATAAACATGGGGAACAACACTCCCCCACTTGCCTTGATTTCACACGTAGTGCTCACGTAGCAGTTTGCCATCTTGGATGTCTCTGGTGTCTCTTCTGCCCTCTCTCTAACCACTCACTCTTTCTTTGTTTATCTCTCTCTCTTTCTAACTACACACACACACAAACACACACACTCTCTCTCTCTCTAACTACTCACTCACTCTCTCTCTCTTTCTAACTACTCACTCAGTAGCACACACACTCTCTCTCTAACTACTCACTCTCTCTCTCTTTCTAACTACTCACTCACTCACTCTCACTCTTTCTTTCTCTCTCTCTCTCTCTCTCTCTCTCTCTCTCTCTCTCTCTCTCTCTCTCTCTCTCTCTCTCTCTCTCTCTCTCTCTCTCTCTCTCTCTCTCTCTCTCTCTCTCTCTCTCTCTCTCTCTCTCTCTCTCTCTCTCTCTCTCTCCTCTAAGCAACTGATTGTTACAAGTCTTAACGTCTATTATTCCTTCATGACCTGAGATATCCTGTTTCCGTTTCACCTTCTGCTTCCGGTCTGCTCCTGGCTCTTGATGCCCTAGGGCGGAGAAAGTTATCCTGCGTTACCTGTGTCACCAGACAAACCTCGAGTATAATCAAGGGTAATCGAGATAAACACGAACAGAATCAGAGGATAACAGAGAGAACAGAGCACACAGCCTTGACCTCCAGCCTCGCCGTCTGTAGCAAGTATTAAGTATTACGGTCGGGCTTCCCCAATAAACTTCTGCGGCAGAGAATCGTCTGTGTTCTCTCGCGAGTTACAACTGGTGCCAAGCGCAGTTTACTAAGATTACTAGGCCACGCTATAAGTAATTCGTCTAACCCTAGATTAGCGGTTACTCATCGTCTATCTCAGCGGCCGGTCGATATTGCAATCAGTTTCTGCAATCGATTCATTTGACTCTCTCTCTCTCTGTAAATGTGAGTGTGTTTTCTCTTGGGTGCTGAGAGCAATCACTAGCAAATACTGTTGAGAACATTGAAATCAACGTAAAGTTTTGCTAGGTTGAGTAGGGGAATGAGCTTACATAGCACGTGATGGCGCCAAGAGAGCAAGTGGTAGGTTTGGTAGCATGTTGGCGGGGGCGTCCTTGGCGTGGTGACTTCACCCGTGGCCGAGAGTTAGGTAGAGATGATTCCTCCACGGTCGAAGCTGCCGTGCCGTAGCTCTCTCTCTCTCTCTCTCTCTCTC
>NW_028234409.1:45760713-45780713 GCF_977035675.1 Penaeus japonicus
ATAAAGACGATGTTAATGATAACGATAATGATAATGGTATTATAACGACAATGAAAATAATGATTGAAATGATAATGATGATAGTGATAATAATTGTAATAATGATCATACTTATAACAATAATTGTAATAATCTTATTATCACCTTATTCTATTCTTCTTCTTCCTCTTATCATCATTTTTATTTCTTTATCACCATCGTCATTATCAAAATTTTCATTATTATCATTATCATCATCATAATCATTATTGTAATTATCATCATTATTATTATTATTATTGCTATTACTATTACCATTGCTACTGTTGTTATCATTATTATTATTACTATCATCATTCTTATAATTTTGATAATAATGTTGATGATATCAATAATTGTAAAAATAACGATAGCAATAATGATGATGATGATAGTAATGATAATGATAATGATAGTAATAGTTATAATTCTGCTGATGATAATAGTAATAATGATATTCATATGATAGTAATGATGATGATAATAATAATGATAATAACAAATATGTTAACAATTACAATTATAATTATGATAATGAATGACAATTATAAGCATAATAATAAACATGATAATGATATGCCATAAGAAATTGCATGTCCCTGTTATTTGGCACAATAACCTTTTCCGCTCGCTTGGCAGAGCATGTGATCCACGAACAAAATATTAATGATCTAACGCTCTCTGTACGTCCTTAACCACCTGCTAATGGTGCCAAGTCATTATCATTTTTCTTCTTTTTTTTTTTACTATTCTTTTGGTTTTAACGAACAAGCGAACATACAGAGACACACAGCACAATTCAGATGATGATTTTATTTATCATAACTAATAGCATTTAACACAAAATAGGTTTATTGCCAGTGGAATCATCTCTTGTAAACAAGGCAGACTTAATGACGGAATTTAGAAGGATTTTGAAACAACATACTACGTTGTCATTCATAATCATGCATGTCCTGTTTTTGAAGGCATTGTTTTGTTGTACATTATTTTTCCCTGATTATTGTAGCCATTTGTTTATTTCTTTTGTTTAGTTGATGTCGCAGTTAACTATTATTGTTATTACTATCCCATTTTTATTATTATCATGTGGTAATTATTATTATGATTATTATAATAATGATGATAATTCTGATGATAATAACAAAAACAAAAATAGTTATATGAACAACATTACTAACAATGATAATAACAACAATGATAATGATGAAAATGATAATAATAATATGTTTAAATAATAACAAATAATAACTGAACACCGACCGCTTAATTAATTACAAGGAGCCGCTGGCGAGATTTGCTGTTAATGTTAATGATAATGATAAAGGTGATGATATAAATGGAAATGTTAAAAATGATGTTAATAATGTTAACGATGATACTGATATTTATGATAATTACAATATTGATAATAATGATGATAGCAGTATTGATGATGATACTTATAACAAGAAAGAGGATAATGATGGTAATATATGTTTGATAATGATAATAATGATAATATAGATGATGGTGATAATGATGCTGGTAATTATGATAACAGTTATGATAATAATGATAATCATAAATACGATTGACAATAATGCTAATATTGATTGATAATAATGATGACAATGATAATGGTAATGATAATAATAATGGTAGTAATGATCATAATGATTATCAATAAGAGTAACAACAATAATGATAATAGCAACTACAACAATAATCATTATACTTGTAATGCCAATACCAATATTGACAATAATAACAACAATAATAGTAATTGTAATAATAGTAATAGCAATGTTAGTAATAATAATGACAATAATAATAGTAATGATAATAATAATGATAATGATGATATCAGTGATAGCAATATGTTTATTGTCATTACTACTTTTTATTATCATTATCATAATTCATTATTATTATTTTTATTACCATAATTAGCATTATTATTACTACTATTATTATCATTACTATTGCTATTACCATTATTATCATCACTGTCATTATTATTACCGTCATCCTTAGTGTTGTTATGACTATCATATCATCATTATCATTATTAATATTAATAGCATCAGGCTTCATGCTAAAAAAAATAATGTTTTACCGATATCATTACCCTGCTGCCTTTTGCCGCTAATATCTATACTGTAATATTAAAAGTGCGTTCACCATATTCATATGTAGCGTCTAATCGATTAGGCACAAAGGCCATTCATGCGCTTTTTCGTTTTACTCAAATAGATCTTTTTTTTTTTTTTGAGGCACATGTCCTTGCATACAAAAAGTAGGTCGAGCGACATCGTGCATATACAAGTTATTAGAGTAAAATTTTAGATTGCATATCTATTGCAGCATTTATTATGAGATTAACGAAAGTACGGGCTTCATATGTGTCAGTAATGATATGTATTTTTTTTTTAATCAATTCGTTATGGCTGTATTTGTCCAACGTTTTCTTATTGCAAAACAAAAACAGGACATATTATTGGAACCGACCCAATTGTCTCACAATCACTCACTTAACAAACTTCTTTTTAAAATAGGTATTCTAATATTATTCCGTATTAAGATAAAAAGAAGTTCAACAAGAATTTTGCTACGTATAAGAAATGATAGCAAAAAGGCTGTAAATATTTTAGATTTTGAAAATCCTAACGGTGATCCCACACTTGAGAATCATAACATGGCTGACAGACGCGAATCAGCTGATGCAGAACCTGAGTTGCGTCCCGATCCTCAATTTTGGCAGCAATAATGACGTAATTTCATCCTCAAGGTCACTCCAAGCCTAGCCTGACTCAAAAGTGAAGGTATGTGGTTTGCCGAGTGTTTTAATAAGCAAAGAAAGTCACGGAAAAGGGAGATATCGGAGTGTTATTAGTGATGGATGGGCGAGAGTCAGGGGAGAGCATCGGGATTTTGTTATTTTTTAAAGGTCTTTTGGACGACGGGGACTTGGAAATTTTGGTTTTATGTGAAGGGAGTTGGGGGACAAGGGAAGGGGAAAGCCTGGTCGGATAATGTCAGTGGCGAGAAAGGTGTTTTTAGCCCTGGGAAGTGTCATGAGTGATCCAGTCTAGTTTTGCATTACATTGCTGTTCTTTTATATTTGGGAAAAACTCTGTCGTTTCCTCATATTTCAGTCCTTTACCCACTTTTCTCTATCCACTCTTCTCTTCCTCATCTTCTCCTGTCTCCTCTCTCTTCTTTTTTACTTTTTGCCATTTCTCCTCTCATTGTCACTCACTTTCATTTTCACCCTTATCCTATTTCATTTTCCTAACAGCATTTTCATTAATATGTGATGCAAAATCTCTTCCATATTGGGATGTTTCACCTCTTACCTTTATCATCTTTTTAAATCTCTATTCTTTATTAAATCATTCTTAGGTATTTACTTTGTTATTGTTATTATCAGTCATGTCCATTTTTTATCCACCAAATATTTCAAATGATTTGTAAGATCAGATCTAAACCAACATATAACATCTTTGTTGATACCAAAGTATTCTAATTAGATATAGGTGAACAAAAAAAAAAAAAAGGAAAATTACTTATCACATATTCACATGATATCAAATGATGAAATTAACCCTATGATGACGGTGCGTCACACCTGTGTGACATGGCTAAATGCCCAATGACGGGGCGACACACCAGTGTGACGTTCCCGATGCAATATTGCATAGGCCCGGCGTAGGGGGTTTCCACTTATCGCCGGGCCCGTCGGGATTGGGTTAAGATATGCAATTAACAAATATTTCCATGATTTGAAGAAAATCGAAATATGTTTTAAAGAAATATAAGACGACCATTGATTTAAAGGCCAGCAGCTTCACGCAACATACCTTGACTTCCCACTCTCTTTTAGTCACTCATTGTAAAACTAGAGTCAATTTGAATTTTATTTATTATTTTTTTTTAGAGAGAGAAACTTATATGTCAAATTGCAGGCTCTTTCAATGCTGATTAAAATTGTAGTTTAGGCTCCGTATCATTTCATTATTTTCTTTATTCTCAGTGGGATCAGTTCTGTGGGAGGACAAAAAGGAACATTATTTTTTCGTATTCATGTACGAAACATATAACAATCTACAATGAAGATAACATGAAGAGGTAGGGAAGAGGAAGGAAACCTATGCTTATAACAATGATTGCCATAGTAAAAGGCATCCCTACTGGCACAGGGGCAAATTGTAGACAATGGGCATGGTTTGAGTCACCTTCCTCTTCTCATTCTGCCTGCGCATCCTTCATCAGTGGTATTTTAGAGCAAGTGCTGTGTGCCATCACTCTGTAAAGATAGTGGCTGCTAGAGATGGAGGATGAGTGCCATTCAAGGCTCTCTATCCTGCTGGTGCTAGAAGAAAGTGGTGCCATTTAGGTTTTGTATTAGTAATTATGCAATATTAGTAATTATGATAGCAATTGTCATTATCACTCACTCCTTGTATGTCAAGATGCCTGTTATCAGGCCAAAGCTCTTGCATCATGTATGTCGTGACAGCCGATCATAGTGACTCAATAACGAAATTACAAGAAAATCATGCAGATGATAGATATATTACATAATCTATAAATTCTTGCTATAAAAATATGATATACCTTTATAGTTATATGTTTACCCCTCCTGGGGGTGCTGCCTTCATTCTGAAATTCAAAACACAACTGGCCCCAAAGGTTTCGAATAAGAGATTGTGGACCAGTACTATGAACCCTCTCATTATCAAAGTAAAAAATAGTGATGAAAATAATGGCATATTTAATTCTCTTACAAAAGCATAGTATCAAATATATGGTTTATGGAATTGATAGTTCATTGATTTTTTTTTTTGTGTGTATTACAAAGTTGTCTCAAATTAGACTTAAAATGAATATGTAACTAAATAGATTAAGTTAAAAGTGAAACCCACCATTCATTACCAAGAATGGCAGAATATATGTGCAGCAATAGTAGTAGTAACAGCAACAATTGTTATAACAATAGCAGTAGCAGAAGTAATAGTAGTAGTATCAGTACTACTTGATAGGAGATATCGTCATAGTCATCGTCATCATCATCATCATCATCATCATCATCATCATCATCATCATCATCATCATCACCACCACCATAATTTTTGTTGTTATCATTTTTATTCTTCTTGTCATTATTTGTATTGTTATTATGGATTCTTATTGAAATTGTCATCATGAATGCTGTTTTTATTTTTTACTATTATTGTTGTTGTTATTACTATCATGATTTTAATAATAGTAATGATAATATTGTTATTATTATTATTATTATTATTGTTATTAGCATTAGTAGTAGCAGTAGCAGTGCTTTAGTCATTATTATAATTGTCAATATTACTATTAATAGTATTGTTATCATTGTTATCATTATTATCATCATCATCATTGTCATCATTATCATCATCATTAATATCATCATCATCATCATTATCATGAATATTGTCATCATGATTATTATCATTTTTATTATCATTATTTTTATTATCATGATGATTACTATTATTGTTGATATTGATATTATTCATTGTTTTATTATTATTTTTGTAATGTTATGGTTATTAAATTAGTTGTAGTACTGTTATTTTGACTGTTTCTTGTTAATGTCATTAGCATTATTGTTGATAATATTACTTTTATTGATAAAATTATTATTATTGACATTATTATTAACTCATTATTATGATAATTATTATTATCATTATTGTTATTATTATTATTATTATTATTATTATTAGTAGTAGTAGTAGTAGTAGTGATAATGTTGTTGTTGTTGTTGTTGTTCTTATTATTATTATTATCATTATTATTATTATTATTTTTATGATCAATTTTGATTGTTATAATCATGATTATGGTAATTACTCTTATTATTATCGTCATTATTATTATTATTATTATTATTATTATTATTGTTATGATTATTATTTTTTTTATTATTATCATTATTATAAACAGAAAAATAAGGGAGATTTATCTCCATCACAGATCCATTTTCTACAGTATTAAGAATTCAGGAGCTAACTTTAAATGCCGCAAGAGTGTGTGTGTGTGTGTGTGTGTGTGTGTGTGTGTGTGTGTGTGTGTGTAAATCTCATCTTTTGCAAATCAGTCCAGTGTGAATTAGAGAGAATGGGAGGGGGAGGCAGAGTGGGGAGTGAGCCCTGCATACTGAGTGCGAGGCATTGGCATCCATGCTCAACTGCTGGAGACACTTGATATGGCTGGTTATTGTTAATGATGACAAGAGAGGCTTAGAAATGTGCAGAGCAGTTGTTGTTTGTTTTGGTAGTAACTGCTAACCTTTCTCATTACTTTCCTGTGTATGAAAGCATGGGATGATGCAAAAATTATGTATTTGTATAATTTGTAAATTTCTTTTGATGGATGTGATTATAGTTGTCTTGCAGTAATAATATATGTACTTTTGTGGTATGTTTATACTTTTAGATTTGTTATATATTATTTTATTGATTTATTATAGAATTGTCAGTACATAGTCAGCTATTTTCATACTTTTCATTTAATTTCCCATTATGAATACGGTATTTCATACTAACATGATTTTTTCATAGATGGGCTTCAAAATTTTGCTCTATTTCAAATTAAACTGATGATGTTTAGTTTTGTATTAGGAGAAGACTGTGTATGAGTTTTTGCTGTTCTGTTTCTACTTTATCACTGAAAAGAATTCTTTCTGTTTCAGGTGCGGGATGGAGGCAGAGAAAGTGACAGAGTTCATTTCCTATACACAGGCTGACCCAGTCCTCGCTCGACAAATTTTGCAGAGTAAGATTTTAGGTCATCTAAGTTGTAACCATCATCAATAAATTTTATTTAATGCAAATATGAGAGATATGATACATTTAGTTTTGGTTTAGGAATATAGGTTTTTGCCAATTTATCAGCCACTAACTAAGATATCTACCTGTAGGCGAGAACTGGGATGTTAAGGCAGCCGTGCAGCTCTTTTCGGTGCTAAGAGGGGCCAGTCCCTTTCATCACTCAGGGTCGGTGCGAACATCTGCTCCCCCCAACTTCAACCCTTCGATAAAGCCTCCTGTAGCTCCAAAACCAGTCCTAGTTGACCACAAGCCAAATGTAGATTTGAGATATACAGGCGATGTACGATCAGCAGCACCAAAATTGGCTCCCTTGCCACCTCCAAGATCAAGGAAAGTTGCTGTCTTGCCAAAGCTCCCACACGATGGATCATCAGCATTGTCGTCACCTCACCTCCTTCCTCCAGTGGGACAGGACAACCCCTCTAGTGGAAGCCTGCTGATAGACACCTATAATCAGCAAGGAGTGACACCACTGTCAAGAACTGGTAGCTTGCCACCCCTCCAGAAAGGTCTTGGTGGGTATAATCAGTGTGCAAACATCTCTCAAGGGACAGATGTTTGTTCATCCTCATGTGCAACCTCACTGACACCTTCTCCTGTGCCTAGTATAAACAAAGGTTCGTCAAAGCCTCATAGTGGGAGTGCTAAGAATGCCCTACTAATAGAAAAAGTTCGTGGTACTTCTGTTGGCTTTTCTGAGAGCCAGAAGAATATAGTTCATGATGGTGCCACAAGGGCTTCCGTTATGCCTAACAACACTCCAACTTCTCAAATAACTGTTAATAGTAGCTGTATTATAAGTGTTAATAATCCTAATAACAATACCAATAAAAACAATAATATCTACTTAGATGACTACACACCACCTTCTGGGAATATCTCAGGGAATGTCCCCATCTCAAGCCAGACAACGAACAGTGTTTACAATACCTTATCATCATGTTCATCGTCCCTTTCCTCAACTATGCAGGCAGCTTCCAAAGACTCGTTATCATACTCATCAACAGCTGTGCCTTCCGCTACTGGTCCGTCATGTGTAATTATTTCTGCACCCATTAATAGTGTGGAAACTAATACTAAATCCCATAAATTGACACAGAAAGCATTATCAAGGGAGTACCTATACCCTCCTGGGAGCAAGGGTATTGGCGACCGAGATCCAAACTGTAAATGTGATTACAAAGAATCTCACTCAGTAGATAATAACATAGGGAAGAGCTCTTTCTCAGAACGAGAAAGCAAGAGGCTACTGAAGATAGATAAAAAGCAAGCACTAGAAGATGAAGTGGATAAAGCCATGCATCCTGATATCGCTCAGCTGGCAACTTCAGCTTTGGGAATAGGCTCATCGTTGTCTGCTCCTTGCTCGCCTGCAAAGCCTCTGTTGCGCAAAACTGAGGCTGTTGACTTGGAGGAGTATGACTACTGTGAGTATTCAGCAGTGCTATTGCTTGAACTACAGAAGATTTTACTAATTCTTTAGATTTTTAATAATACTTACCTATTAATATTATATTAGTTCAGTGTTCAGAATTAAAACATTTGAATTGTTTTGCTGTGGATCAGTTTATGATACATGAAGAGAATTAACAAACTGCATACATGTGATTGCATTTGAAGTGATTCAAAAGAATTTATGGATATTTAAAATAGGAAATAAAGGTATGAAACACCTTAATATTTATGTTACAGGGAATTTTGCAACTCTGTCAAATAGGTGAAATAGAGAATGGAGGTTATTATTTCTCATTAGTTTTACGGTATTGTGGATATGGTTGTAACGATATGTGACTGTAGTAATGGTACTCCTTTAGATTAAGCATGAAGCTTATATTGGTAGCATTTTGTTGAGTCTAAATAAGATTGGTGTGTATTTCAGGTGTTTTGGATTTTTATTTTTTCAAAAGCCTGTATAGGCCTAGAGTTCTGGGCTAATTGTCAAATTTCTTGTTATTGTGGTTAGTTGAAAGGTGATGAGTCTCAACATATTTTAAAGAAATATAGGATGACCATTGATTTAAGGGACAGCAGTCAAGTAAAGTATTAGGTTGTAGAAAAGGGATTTTGAAAACTGAAGGAGGAAGGAGAAAGGTAGAATTACTTACTATTTCAAGTGCCATTCCATTTTCAGATAAGAAGCTAAGTCGTGGGATATCCAAGGCAACAGACAATGTCAACATTGTGTCAAAGGCTCGATCTGAATTTGCTCAGGAGATCTGGGAGGCCATCGACTCAAGCCGAACTCCATTCTTTATTGAGACTCCAATATTTACTTTCACATTACCTGACCTTAGTATATATTCAGGTGCGTGTGCATTTGCATTTTGTTTTTTCAAATATTTTTAAAGTTGCTGTTGTGATGTGTAATATAAGTAATGAATAATGAGTATACTGCATTCAGAAAGCTATATATTTTCTTTTGATCACAATCACTTTTTTGTGGCTATTATTTGTTATCACATAAATGATTTTAGTGAATATTACAGATGAATTTAGAATGTTTTTGGAGCGTGACTTGATAGAGACATCAACACTAGTGTCATTAGAGGGTGCTGGACGTCTCAACTGGTGGGCAATGGTGGGAGCTGCTCAGAGACTCTGGCCTTTGGCAACCACAGGAGATGGTAACTGTTTGCTGCATGCAGCTTCATTAGGTAACTATCAACCAAGTGTTTTTCTGTTTTTATAATACACATGTCATTCCTCATCTCATTTTGACTATTTGAGCGTTTAGCTATCTGTTTATCCCTCAGTCCAGTGTTACCTTCCCATAGTAGGAGAGTTGGTGTTCAACTCTTTAGTATGTGTTGTGACACCAATGTGTCATCAGTATAACTGCTTTTGCAGATTTTGAGGGCAAACAATACCAGTTTTCTCACCAGATGCTAAAGAGTGATTCTTTCAAGTCTCAAAGTGTAGATTTTGTTCAATAGATTCCAAAGTTACAACCTATTTTTTGTTTTTGAAATAAACAGTTGGTAGAAATGATTATTTAGTTTGCTGATGTGCTACATCTGCAGCAGATCAGAAAACATACAGCCAATAAACCTGAATCCATTTAAAACTATTATAAAGAAAATGTATATTAAAAGGTAGATTTTTAAAGATCAGGAAGAATGGTTACCCTGCCAGTTTAGATTATTATTTTGTGCTTGAGTTTAGATTAAATCCTGCTTCATTTGTGTTAAGAATTTATTATGAAATTAGTTATTTCACGTATGCTCTTTGTTTAGAATGTTGTGAATGGTGTTACTGACAGTATTGTATTGTTTTTGCAAATTTACAATAAAATGGAACAAATATGTTTGTAAATGCAAAATGAAAATTTTGTATAAAACTAAAATATCTCTAATAACTTTCCAGGAATGTGGGGTTTTCACGACCGCTTGTTGACGCTACGCAAGGCTTTGCATGAATTCTTGACTCGCAGTCATTTTTGCCGTCCATTGTGGAGACGCTGGAGATGGCAAGTCACACAGCAGAACAGAGAAACTGGTATGGGTGGTTCATTACTTAACCCATTCACACCGGGGCTATTTCGGCTCTAAATGGTCGGAATGCTGGGGTTTTCGAACACATAAGCCTAACATCTTGGGATTCTTGGGCGCACTAGCCGCGAGCCTGGGCTGTCCGCTTGCTCACCCGGTGCGCCGGCCTTGATTAGATATCTCGTCACCGGCGTCTGGCCCAAAAAACCATGAAACATGACAGCACGTCAGCTGGCGGGAATGGGTTAAAAACACATATAGTTGGTTAAGGTGTCTGTGTCATAGGCTGAGAAAAAAATAATTCATTGATATTGTGATGGATGAACTTTTCAGTAATTACTCCAATTATGATAAGTTAGTTCTCTGACCACAGTTTTGAAAGAATCCCCATCTGTTAATAGTTTAATTATAGTTTTTCCTGTGTTTCGTGTACATTCATTAACTCACTTTTTTGTCAACAGGTCTAGTATATAGCAAAGAGGAATGGGAAACAGAATGGGCCAACGTGCTGCGTCTAGCCTCCAGCGCACCTCGAGGAGGACAGGAATCAGGGCAGGAAGAGGGAAGTGAGGGTGGCCAGAGTAAGGAGAAAGTCCAGACCAAAAGTGACACCAATACAGATATCTCGGCTGCCAGCAAGAGACTGAGCAATGGGTAAAGAACCGATGGATTTACATGATCTGGATTGACTTTGTTGATAGAAGTTTTGTGGTAAATTAAAAGGTGAATGTAACTATGATGGGGGTAAGGTTGTATATTTATGTATTAATTATTTTTGTTTTTATTCAGGTTTCTTACTAGTCAGGATGATGATTGCACTGGGAGAGTTTATGAGAGTTTGGAGGAGATCCATGTGTTGGCTTTGGCTCATGTATTACGCCGTCCCATTATTGTTGTGGCTGATTTGACTCTCAAGGTAGGGTGTTTTGTCTTCTTGCTTGGGATTTTTGCATTATAGTCTTTAGTCTTTTGTCTGCTTTGGGAATTCCAATCTCCTGTTGGTGCATATACTCTTAAGTAATCATAGAATAGCTAAACCTCCTCCATTATTTGATTTTAAATGGCATAAAAGTGTTCAAAGAGTGTTATTTCTGTAGAATGAGGATGAAGAAGTAGCATTCATAATCTCTGATATGACTGCAACTTACAGAAAAACTTAATCAATTCTAATAAAAGATGCAGTTCATTTGTAAGCTGGTACTCCAAATTAAAACATTCTTACAATGCTATAAATTACATATAGGGAATGATTTAACACTGCAGTAATAATTTCATAATTTGCCATATTAATTTCAACCAAAGTAAAGTTCACCACATTTTGGAATTCAGTGGCTGAGGTCTTGATAGATGTCACTGATGAGTAACAATTGTTCCTGGTGTTATGACATGAGCTTGACTCCATCAGGATGTGAGTGGTGAACCCCTGGCTCCCATTCCCTTTGGAGGTGTGTACCTGCCACTTGAGTGTCCCCCCAGTGAATGCCAGCGGTCCCCCTTACTCCTCACGTATGACGCTGGCCACTTCTCGGCTCTTGTTGTGATGGAAACTCAACAAGATTCAAGTGCTGCTCAGCTACCTGGTCAGTTTTTGATTTTCTGTTAATTTTGTTCACTTGTATACGGCAGTATATACACTGGTAATTTTATTTTTCGGGGAGAATTTTTTTTTATAGATGTGAGTGGTAAACAAATGTGAAAAATTATTTAACAAATGTATAAAAAGATAACAGTGAAATAAACCATAAAATTGTAAAAAGAAACTAAATAGTAAACAGTTTGACTACTTGAAGCCCTTATTGAAAATATGTACTTATATGTTAGTTATCTGCTTAATACTGATGCCTTTTGTGTACTTTGCAGCTGTAATTCCAGTGACAGACTGTTGTCATGATCTGCTACCCATCCAGTTTGTTATAGACCCTGGGGATGATTTCCTTTGGGGAGAAGATGACCTGAATCCTACAATCATTCAGAAACTGACCATCACTAACCATGACAAAATAGGACTCCTTAATGAGTACTTGGATATTGCTCAGGTTGGTTTGCATTGTGTATTTTCTCTTCTTTTATATTCTCCTCTTGTCTCCTCTACTCACCTCTCCTCTCTTTTCTTTCCCTCCTTCTCTCCACTCTACATTTATCTCCTCTCCCTTCCTCTCCTCTCTTTCATATTTCCACTTTACTCTTCTCTTCTCTTTCCATTCCTCTTGTCTGTTACCTTCACTTGTCAGATTTTAAGGAAATATATTTGACCTTATAAAAATATTTGATTATAATAAATACCTGAAAATGTATGTATTTATCACATGTCGAAAGTGGCCATGAATTATATGTGCACAATAGATACTGGGAACTTATCTTTTTTTCTACACCTGATTACCATCAGCGAAGGTTCTGACAATTTGTTTGTTGCCCACACAAAAAATATTACAAGAAATAAAGAAGATGGGGATTTAAATGGTCTTATTTCTGGAAAAAAAAAGTATACAAATTTACTCTGCATTCAAAATGCTCAAATCACTGAAACTGAAGTGGAGGCTAAGACCTAAATACAGACATCAATTTGTTAAAGTACTAACAATTTATATCAAGCAAAAGGAAGTCAAACTTATAGCAGAATTATTGAAGACATAGAAGATTTCATTATTCCTTAAAACATTTCAGCATACTTCTTCCCTCTAGCAAAAAAAAGTTTGCAAAAGGTATTGGTACTTCTTTTTAGATAATTTATATAAACAACTACAGCTTACAGAGAATGAGGAATGTTACCTGAAAATAATTTAATTACTTCAGTCATTATGTGCATTGACTTGCCAAAGAGCCCCACCACCAAACATCATGTAAGACCTACATTGGTTTCGAATCTTGCACTTTGCGAATAACCAAAGTAAACAAAGCATTCCATTGCTGTTTACACCAATGGCTGAGTTATGCATCCCTTACCAATAAATGTTAGATTTTTAAAGTTATGATGTTTATTATATGAAAATAAAATATATGAAATAATAAGGCAAGTGAATTATTTATTTACAGAACTACTTTTACTTCTTGCCTTGTACAATTTGTACTGAAATACTTATAATTTCTGTTTGCATATACTGGACTATAGAAATGTTTTGGAATACTTCAGTATTTACTCCAAAGAAAATCATAAAGATAATTTTCAATCTCTGCAAAATGAACTATACTAAAAAAAAAAAAAAAATATCCCCGTAAGAGTTAAAAAACTAGGGAGCATCTTAGAGCCAGTTGCATCTTATATGCCAACATATATGGTATTTAACATTTTATATTGTCTTTATCATTATGATCATTCTTGAAATCTGTATGCATGTGTGCATCACAAATATCACATATGTCTAGTTTTTTTGTGTTTTTGCAAGAAGCTGTAGTAACTGTGGTAAGTGGAAACTCTTAGTGAGCATAGGAGGTAGATATGTGTAGGTCTGTCATGTTTACTCTCTGAGGTCAGACAACAACCAGACTTCATCCTTACTATCTGACAAGGTGCCATATGGTGCTTAAGTATATGCCACCTAGACTTAACCCAATGACGACGGTGCGTCACACTCGTGTGACACAGCTAAATTCCCGATGCCGGGGCGTCATGCCAGTGTGACGATTACAATGCAATATTGTAATCGCCCGGCATAGGGGTTTTCGCGTAGCGTGTGCCCCGTCGGGAAAGGGTTAAGCACAATTTGAAAATCCAAACTGCAAGGTGTGAAAGAAATGTGAGTGAGACCAATATGGAATCGCATGTTGATTAGACTGCAGTTTGTTGCATGCACAGAAGTATTCCTTGATATTGTGATATATGGACTCTTCATTAATTATCTCAGTTATCCCAAGTTAGGAATAGGTTGAACCAAAAATGTGGATTAGAATTACAAATTTTCAAGGTGTTGATGGCTAGTTATGTGAGTGTTACAATAGATAAATTAACCTGCATGGAAAGGAAATTGATCTTTCAGTATTTTACTTTTCTTCCCTTTAGGTGCCAATTCCACCTGATTACCTGGAGGCTTGCCAAGTTGTTGATGATGCAGAATCACCAGAAAATTACCATCCAGAGATAGAGAAAAAATCATCAGAATCAAGCTTTGATTCAGATGAAGGTCCACCTTACTCTGATGGGATGGGTGGGATTTTTGCGAGCAAGAGCAAGGCTTCAAAGCAACTGCAAACAGTTGCTAAGCAGTTTGGCAGTATAGGTAAGTCTATGTCCAAAAAAATCAAGAAGAACTTTGGTACCTTATCAAAGTTAGGTAGGGCAGGTTCTTTCAAGAAAAAGGAAGAGTATGTGAAAAGTTGCAGTCTTGCAAAAAACAATCGCCTTTTGAAGATATCTACTCACCAGAATTTTATACTCGCGGCAATGATTCACACTGAAAAGCGACATGCTTACCAAGAGGAGATGGTCCGGAACTACCTAAACACTGCACGGCGACGATTTGAAAAAGACACAGAGCTACGTAAACGGCAGGAGGAAGAGCTCAAGCAGTTGGAACTTGAACTAGAACATCAGGCTGTAATGGAAGGGCCAGTACAGTGTATTAACCCAGGGTGCAACATGTATGGCACTGCAGTGACATCTTATATGTGCTCTTCGTGTTTCTCCAAGCAACGTGAGCAGGAACAGGAGTATAAGCGACAGACGTCATGTAATCTCAATTCACCAAAGGCACAGCATTACAAAGTAGACGGACCACAGTATGGTGCCGGCAAGTCCAAATTTTATGCTGAGCTTGACGCAGCATCTGTCCTAAATGCAACTAAAATTCCAGTTATACAGGCTCTTTCAACCAAGAAGGATGGAACACTTTTCCTCTCTAATTCAACTTTCTATAGTGATACATCTGCTATTCCTAGCTGTAATCTAACAAAGTCTCAAGCAAGTTCTGCTACAAAGGGTCAGCCCAGTAGCACAGAGCCTGAGGTGCAGAATTCACAAAGCACTGATTCCACCCCAGGTCATCCTTCTCCATCAGTGCTATCAACAACAATGATGAATCAGGTTTCAGATAATTTTACACCGGTAGCTGTTGATGATGTTGCCGTTTGTATTAGGGCAGAAAGCAGAGGGGAGAATTCATGCCAACCGTGCTTGATGCGTGATTGCAAATTTTATGGTAGTTCATCAACTGGTGGTTACTGTTCCAGGTGTTATCAGGAACATCACACAATGGGAATAGGTCCCAAAAGTGTTATGGTGCAGCAGATAAAGTCTGTTGAACTATAGTGTAGTTGATATTGTGATGTTGTTTGATATGAAATTAAATGCCTGTAATATTTTATTGAGTTCAAGTTTTTGGTGTTTTAACCCTCATTCATCTAGCTTATGGGCATTTTCTTTTTCTTTTTTTTTTATCTAGTCGTAGTGCCATAGTCATTGTGAAAGAAATTGATAGTGTACTGAACTTAATATGAAATTTTAATAAAACCTAGTGCACTTATCCTAACACTAGTTGGAGATAGATGTGCCTTGAATTTAAAGGGTTTTAAGAGGAACATTTTTTATTTGGATTTTTCTGATGTCATAAAGATTGTTTAGATTTGCAAAGTGATCACTAGAGAATGTGTATCCATTACATTATTTCGACTTGAAAAGTATGATGCAGCAGTGTCTGTACTAGTGTGTATAATGAGCAAGAAGAACAGTGTTGAAATATTAATCATCTTAGTTGCTCATGGATTTTCTTATTCACCTTTCATATTGTCAATATTAAGAGGACCGCATTGGTGAGTGTGTCCCCTGCTTGTCTTGTGCACAGGGAACATGAATGTTTTTAGAGGGGAAGGCAGGAAATTTGGATCCTCATCATAAATAAGATAATTGTATTTTCCTAAGCAGTTTTTCATGACATGTGTGTTTGTTATCTTGAAAGCATCTTGATGTTGGTTGTATGAGATGTTTGTTTCACTGAAATTTTCAGGATTTATATCCAGGAATCATATTGTACAGTTTGTTCCATTGACATACTCTTTGTTGTTCAGTGACAAAATCATGTAAAAATCATCACCTTTTCTATCTACCTTTTTCATGTTATATTTGAAGACAGGGGTGCTAATGGCTTGGATTTTTTCAGCCTCATTGATGCAACTTTGTGACCAACTACTGTTAGTTAAGGTGATCTTGACCCTAGGAGACATTGTATATGTAGTGCACAATGTTATAGTGATGCTATATAAAATGGAATTACTGTACATCAGGCTTTGCATATATGCACATTTACACAATAATCAGAAATGAGGAATCTCATAAAAGATCTATATGCACCATATGATTTGTAATTCAATAATGTTATTGATTTTAATGTTATATGTATTTGAGTCAAAATAACCTGAAATATATCCAGTTATGATGTTGCTGTAACATCTTATTTACAGTGACGATTTATGCTTACTTTTACATGGAAAATTCTTAATTTTTTATGTATCCTTCAAAAAGGTAAATACATTTTGTGGGCTTGCCAAAGGAGCTGTGAAACTTTGCCAAATTGTAGTTTCGTAGTGGGAAGCATAGCGTGTAAAGAGTGATATTTGGATGAAACAGGGTATAATTCTTTTTTATATAAATGCAATGTTGTTTTTTGCAGTTGTGAGAAGACCAGATATTACTGTAGTTTTGTAACATGTACATAAGATTCCTCAGTTTGTAACATACAGAGAAAAAAAGTAGAAGTCACTTTGGAACACCCGAGGGTATTGAGTGAAGATGAGTTTACATGCATAGGATGTGCTTGAATATAGTAATAAGAATTTCCACTCCCTTTTGGACTGAATGAAATATACACAAACTTTTTATAACTATCACAGTGCTCTATCTATGCCAGTTAGTTTATCTTGAAGAAATTGTTTGAAAAATTGTACTCATACTCTCATTTTTTTCAGTGAGCATTTTAACAAGATCTAGCAGACAGTGTCCATAATATAGTGCTAAAGAGATATTTAAGTGGTTACTTATAGCTACTGTTATTTCAGAAAGTTAATCCTGCCATCTGCATCTCATATAAAGTGTTCATCTACATCTACTTATAGATCCTTTTGCTGTCATTTCTTGTCAGTTACAATGCTAAAAAAAAGTCAAAGGTTATAGTTGTTGCAGTCCTTTTAGGCATTAGATCTCTAAGGCCAGTCATGCTTAACATCATTTGAAGACTGGTCTTGATTCTTCAGTGTATATGAAGAGATGATATGTTTCAAAGATAGTTAGAAATATATATGTGGTTCCATTATCATCCAACCACAATTGTTTGTTAGAGTGAAGATATATATAAAAATCAGTACACTAAAAACAAATATGTATGTACAAGCATCTATATGTATCTGTAGCAGTTCCAGTAAGCCTGCAAGCACAGGAAATGTCCTGTTGTTTTATATTGTTCATTTATTTTATTTTATTGCTTTTGACTGTCATTGTTGCAAAAAGAAAAGTATTAAAGCATGTACAGTTTTTCCAACCAGTCATGTTAAGATTCAACTTTTTTGTGTTGTTTATATCTTGCAAGTATTTTTCTGACTAGCTGTCTTTGCAAAATGAAAATTAAGAACAAAAAAGGATTGAAAATGAAAAAAAAAAATGAAAACAGTAACTAATACCATATTATTTATGTAAATGTGCATATATGAGTACAATTCCTGTATTTAGCTTCTTTTTTTTTTTCCATTTATCATTTTTGCTCAGTAATTGCATAGTGATTTTAGCGAGGCTCTTTCTCTCGCACAAAATCATTTGAGTTGTTAAGCTCTGGTGTGGATTCCTCTAAGTCAATGACCACCTTGATTAATGGTATCTTTTGTGAAGACTGAACCTGTATATTGTTACTGCAAAGTGAATGTTATCAGGATTTGGATATCTATTTTTTGTCATATAATTTGTCTAATTGTGGTTATATATGAGATTATTTATTTGCATATCAAGCTATGCCCACAGGGTGAGTGTGTTCATGGTTCTTTGGCAATATGGATATATATTGACCATTAAAAAGGTGGCTCACATGAAATACATATATATATTTTCTTACTGTACTCTGCTGCCTCAAGTATGATAAATATATCTGTGCAGGCCTGTTAGTAGGTTAGATACATAATGTAATCTACAAATTTGGTAGTGAGTCGTAATAATGGATCATTAATACTTTTAAGCAATAGGTATGTTCTCTGTATATTACTATTCTTCTCCACTTGCTTAGATCTTTTAAGAGAGTGTATAGTGATTGCCCAAAGAAAACTTTCATATCTATAAGAATCTGCTGTTCATTTATCATTGTATAAAGGAAGGATTGTAAATTATTGCTGCACGTTTTTTCGCCTATATAGCAGTAGCGAAATGTAGGAAAGATTTTTTCTGGTGCAGATGTGCGGTTGGCCTTATGCTTGAGGAAGCTGGTGTCCAATATTTTTCATATATTAATAACACCTTGTCTGATTTTTAGGAATATTTGTATAAACACAAAATGCCTAGAAGGCAGAAGAAACATGAATTAGGTTTAGCTCCTGATATATCAGTGTAGCCCTGTAACCGGTGGAGAATACAGTTTATCAGTGCTTCTTCACAATGCAGATATCAGTAATGTTTTGCACATGATATTAAATGCCCAACTGCCGTAATGTTGTGCTCTGCGGTACTATATGTTCTGGTGATTATCTCTCATTTGTTAACAGTTGTATGTAGATTAGTTTTGATATCACAGGTAAACTGTATTTTAAAATACAGCTCTCTTCCATTTCAGAAACTTGGTAAATATTTTTAATAGAGGAATGTGCAACTCATTTTTGTACAAAATATTTATTTTCAATTGTATAGCACAGATTTCTGTCTTGTAAATAATTACTTGCTTTGAACAAGTAACATTTGTACAAATACTTTATGTTAGGATGATCAGTTGAGAACATGATAATAGTTTTTAATTAGTGGTATCATATCATTTATCATTAAATATGTGAATTTATAAATAGTTTATAAGGAATCAGGAGGATAATATTGAGACTGAATCTTTATGAAGAGAAAAGAGTCTCTGATATAACTACCCTTATCATTTGTCATGAAGCAAGAGAACTCATCAGTCGGAAGTAAATGGTACATATTTTCATGGTATTTTGTTGATACATATGTATGCTTCAGGTTTCAGTTTCATATTCTTACTTTTTTCTCCTGTTGTGTTTTGGTTCAAATTTCATTTTCTGATTCTTTCTTTTTTCTTTACTTTATCTTTAGAAATATATATTTTTTATGATATCTTCATGCACTGTGGTTACACTGCATCTTGTTTATTGGATTCCACTGAATTGACATTTTTTTTATGATCTTAATGGTGGATTGGTTTGCTGAATATTCAACTAGTGCAGCAAATTCTTCAGATTATTGCGGGACCTGTTCAAGTTTGAAAAACAACATATATATTCAACTCATGTAGGCTGATGGAACCTGCTGGTCTTTGTTAAATACTGCAATTTTTTTTTTCTTTTTTTTTTTTCATTAACTTTGTATGTATTTCTTCCACTTTGATATTGCCTTAAGAGGAATGCAACCACAATATGCTTTTATTTTTGCTTCATTTGATATGCTTTAGAAGCATCTTGCTGTGAGCGATTTATGGATTTGATTTTATTATTATTTTTATTTTTTTTTTTTTCA
>NW_028234409.1:45793213-45795713 GCF_977035675.1 Penaeus japonicus
TTAAAGTTTATTGTTCAAATTAAAGGATTTTTCAAGATTAGTTTCTTTTTTATATATTGAATCTTGGAAAAGGTTATTTTCTAATTTGATATATTTTGTTCTGCCAAAATGTCGCATGCTAAAATACACACACACACACACACACGCGCGCGCGCGCGCGCGCGCATGTGTGTATGTGTCTCTCTCTCTTTCTATCTATCTATCTATCTATATATATATATATATATATATATATATATATATATATATATATATATATATATATATATATGCACACATACATAGTTATACATATATGTAAGCATATATATGTATATATATACATATATACATATATGTATGTATATTTGTATATATATATATGTATATAATACATACATATACATACATACACATACATGTAAATATATATATATATATATAATTATATATATTAAATATATATATATAATATATAATATATACGCATAAAGATATACATACCTTTTTTATATATATGTATATAAGCACACACACACACACACACAACACACACATATATATATATATATACTAAAATATAATATATATATTATATAGTATATATATATATAATATATAGAACATATATATGTGTGTGTGTATGTATCTCTCTCGTTTACAATCTCATTTCCCATCTGTTATATCCTCGTCTAGCTGCATGTTTGGTACATCATATCGCAAATCAATTCTGCTCTGACTTTTACTGTTATCTGTTCTCATATTCATTTCTATCCTTTCCTATCTCTTAGTGATACCCTCATCATCTATCACTCCATCGCTATCTGTCCTTTAAAAAGATGCTTTTTAATTTGTTCTCTTGTTTCATATCCATGCCTCATGTGAATTTCCCATTTCTGGCACACTGGTTGGGAGGATCTTTTCATGTTCTGCCTGTATTTTCTAAATGTATTTTCTAAATACATTTTCCCGTCATTTCTTTATGTTCTCTGTTGAGTTTTAGGACTTAACTCAAGTATGTTTATCCCCAAATTCCTCAAGAATTCCATCGTCAGCTCCAGTTTTGGTACTTCGGTGATCCTGTTTCGAAGCAATTTTCAAACTCACTCGTAAAGATATTCACGACTTCTAAACTTCGTCTATGACTAAATTGTTCCCCATCTATGTTTATTTCGTTGGTTTTCCAGCTTTCCTATCTTGAAAATGCTTTCCAGACAAGTTGTGAATAGTTCTTGAGATATTGTATTTCCCTGGCTTACCCCTTTGCTATCTTTATTTCATCTGAATCTTTACGCAGCCATTTTGTTATCGCTTCATTGCCGTAGAAATTAGAAGAAGGAGTTGTTTGCTCCGTGCCTGCTCACTCACTTTCGAATCCCCTGCAATCAACAGAAACTGGGCATAATGGATGATTAAATTCGTTAGTTTTCTCGATAAGTTGGTTAATGGTATACAGATCCAAGATTGAATATCCACGTGTGAATCCTACCTGTTTGCGTCTATTATTCTAGTCAATCTGTTTGTGCATTACAGCGGTTCTCCGTAGCAAACGTAAATAGACTAATTTGTCGTAGACCCCAAGCAGCTTCGTCGACTGATATGCTGTCAGTTCTCTTTCTTATAAATACAATCACTATACTTCCTCTCATGTCAGTTCTGTCATTCTGATTGTGACTCCCAGTATATTTATCGATGGATTTTAATAGATGAATCATTAAAATCTATAAAATAATTCCCAACTCTATTTCCTCTGTATTTTAAACCCGCCTTATTTCAAAACCTTAATCCTATTTCTTCTTTCGGTTATTTTATCTATATTATCATTTTTTACATGGTTGATTTACATGTTTCTTATGCATAATATCGCTCACTGCTTTGCCTATTTTTCTTCGGTTGTTCTCATCACTGTTATTGAGACTGAATCTGATTTTTCAGTGCTGTCATCATCACCGGCCTTTGCGTGGAATATATTTTGAATCGAATTGAAAGACGCATTTTGGTGTCTTATTCTGTCGAACCATAATAAGTGAAATAAAAGAATATATATATATATATATATATATATATATATATATATATATATATATATATGTATACATATATATGTACATATATATATATATATATATATATATTGGTAGATATATTATATAAATAATATATATATCTACATATTTGTGTGTGTGTGTGTGTGTATGTGTGTGTGTGTGTGTGTGTGTGTGTGTGTGTGTGTGTACACACACACACACACAACTCACACACACACACACACACACACAAACACATATATATATATATATATATATATATATATATATATTATATATATTATATATATGTATATTATATATTCTATATGTATACATACATATAATATAATATATATATATATATATATATATATATATATATATATACATATATATATATATATATATATATAATATATATATATATATATATATATGCTTATATATCCCCCCTATAAATGTATAGTATTGGTTTGTATATATATATATTA
>NW_028234409.1:45813213-45815713 GCF_977035675.1 Penaeus japonicus
TGGGAAATTTCTAATGGTGTTGAATAATCGTGATTTGATTAAATAGGAACAGAAAATTAAATAGCCTCTGAAGCTGAAGTCGTTAAAATAGATTTTGATTCAGAAAAATACTTTTCTTTCTTTCATTCGTCCTAGATAAAGAGGAAAGTTGTTGTGTATTGCAACAGGAAACTTGGAAATTCCGGTCTTGGATTATATAAGGCGATCAGGTCTTCCTCTTCCTCCTCCTCGTTAAGCCCCCCTACCCCCCTCCGCTTCCCAGAGCCGGAGAATCTGGTGCTTGCAAGTTCGTGACGGTGTCCTGGATATTCGTGAAAGCCGGCCTGCACCCACCCTACTCGTCTTCAGAGGGTGGTCCGAGGTCACCTTGTGTCTCTTCTTTGGTCAGGTCGCAGGCGAAGGAAGGAGAGGTTGCATCCTGAAGGCCTCCTCCTCGAGACGTTAATGTAAGGGGTCGGTCCCACTTGATGCCCCGGAGGCCTTGGCGGAACTTTATTTCGTAGAACTGCGCTGCAGTCGTGACTTACCGGTCCTTTCCCTATCCTTGGAGGAGGGAAAAAGGAGAGTAACTGGAAATGCCTGATTCTGCCCCCCATGATGTCCATGGGCTGATTACGAATCGCACTCGCATGCAAGACTCCCGTGAACCCAAGACGCAGCGGTTTTGGAAAGGCTTACGGTGCGTGCGGTTCTAGGTCTATCGGAGAATTGCGGATTCATTATGGATATTTTACTAGTTTCTCTTTTTATTCATTGATTTGTCTCTTATTATTAATTTAGTACACATTGAAGAGATTGTGAAGAAGGTGTATTTTACGGATATGATTTAATAAAGTTTTTGCTATTGGCAGTATACATAGGTGTGTGGGCGCTGTGTTGGAATGTGTACCTGGAAGAGTCTCCCGGGAGCCCTCTCCCAGACTCATCACATTATCTCATACCATTTATCACGTAGGCCTACCGCGGTCCTAAACAACGCCCTGTCCCTTTTGCAGTTCAGTCAAAGAGAGGCCAACAATTATTATTATTGATGTGCAACACATCAACATAACTAACGTAACATTTAATAAAAAACAGTAACAGATCTCAGGTCAACATACACAACCTGACCATCCGAAATATACATTTTGTCGCTGTGAATTGCTTCGCAGAAGAGATGGGCCTCTTGTGCCCCGCGGGGCATCGTACGCCTGGCATTGCTGCTGCTGATGAGATGCGGTACGACACACTCTCGCCCCATGTCGTAATGCGTTTTATTGCTTCTTCGTTGTATTCATTGCTGCTTGTGTTATATTCACAGCCATCTTTATTGACGAAGTGATTTTCTTTTCTCGGTGGATTTGTAGCCATCATCGTTCTGTTTATTATTATGATGTATTATTATCTTTGTTTTCATCGTTGATGTGATTATTCTCCCATTTTGATGATCATTTTAAATGTTAGCATTATTGTGGTTAGTTTTCTTACGAGCACATGATTGATCCGAAAGATAACTGCAACGTGCAGAAAAGAATAGCGCTAGAGAGAGAGAGAGAGAGAGAGAGAGAGAGAGAGAGAGAGAGAGAGAGAGAGAGAGAGAGAGAGAGAGAGAGAGAGAGAGAGAGAGAGAGAGGTGGAGGGAAAGGGACAAACAAAATGGCATAAACAGAAACTTTTATAAGCAAACAAGAAACAGGAAAAAACTGGTAAAAAGAAAGTAAAAGTCACAGAGTAGCGAATGATAGCTCTTCACCCCCCTCTCCCCTCTCCCCCTCCCCTCTCACCCTTCCCCTATTTCACCCCAAGCGACCTGTTGCGTCACGCGAGCTAAGGTGTAAATATGTGTGTGTGTGTGCGTGTGTGTGTGTGTGTGTGTGTGTGTGTGTGTGTGTGTGTGTGTGTGTGTGTGTGTGTGTGTGTGTGTGTGTGTGTGTGTGTGTGTGTGTGAGTGAGAGATAGAAAGAGAAAGAGAAAGAATGAGAGTGATAGTGAGATTAAGAGTGAGAGTGAGAGTGTGAGTGTGTAAACGTAAGAGAGAGAGTGAGGGAGAGAGAGAGAGAGAGAGAGAGAGAGAGAGAGAGAGAGAGAGAGAGAGAGAGAGAGAGAGAGAGAGAGAAAGAAATAAAGAGAGAAAGAGAAAAAGAAAAGAAAAGAAAGAAACAAACAAACAGACGGCCAACCATCCAAAAGAAGGGAGGACCGGAGGGATGCTGTGGGACCCATTTGCTCCTCCTAATATGTTGAGACCACGGGAAGCCAGCTACTACTGCGCACGCCACGAGAGAAGGCGCAGTTGTGGAAATTCATTCAGATATTCAGTCATTTCTGTCTTTGGTTTGTCATTTTGTTCATTTATGTCTCTTATCTTTTCTTTACTTATGATTACCATTTTTTGTTGTTGTTGTTGTTGTTGTCCTTGTTCTCGGCCGAAAGGCAGAGTCACTCTCGAGTTGCCTAATTATAATTAAACGTGATGATTACCCCCCCTTCCCCCCCCTTGTGCTGAATCATAATTTGATTA
>NW_028234409.1:45820713-45825713 GCF_977035675.1 Penaeus japonicus
TTTTTTTGCTTAGAAGTATATTTGCAAACGATAACAAGATCGTTTAAGCTTGCGTTCCTAAAATTATCGTTTTTAAGTATGGACATAGGCCTATAAGCCTTTACTTTTCAGTGTTGGTGTTATGTCCAATATTTTCATCTGAATTATCATACTATATTATTACTACCAATACTGATATTGTTACATATTGTCATTGTTGATATTCGATTATATTACAAGCCAATACATTCTTGTTATCATATCAACGCATTTTTCGCCTATTCAAAATTTATGTTTCCGAAGTAAAACAGCAACAGAATGCATAATCCTTCATGGACACTTATTTTCACCGTTCGTATATAAATCCACGTGAATGTGAAAGTTCACGCATATTAATAGAACGAACGTGCAAGGCCGCGAGGAATTATCGTACATGTTCACCCTGGCGCACCACCGCACCGTCGTCTCACGCTCAAGTGTTGTCGTACTGCAAGAACGTGATGTACAGGTGTGGTCTGAAGGGGCGTCTTGTTGTATTTCTCGATGTAGGCGCTGTATCAACATCGCTCGGTTCCATTGTGAGCTTTTGTCTGGGAATGATGTGGGTGGCGAAGTCGTTTCTCATTTCTGAGGGAGGTGGGCGCAGGAGAGCTCCAGTGGCGAGGCACCTGGATATAACGGCGCCAATAAAGTTCATAGGGTGCTCTGCACATGCGCCGTGAGGACAGCGGCTACTGATGGTCATGACTCGACTTTACTGTTTTGTTTCCTTGGCCTTATATGGTAATACTTGCTCGCTTATTTTGTGGGAAAAGTGTAAGTGGAGGCCTTGGCGAAACGGAATAACACGTTTATATGATTTATAGGATTCGTGCGTAATGTGGTGGCGGATTTCTGAGTTTTAATTTTAATGTTTGTTTTCTATTCCAGGTAAGCATGCTGTGGCCCTTGATCAACAACAGGACGAGGTAATGTGCCGATTGCCTATCAAAGTGTGGAGCTCTCGATAGATTCTGGTTCGAGAAGTGCTGTGTACCTTCTTCCGATTTCACACACGCACGCACCGACACACACGACACACACACATAAACACGCACACACACACACACACACCACACACACACACACATTAAACACACACACACGCACACACATACACACACACACACAGGACACACGCACACGCACACACAACACACACACGCACACACAATACACACACACACACACACACACAGCAAAGCACACACACACACACACACACACACACACACACACACACACACACACACACACACCCATATATATACATATATATATATATATATATATATATATATATATATATATATATATATATATATATATATATATATATATATATATATATATATATTTATATATACATACATACATACACACACTCTCACTCACTCACTCACTCACTCTCATTACATTTACCTGTATATGCATAGTAAACTTACTTTTTCGTTACAGCAGTGTCTCTTATCCTAGATAAAATGATTAACGTTAAACCTTCAGTAGCGAAAGGGTGTGAGCTTACAATATACACCAGCGAATGTACGTAATGCAGGAGGCACTTACATATTCATATCGCTCCCGTAACTGGGCCAGGTAAGTGCCACATACCTGTGCCCTGCGGAAGGTCCCGGCCATAATGTATGCGGGACGTCGCCCACCGCATCCTGGACCTTGGATTATATCCAGGAACCCCGAGCATCCCTATTCACCTCTCAGCCGCCGTAGATTCCACTGCCTTGCTCGAAGGTCTTATTCTTGTCTTGAGATAATGGGAGGCGGGATGCACTAGGCCCGCTCCCTTGGCTAAGGAGTAATTATTATTATTATTATAAAGCGGGAGATTGAATCCCACATGGGGTAGGTCTCATGTTTCTGCATATCTCTGCATGTCTCATTACTGCTTCCGAAGTGCTTAGTGTTCGTCCTTCTTCCAGCGTGTCATTCATGTCATTATCGTTTAGAGGTTTTATCAACTGCGTTCGCTCTCTTTCTGATCTACTTAATGACACTTATCTCTGTGGAGTGAGAACTCTTGCTTCTCTTCCTTCGTGTTTCTACCGTGTGCAACCAACGCCTTTCTAGCATCTCGGCCTCCAGAAGACTACATAAAAACCTACCCCGATGCGTAGTCGCCGTTGGGGCTACTCTTTCCCATGCCTCCCTTTCCGCCTTGTCCTCATGGGACTTCTCTCGCTTGAATGCACGCAAAAGAACTGTTGACCAATAGCGCGCGTGCTTTCGGAGGCTCGGCAAAGGCATGCGAAGAAACAGGAAGTTTGCGGAGCGGAGCTGAGTGTTACAAAATAACTGCGGAGCTCAAAGCAACCTGTTTAGGGGATCCCGTGTGAAAAACTAGTCTGCGAGACGAGCCTGGCCCCACGGGAGGCCAGCCAGTCCTAGCTGCTACTTGTACATCGCTGTTGCTGTTTTTTTATTCTTTTTTTTTCTTTTTTTTTTGCTTTCGCTCTTTCTTTGTTTTTATTTTTCACCGATTTCTTTCTCGGATGTCCGTTACAAGGTGGAGGCAAGGCAGGAGGATGTTGTGTGCTTGCAGAGGACCACCAAGAAGATGGACACGGAACTACGAGAATTGATAAAATCTTTTTGGGAGAATAGAACATTGAGAATAGCGGAGAGATAGGACGGATTAAAAGGATTACGGACATAATAGGAAGAAGAAGTAGGATAAAACATGCATCGCAAAACGGAATACGGAACAGATTCAAGAAGTAAAGAAGTAAAAAGAGAGAACATGAAAACGAATAAGATCGAATAGATATGATCTTTAAAGCAACAATAATAAAGAGCCACTACATAATTGAAGGAAGGGACGTATGCGATAGAAGGCAAGGAAAGGAGAGAAGATGAAAGAGGGGAGAAGAAAGAAAGAGAGGGAGAGATAAAAGAATTGGGTAGTTAGTGTGTGTGTGTGTGTGTGTGTGTGTGTGTGTGTGTGTGTGTGTGTGTGTGTGTGTGTGTGTGTGTGTGTGTGTGAGAGAGAGAGAGAGAGAGAGAGAGAGAGAGAGAGAGAGAGAGAGAGAGAGAGAGAGAGAGAGAGAGAGAGAGAGAGAGAGAGAGAGAGAGAGAGAGAGAGAGAGAGAAATTCAGAGAAAGAGATGGGGATAGGGCCAGCACCGTACGTAGAAACCACGAAAGGAACTGACACAAGGAGGAAAGGATGAGAAATATGAAGCGAGCGAGCAAAAAGGCACAGCGAACGGGACGCACAAGGAGCAGCCGTGGCGCGCTCTGGCGGTGGATTGTGTTGGGTGTGGTCGGGTTGAGAGGGTGCGAGCCTAGTTTTTTTTTTTTTTTGACAAGCTGCGTTACTCCTTTTCCCCTCTGCGTGTCTTTTTTTTTAACGTGCCTTTTGTGTCTCGTGGACGTAATAATCCATAGAGTTTAGTACCTGGCATCCTTGGCATTGGTAAGGATTATTTTCGAGATTAGTTAGTAGTTACGGGCAAAGATGTTATCTCTCCTGGCAGACATGTTTTTTTCCCTCTCTTTTTTTACGTCTGAAACAATTGGTAGCTGCAGTATACAATCACCATAGACGTACTTCACTTGGATGGTGATTAAGTTGTCCTTTCTGGCAATAATTCTATTATAGTTCTTGATTTTTTCTGTTAAAGCCGTGCTAAAATTCATGCTGCGAGCTTATGGCCTGGATCAGGTGAATGTTGAAGTTATTTAGCTGCCGCTCGAAGGGTATGGAAATGTGTGGTTTTAGTTTCATGTCGAAACTTTATTGATATTATCTTTATGGACATGATAGTAGAATTACAAGCATTAAATCCAAAAAAAGGAAATCAGTTATGGTATTTTTTATAGTATAATTTTTCTATTTTTCTATTTATTTTTATTGTTATAGTCATGAACATTTCAACTTTTCTGCTACCATTATCATTTGTTTTTCATAACGCCATAATCTTTTTTTTTTCTTGCTCAGAATGGATTTTTTGTTCCCGCGACAGTCGCCAGAAGCCATGACTTTTAACACAAGCTCCGTGGCGCGTGGGCGTGACCGGGAGAACGTTGCTTGTTGCATCGATTTACTTTTGTTTTCTCCTTCGGTTCAAAGCTTACCGTTACGCACCGCGCGCAAATCAAAGCGCTCATTTGAGATGAACAAATTGTACGATGTTGTTACGCGCGTATTACTAGTTGTATTCTAATTTCGCACCAGGATTTGTAAGTGAATCTCGTGTCTTCCATAAAGGGTTGTATTTATTAGGATCTTATTCAGAAAATGCTGCTTGTGTAGTAATCCTTGAAAAAAAAATCGTAAACGCGTGCGGTAGTTTATTTGATAACAAAGCAATTAATTTGTGGTGGCCAATTATGGTTGTAATTAACGTTACTTAACGAAGGTTGTTCTACTTTAGATGACTGTCGGTTGACCGTCCGAGATCCGCTTTCGAAAATATGTTCGAAGATGACACTGTCTTGGGAAAGATTGGATGAAAAAAAAAAGTTTATTTGTAGAACGTACTTATAATAAAACATACTTTTCGATATAGGTTAGGCCAAGAGAAAACGTCCTGCATTTAGAGTGAAAGGCTATTTGTATTTCCCGCTTCTTTCCGCAACTGGAGAAAAGACGCTTCGGTGTAAGAAGTCCTTTTTCCTCAATTATCCCGCAGAAAACGGCTTAACAGCTTTAAGAATGGCAGAGTTTCACATGCATGAATAAAGTTTTGACTATGGGATTACGAGGCATTCTTTAATCCCTGTAATGCCCCCCCCCTACCCCCTGTCTTGCCCTGCCCCTGCCAAGTACTTAAGCCATGGGATATGAAAAGAGAGCTTTCCCTTCTCGTACATATGCCGTGCCTGTCGGGAATTAGAAAACAGAAAACCATCCCATATATTTGTTGTCTCTGTCTGTATCATCGCTTTTTACATATTTATTTTTTTTTCGTCTTTAATTTCCCCTCCACGTGCGCTTCTCGTTTTTCTCCCGTCACGATTGTCAT
>NW_028234409.1:45830713-45835713 GCF_977035675.1 Penaeus japonicus
TCCTGTGGCCAGAATCTCGCCCTGTGTGTTACGTAATCTGTTGTCATCACCTGGTCTGTCGGCGAGGATTGATTCATCCGGAATCACCGCCACAGCTTGTATCTAGCACGGCATCTGTTCTGACACCTTGACGCTCCCAAGTCTGAAGGAACAAACTAGAATTAACCAGGGTTAGTCTTGATTTTGCTTATCGTTAAAGACTATGGCAAAGAAAGTAGGTCCATAATTTCCTTATTTCTGGACGAGAATGTTCTACGTTACTTTGACGCTAAAAAAGTATTTTCAGCTAGTGGAAACGCTTATCATGACACCCTAGGACTATCAGCCTGACAGATTACCGATAAACAGACATACAGCCACTGGTTTCTCGCTCCATATATTGTCAATAGGCAGACATAGACCCACTAGTTTCTCGCTTTATTCAGGGTCAACAACAAAAAATGAAATCTTGTTCCGGCTCGCTCGGCAGAGTGCGTCGACATAATACCATCACGGAATTCTGAAGAATTACAAAAGGCTGAATTGGAAAAGGGATCTGTATGGATCTGGTAGGCCCACTCGGGATCACTCGACCGGGTAATGGACTTGGCCGCACACGTCATGTTTCGAAGCTCAGACTGATAACTTGTTTATCTTGCGGGACGCACACGCACACACGCACGCACGAGCGCGCGCCCGGAGAGGCCGGAATGAGCAAAACTCCCGCAATGACAAATGGAGACCCGTTTCAATCATGAGTGATATACTGCACTGCGGCCGCAGAAAATCCATCTTCTTGTGAATTGCGGAGAGATACAGCAGACATCCTCTGTGCTATCCTATGATTATGTCGACGCACGGCAATCTCGCTTCTTTTCGTGAGTGTCTTTCCCGCCCCCCGCAGTTTCCAGGAGTTCCTTCCGGGCTGATCGGGAGCCGCGACAAGCGCTGTCTCCGCCGGCCCTGCAATCAAGGCTCGGCCGAACAATGGCACAGTGTCGCGTGATCGGAAGCCATTTTCTTGGGGCTGGAATACCTCTTGTGCTTATTTTTTTGAGTGGAGTGGAGGGGGAGATTGCGGGAGACCGCTGCGGCTGGCGATGGGATGAGTTTGCGGCCGAGACTGGAATGATGAAATGAATTAAATTGAGTGATTGGTGACTATCTTGTCACTCTTACTAAATCGTCTCTCTTCCTCCTCTCTCAGCTCTCAGCTCTCCCTCACCCCCGCTATTTCCTCATTCGTTTTACCCGCACACAGCGTCAGATTCCCAAGACGAGTAAATCCATCGCTGCGTATCCACATTCTCAGCATGTTTTCCCAGTCATAGATATGAAAGTCGTTTCACCATTAATCCCATAAGGAGAGCTGGCTGCGACCCGATTACCAGATGAGTGACGCAACCAGCCAATCACAGGACGTTCCGCCTCCAGCAGTCCCGGAGCGGGTCTCTGATTGGCTGCTTCCGGCACCCTTCCATAAAGTCCCGCCATGTGTTCAAATCGTCGCATTGAAAACACTCCTGTTGCTTAACCGGTAGTGGAGGTTTATTATTTAATTAGATATTTAACTCTTTTTGTGAGCTGCAGTAATAACAAGATATCCGGCACATTTAATCTGTTGTAATGATTGTCTTTTCAGTTGGTGAAGATATGGATATCTGAACTTACTGACGCGTATCCGTCTACCTGTAGACGTAAACAATGGCGGAACATCATGATACCTGGTTATTGTTTGCCACTGATGTTCGGTAATTTTAATATGGTGTGTTGCAAGTATTCAACATGTGGCTTGAATAGATAATCGTTGATACTTTGAAGTTTTTCTGTGTTGTTTTACATGCAAAATCTAAATTATGACATGTGACAGTATTGCAGAGTTAGCCAACCTACGACCCGCGGGAAAGGTACCGGCCTTGCTACTGTAAAGCTTGGGTCTCAATTTGTTACATAATGTATAGAAGCCGATTTTGATAACCTCTGCCAAACATCCGACACATGACTGTCCAGTTCGTGACCTTGCATTAACTGTATATTTTCCAATGGAAGACAATTGTACGAAACATAGCCTATAATTACAGAATTTATGCTGATGATGTTCCGTTACGCTTGCCAATACACTGAGGCTGGGTTGTTTTTATTCTATTGCATATAGTGTTCGCTCAGATACATAGTTCTGATCATGTTTTGGAGTGACTGTCATGTCGAAAGAGTTGACCAACAATGCTGTTATTGCCATTGAAATTAACTATTCCATATTTTTTTTGTTCTTTCTGTCGTTCCTCCCTTTCTCTTCCATTGTTTTTTTCATCTCTCTCTCTCTCCCTTTCTCTCTCTCTCTCTTTCTCCTTCCCTCCCTCTCTCCCTTTCTTCCTTCCTTCCACCCTCCCTCCCTCCTTTCATCCTTCCATCCTTCCCATATCCCCTCCCCCGCAACGTCTCTTTCATTTACGCTATTCTACACTCGTCTACAAAACAACCGATCACGTTCCATGAAAATTGGCTTTGACAGATATATGGCGCGCGAGGCAGGCTTGAGTGTGTGATTGGCGGTTTCGGTCGACCGTCGGTGGTCGATTGTGGGTTGGGGGGGAGGGGGCAGGAGGGGGAGGGGAGATGGGTAGAGGGAGGTAGGAGATGAGTGGAGGAAGGGGGAGGGGGGAGGTAGGAGGAACCGACGACGATAGTAACAATGATAATAATAATGGTAATGATAATGATGATGATTGTGATAATGGTCAGGATGCTGATAAGGGTACTGATGAGGATGAATAGTAGTTACATGGTAATTTTAATACTGATAATGATAATGTAGATAGTAAGATAAAAGTGATGATAATGATAATAATGGTGATAATAATAATGGTAATGATAATAACAGTGATGATTATAATAATAATGATAATAATAATAATGATAATGATAATAATAATAATGATGAATGATAATAGTAATGATAATGATAATAATGTGGAGGAAGAGGAGGGAGAAAAGGTTGAATAGGCTACAGCAACAAATGCACCTACGTGTTTGTACGGCTATCACCGTTGAAGGCAGGCTGCCTGCCAACCTGTCTGACTGGCTGGCTGAATGACTGGCTGGTTGACTGGCAGACAGGCAGGCATGTAGACAAACAGGTAACCAAGCAGACAGGCAGATAGATAGGCATACAGACAGGCAGGCAGGCATACAGACAAACAGAAGACAGACAAATGAGAAAGGGGAAGACGGAGGAAGAGAGAGCGGTAGAGGGAGAGAGATGAGGGAGATAGAGGAAGATGAGGGAGACACCTGCCATAGACCTATCCCCTTAATGACAGTGTTGACGAAGGTGAAATAGTGGGCGGGAGAAAGTGGATGGGGGGGGGGGGGAAGAAAAATGAAGAGAGGGAGCGAGAGAGAAGTATTGGAGGAAAGAAAAGAAAACGATACGAATCAGAGGTAAATAAACTGCCGTCGAAGGGAAGTTCCCCTGCGCAAGGCTCCAGGCACGACCCGATACCTCGTCAATAGTCATTTTCTCGACAACGGCTTCGGCTTCGATCGGGTACAATGAAAAATCATAATCTCCATTGTGTTGGGATATCGGCAAGTTGCGTTTCAAAAAGCGTCCATAACTTAGACGAATGAGAGTTAAGAGGCAGGAAGTGACAGTAGCGCGCTCGGCTGCTCCTTGAGATTACGATATCTTTAAATTGCCTCTTTTTTGTTTACGGGTTTCACTCGACGCAACGCATTCTTCCTCGTCTGCACGAAAGTCTCTAATGTACAGAAGCCTTTCTCGTGTGTGTTGGATTGCGGTTTTCATCCTTAAGGACCCTTTCCAGCTCTGAATGGTCTCTGGCAGAACAATGGCCAAGCGGTCAGCCACTCATGGGCAGCGTGGTCGTGCGAGAATGTAGCACAAGAACCACTCTCAATGATCACCTTGTTATTTCTACAGATTGGCCTTTTTATGGATGTGATCGTTTACCATTTTCATATTTTCCGATGTTTTAATTTATCCATGGGCATTCGGGCATGCTTCGATGAGTGCAATGAGGATTAGATAAAGAAGAGAAGAGAGGCTGGAGACTAAAGCTTGTCCAGGGAAGTGAGGCGAGAGAGAAAGGCACAAAGGAAAGAGAAGTAGCGTGAGGTAACGAGTAGTGAAGGAGGTACTTATGAAAATACTGAAGTAGGAGGGTTGAAAAGTGAAAGGGCTGTCTTAATGTGTACTGTATAACACCCTTCTGACTGTTGACAAATACTTATTGTCAGTGCTTAGTGCCGAAGAGCCTAAGCCCGCTCGTCCTCGAAGCGTCCGCGGGCGGGCGTCCGTGTTCCCAAACTCCCACGGAAGAGGCCGCTCGCTACAAAGCCGACATCGGCCGCTCGTGAGGACCTCCTCCCGGGCGCAGTCGCACCATGGCTAATCGAAACCATTACCATAATGACGGAGAGCCTCCATCCCTCACTATTAATCCTCACTCCTCATCATCATCGTTCATTGGCACACCTCGCTTTCGATCTCTGTTACTTCTCGTCTGACCTTACGGGTCCTCTTGGAGTCATACCGCCTCTTGCCATCTCTTGCTGAATACGTTTTATGGCTTCGTTGTGGTCCTAAAAGGGACTTTGGCGTATCATTGTGCCCCTAGGCATCAAAAACACGAAAGCGAACGCATGCACGCACAAAAGGACGTAGATATGGATTTAGATACAGATAGGTAGATATAAATTTAAATTTAGATGGACAAATATATATAGATATATTGTGTTTGCATGTATTTGTATGTAAGCAGTGTTCTCTCTGCCATTCGTATATGAACAGTAAATTGATGCCAAATAAAGGAATTAAATAAAAGCTATATAAAATAGAAAAAAATACTACAAAGGGAAAATGAATATAAGAGAAAATGAAGAGTGTGGCAGACCAAATAAAAGGGAGGCAAAGGAAGAAGCTAAAAGCCAAAGCAGCGGTGACGATTAAAAGTGAAAGAGACAAGACACACGAGTTACCTGTGACATGCGACACTCGC
>NW_028234409.1:45840713-45848213 GCF_977035675.1 Penaeus japonicus
TCCAAAGGCCGAACATCCAGCTACTAATTAAGCTCAGATACAAGGGATTTATTTCGCCGGCGGCCGAGGCCTGCCCTGGGGCGCTCGGGCCGGTAAGGACGCTCGGGAAGTCGGTAAATCCCGCTTTTAGTAAGCTAATTTTCCCCCTTTTTTTGTATGCGAATACTATGGTTTTGGAGTGACTATTTTTGAACGTATGTTACCCAAAGAATCGAATCATGAAACAAAAGATCTTGATAACGACAGAAAAGCGATTCCCAAGATCAGAATATCTTTAGAAAGTAATAAAAAGTGTGTGACAGTGATTAATTCTTTAGAATCGCCCAGTGTCCCTAAAGGAAACTTTGGATCGTTAAGGTGGGGGACAGAGAAGGGGGGGGGGAGGGGCGCAAAAGAGGCTACAAGTGTTTGTTTACCGATTGTTGTTTACCTCGTATCTGGCTTGAGTACGCTTACACCTGTTGAAGAGTTACTGATTTATTATCCTGTAAATGGTTCATTGATCACCTTGCCCGATGTCCTGCAGGAGAAGCTCGACCCGTTGTGGTTGTTTTCTTCTGACCTGACGATGTGGTCACGCCAGGGTTTTCTGCTGGCGTGGTCGCAGGCGGTGGCTCGGCTTACCAAGGTTTAGGTCTTTTTCTTCTTCTTTTGGCGGGTCTTTGAATGTCTTGTGGAAGTAGCGTTGAACATTGCGAATGTACATTATTGTTATTATCTTTTTAAATGGTTTTAGTCGTCATTGTACGTAGATTTGGAAGAGAAAGCACTACTTTGTATATTAGATCAACATGAATATCTTCGTTGGTTGGTTTATAATGGTGTGTTGTTTCATTTCAGGTATGTAACGAGGCAGGAGGATTTCCATGTATATAAATCATCGGGGAAAGATTCGGTAGGTGTTCTCACTGTTTATTTTGTGAATTTAGAATATTATCTATCTCTGTTTCTCTCACCTCGTCTCTCTTTCTTTCTTTCTTTTTATATTTATTTATTTCTTCTCTCTTCTTTCTCTTTCTTTCTTTCTTCTCTTTCTTTCTTTCTTTCTTTCAGTGTATGTTTATGTATGTTTATATGTTTGTATATTTGTTTGTTTATTTATATATATATATATATATATATATATGTGTGTGTGTGTGTGTGTGTGTGTATGTATATATGTATATATATATATATATATATATACATATACATTTATATATATTTATATATGTGTATATATATTTACATATATTTACGTACACATATATGTATATATGTATATCTATGTATACACATACACATACACATACACAGACACACAGACACACACACACACACACACACACACACACACACACACATGTATATATACATACATACATACATACATACATACATACATACACACATACACATACATATACATACATACATATACATACATACATACATACATACATACATACACACATACACATACACATACACATATGTGTGTTTATATATATATATGTATATATATGTATGTATATGTATATATATATGTATGTATATATATATGTATATATATATGTATATATATGTATGTATATGTATATATATATGTATGTATATATATATGTATATTTATATGTATATATATATATACACACATATGTGTATGTGTATGTGTATATGATTGTGTGAGTGTATATGTATATATATATATTTAAAGTATGAGGATGTTTGTTCCCATGTTTTATGCATCACTGACATTGAGGAATTCTGGAAACATTTCCTAAGAGCGCGTTCAGTTACTGGAACATCGCCTCGGAAGTGCTCATTTCTTTCGCCTGTCTTGCAAGCAAAGCATCGTCTTGTAAGCAGTGATTACAGGGCATTGCAACAACCGCCACCACTTCTCACGCTGTCGCGGGCGCTGACACCGTTTCTTGGTTTCGGCGCGGGTTGCGAGAGCGGCGGCGCGATTTCAGGCACTCGGCGACGACGCGCGCCTCCGCCACGTGACTGGGCGCTGGCACGGCGCTCGTTACTCGTTCTCGTTGCAAGCCGTGGCGTCGTCGGTATGAGGCGCGAATCTCACATGATCCTTTGGCTAATCTTATGAAAGAGTCGCTCCGACTTGAGGGCGGCAGGCATCGCTCTCGCCCCTCCGCCGCAAAGCCGATGGCGTCGCTGGCAGCTCCTACGGCGCTTTTTGCACGGCGGTTCCATTCTCTGTTTCGACTGTAACATCCTGCCGCAAAGGAGCACTTGTAATGAGGCTTTAATTCCCACTGCGGATGATTGCGTTTGGCGTGAGAAAATGGGCAATGCGGTGGCGATTCGGCGGCGCTGGGATGGAGGTGGAGTCGAGTAACCGGAAGAAGGGGACGGATGGGATGGCAAGATGGGATTAAAGGGGAATTCTGTTGCATTTCGATCAGCCTCTTAGATTGGTGCTTGCTTGTTCGCCTTTTGCTTTCACGTTTATAATTCCAGTCCCTTTTGATACCTTCTCTTGCGATGCGCGCATGAAAGAGAGAAAGAGAGACGAATGCTCTACGTCAGTTCATAAGCGCCCATGACGCAATGAGGCCGAGCGTGATGGGGATGAGAGAGTCATGAGTGAAGACGCACAGATCCCCGTCGACGTGTCCCAGTTGCCCTAAATACTTAGGAGGGTATTGGGGAGAGATGTGTATGGGGAGGGGGAGGCCCCGTTTTGTTTTGGTAGGCCTCATCACACGCGGTCCTGTCCTCGCCCCAGGCTAGGCATGCCTGGCCAGTCCCGTCGTCACTTTCATCTTCGAACTTGGATAATAAGACCCAGACCGTCGCCGACGTCCATCGTGGCTCAAGCGCTGTTTGATTGGCGTTTGAGAGCCGTTGCTTTTCGACAGAGACTGCTGTAAAGATGTACATTTTTTGTACTTCATTTGGATGGGTGGACACGTCAGCAACTGCGTTATGATCGAGGTGGTAGCAGCGGCGGGGAGGAGGGGAGAGCGAGTCCCCTGTCAGTAGCAGCCTAGCCGCTGGCTGAACCAACTTTCACTCGCTGGGACGTGTGACCGGTCAGTGGGCCCAGTGACGATGGGAGAAGAACCGAGTCTATCATTTCGTATACGTCAGATGTTAATCAGAAGGCGCTATTCATGCTCTCTCTCTCTCTCTCTCTCTCTCTCTCTCTCTCTCTCTCTCTCTCTCTCTCTCTCTCTCTCTCTCTCTCTCTCTCTCTCTCTCTCTCTTTCTCTTTCTCTTTCTCTCTCTCTCTGTATGTACGACTGTACGTATGTCAGTCTCTCCCCCCTCCCTCTCTATTTATACACACAAACACACATATATATGTGAAGTCTGTATGCCTATGTGTTTATCTATGGCTGCCACCCCTTCTTCATTCTTCCTCTCTTCTCTCCCTGTGCGCTCGGCCCCCAAGAAGAAGCCCGGCAACAGCGCTTGTTCTCATCTTCCTTGAGTTCCTGAGACGGAAATGAAACTTCTCCTGCCCACTGACCCCGCCTTGGCAGGGGGAGAGGGTACAGAGGAACGGGGGAAGGGGTAAGGAGGGTGGGGAGAGAGGGGAGAGAGGGGATGAGGCAGGTCAGGTTCGCAAAAACTCTCTCTTGTGACCTTTATTAATGGGGTACGAGTTTCTTTTTTTTGCGTTTAGGTTTTCCCTTTTCCGCTCCTCGTGGGATTTAGCGATTTAGCCAGGCAGTGTGATCCGGAGTCTCCTCTTTGCTGCTGTTTCTGGATGATTTCTTTTTTCCTCTTTATTCTCTTTACCTTCGCTTGTGTTGTCTTGGCTTCTTTATATTAGTGATGTATATTTCTCTCTGTCTCTGTCTGTCTATCAGTCTCTCTCTCTCTCTCTCTCTCTCTCTCTCTCTCTCTCTCTCTCTCTCTCTCTCTCTCTCTCTCTCCCTCTCTCCCTCTCCCTCTCCCTCTCTCTCTCTCTCCTCTTTCCCCTCTTTCTCTCTCTTCTCCTCTCTCTCCCCTCTCTCTTCCTCTCTCTCTCTCTCTCTCTCTCTCTCTCTCTCTCTCTCTCTCTCTCTCTCTCTCTCTCTCTCTCTCTCTCTCTCTCTCTCTCTCTCTCTCTCTCTCTTGCTTTCTATCTTTCTCACTTTCTCTCTTTCTCTCTCACACTTACACTTTCTCTCTCTCTCTCTCTCTCTCTCTCTCTCTCTCTCTCTCTCTCTCTCTCTCTCTCTCTCTCTCTCTCTCTCTCTCTCTCTCTCTCTCTCTCTCTCTCTCTCTCTCTCTCTCTCTTGCTTTCTATTTTTTTCTCTGTCTCTTTCCCCCCCTCTCTCTCTCTCTTTCTTTCTCTCTCTCTCTCTCTCTCTCTCTCTCTCTCTCTCTCTCTCTCTCTCTCTCTCTCTCTCTCTCTCTCTCTCTCTCTCTCTCCCTCTCCCTCTCTCACACTCCCTCTCCCTCTCTCACACTCCCTCTCTCTTTCTCTCTCTCTCTACCTCTCTCACTTTCGCTCAACCTCTCTCTCTCTCTCTCTCTCTCTCTCTCTCTCTCTCTCTCTCTCTCTCTCTCTCTCTCTCTCTCTCTCTCTCTCTCTCTCTCTCTCTCTCTCTCTTTCTCTTTTTTTTTTTTTTCTTTCTCTTTCTCTTTCTCTCCCTTTCACTCCCACTCTCCCTTCCCCTCTCCCTCCCTCCTCCTCTCCCACTCTCCCCTCTTTTTCGGTTTCCAAGGTCTTCCTACACATGAAATAGCGACCGTAAAGAGGTTATGCAAAATTCCAAAAGCAGAACATAAACGGAGTTGCTTCTCATGAATATTTTTACCCCGACTTTCACTATCGTTGATAGATGATATCGGTTTACCTGACCAGCGTCCGGTAATAACAGTGTATTACCCCATTCGTCATCTGTCTCGCGTCACCTGCTGACATCCCCCCTCCCCCGTCTACACCAGCCTCATCTCCCTCCCCCCCTCCCCTTTCGTGCCCCTCTTCGCTGCTGACCTCACTTGCCCTTTCTACGCAGGCCCACTGACCATACTCGGTACTGCCTTGTTTACCTGGTTTTCTTTGTTATATATATTTTTTTTATAAGATTTACTGATTATAATCTGCTTGTAATATCCTTCGTCATCCTTCTTCGCATGCGTTAATCTGTTCCTTCTCTTCGTTCGCAGTTCTTGCTTTATTTCCTCTTATTTTTTCTTCATGAATATAAACATGTTGATATACGAGAAAGAACATTTGTAATAAGTGTTCGGCGCTTCTGTAACTAAGTATATTGAATGTCTGATTGCCTTGCTGTTGTTTTACACTACTGCATGAGTTGTACTATCTAAATTATGATCTAAATTACTACCACTACTGCAACTACCTCTGCTATTAAGGGAACGGTCGTGGTCTCGCAGCAATACGTAACAGATATCAGCGCACAGCATCCCGCGTCCAGGTATTTCACCCTGAATGCATACCATGGTAATTTCACAGTCCGGCAACCTCCACTTGACCGGCACTCGAGCAACGGCAAATGTGCAGCAGAAATCTCCGCTATGGGGGACAGAAGGTCAGATTCCGCTGACCGACCGGCATGGCCGAGTGAGCGCGATGACTTTATCTCTGGTTGATTTGATCGCGATCATTTCCCAGATTCCTTCACGGGCGGCGTTGCTACGGCCCAGTGGCTAAGGCTGGGGGGGGGGGGTTAGGTACAGGTCAGTTTCCTTGTCGAGAGAAAGGGGGTGGAGGCTGAGAGGAAGGGGGTAGGGGGTTTAGGGGGTAGGGGGTTTAGGGGGTAGGGGGTTTAGGGGGTAAGGGATATGTGTTAAAGTTATGCAAAGAAAAAAAAATGAATCTAAATTATTAGTATGGAGATTGGATTCATCGCGTGAGGCTTAAAGGAGTTTCGAAACGTTGCTAATGCAAGGTTGGTTGTCTCCTTGTAATGGACACTGCCACAGAGGGTTCGAAGTGCCCGTAAAAAGCAGCCTCATGCATACTGAGATGGTAGAGTGCCTTGTTCTGTCTCTCTTCTCTTTCTCTCGCTCCCTTCCTCCATCCCTTCGTCCCCCTCTCTTCTCTCTTCTCTCTCTCTCTCTCTCTCTCTCTCTCTCTCTCTCTCTCTCTCTCTCTCTCTCTCTCTCTCTCTCTCTCTCTCTCTCTCTCTCTCTCTCTCTCTCTCTCTCTCTCCCTCTCTCTCTCTCTTCTCTCTCTCTCTCTCTCTCTCTTCTTCTTCTCTCTCTCTCTCTCCTCTCTCTTTATCTCCTCTTTCTCCTCTCTCTTTCTTTCTTTCTTTCTTTAACTTCCTCCCTCTTTCATCCCCCCCCCTATTTCCCTCTCTCTCTCAACCCAGAGAACAGATCGTGCCGTGATAAACATACGTCCTTAGTCGTGTTTTCACTTGGTATTGTAACCTGTTGAGTGAGCGTGGTAAAGAGGTGCCAAGAGGTCGAATCATTTCGGAAGTATTTTCGAGATGCCTCGGATGATCCCGAGCAGCGCCTGTGCCAGATTCCCCACTTAAGGGCAGTGGAGATTCTTGTGCGATTTCACTTGGACGCCAGCTGCATTTTTGTGTTTTTATATATATAAGTATTTTTTTTCTTTTAACTCACGTCACGGGAGAGATTTTTTCGATGTTCCGGTCTCTTATCTTGCGTGTCCTTCCAGCGGTCATGGCAGGTGACATGTCGTTCGCCGGTTAAATGCGTCGCTTTGCACGCCGGTGGGGGGAGGAGGAGGAAGAGGAGAAGAAGAAGAAGAAGAAGAAGAAGAAGAAGAAGAAGAAGAAGAAGAAGAAGAAGAAGGAGAAAAAGAAGAAGAAGAAAAGAAGAAGAAGAAGAGGAAGGAGAAAAAGAAGAAGAAGGAGGAGAAAAAGAAGAAGAAGAAGAAAAGAAGAAGAAGAAGAGGAGGAAGAAGAAGAAGGAGACGAAGAAGAAGATAAAGAAGAAGAAGAAGAAAATGAGGAAGGGGGCAGGCTACTGGTACTCAAGAGGACAATACGGCGGCGGGGATTTGGTTGCGGGGGTCGAGGGAAAAGGCTGGGCGTGGAGGTCCTGCTGTCATTCTCTCTGTGTCCGTCTCATTTCTCTCTCTGTCTCCCTCTCTCTCTTTTGTATCATTTTGCCAAAGCCATCTCTCTCGTATTTAAAAAAAATGAAAATAATCAGGTCATCCATCTGTCGAAATGAAGAAGCTCTCAACCACAAACTGTATGTTTTTATAACCTTCGTCTAAACATAAGACAAACGCAACTTTCATGGTAATTATCATAAAAAAAAAAAAACATTTAAAAAATATTTTTGTATTCGACATTAGTAAAGATAGATAAATACTTACACATCTTATGACGTAATTTTGGCTTGCTGTATGTTTTTAGGTTCTGTATTTTTTGTATATTTATGTTTGTCACATTTCTCTCTCCTCTTTGATTTTGAAATTTTCATCTTTAGCTTTCGATATTTTGATTTTTAGCTTTTGACCTTTTCATCCGTAGCGCCTGTCATTTATCTCATTAGCATCCGCCACTTTCTTTCTTTTTTTTTTTTTTTTTTTTTTTTTTTTAATAGCTT
>NW_028234409.1:45858213-45860713 GCF_977035675.1 Penaeus japonicus
TTTTTCCGCTTTAACCCGCCCTCCCCCTTCCCCCTCCCTTCCCCCCGACCTGAGAAAGGGGTGTGCACAGAAGGAGGCTGAATAAAAGGGGGAAGGGGTTGTGCGGATAGGGTTTAAGGAAGGGGGGGGGTAACGAAGGGCGAGGTGGGAGTGGAGGAGGATGAGGGAATAAAAGGATTTGGGACTAAAATTGGCGAGGGAGGGGGAGGGAGAGGGGGGAGGTACGCGAATAAGCAGTACGAATAGTGGAAGGATGGCTGGGCGTTGACACAACGGGGTTATTAGTCTTTCTATCGGATTATTAATTTTATTTTGTTTTTCTTTTTTTTCGCTAAATGTTCCAAGGAACCTTCTTACAAAACCAATTTTAGATATTTATCAACTGAATGTTAGAAGACTTCAGTGAGGAAATATACAAGCAAGCATAGCCCCAGAAGTACATTACAGAATCAAGCCACAAGTAGCACGGGAGAACGCCATCCCCAGCACAAAGGCACCAGCTGTAGAGGGAGCCACGAGGGAACCATATATTAGGGGGGTCGGACTCGTCCAGCTTGCGTTCAGCGTTCATTCATGAACAGCGCGGGGGAAAGGAGCCAGGGTCGCAGTTCCTTTGGAAAGGAGAAGCAAACGAGCGCTGTGTTGTTGGCCGCCGTGTCTCTTGGGCGCTTGTTGTGGGCCCTCTTGGGCGGGCTGCGTTTATGGTTGCTTTCTGTTTTTACGCGTATTGCTGCGTGTTGTCTTTTACTGGTGTGTTTGCATGTTGGTTGTTTTTATGATATATTCAGTATCACACACATATATGTGTGTGTGTGTATAAATACACACACACACACACACACACACACACACACACACACACATATATATATATATATATATATATATATATATATATATATATATATATATATGTATATATTTATGTATATATATTTATATTTATATATATATATATATATATTTACGTATTTATATATTTAAATATATATATCTATATATATATGTATATATATATGTATATATATATTTATGTATTTATATATTCATATATATATATATATATATATATATATATATATATATTTATGAGTATATATATATATATATATATATATATATATATATATATATATATATATATATATATATATATATATATGAATAATTACTTATAAACCAATTACAGAAATACATATTCAGGGCTGTGTGCGGGAAGGAACTCGCTTGATTATCCAGAGGTGACACTTTCTCCTTGATGTCTTCACAGGCCGCGCCTACCCCGTCCCTCCCTCTTTAATCTCACCCTCTTCACCTGAGAGAGAGACGGGGGGAGAAGTGGGAGGGAAGGAGGGAGGGAGGGAGGTGGGAAGGGGGTGACAGGAGGATGGGAGAGTGGATTGGTGGATGCGAAAAAAGTCATATAGATATATATATAGATAGATTGATATATATCCAGGCGGGAGAATGAAAAGGATCAAGTATAGAATATTTAATAATGTTTATCCGTTACATATGACAAAATTATTCATATATACATGAAATTCCCTTGCATAATTTCCGTATTATTCCTCATGCAAGTCATAATTCGCTGTTGCAAAGCAATCAGTCTCTGTTGCATATAATGCGAAAGGGTATGCATGAAAAAGGTTTATTTTTTTAGCAGCGAGAAAATGTATTTATGACCGCCACACGGCCCCTGAAATTAAATAGCATTCTAAGGAAAGCTCTCATGTTGCTTTTCGGGGATTTGTCATTTGCATAGGATACGCGTGTTGAATCTCTTGTCAGTATTTATTTTAGGTTTTCGCCGAAGGTTTCGTACGCAGCTTCGCCATTTTTAGATACAGCGAGTAAACATTAGGAGAAAGTTGGCCTTTACGAACCTGTGGACGCATGGCATAAACACTCAACATTATTTTTTTCCTTAATAGGACCATTGCATATTCATCATAACCATTACTCAACAATGCCCCCATGTCCATCCAGCGAAAAAAGAAAGTTCAAATATGCATCCGGGCTCTGGAGACTTCAACGCGGAGGGAGAGAATGATCGCCGAAGCCGAAGCCGGCACGCATCCGGAGGCGACAGAGACTGCGATGGCGGGACCTTCGTTAAGCGTGCGTCAAGAGCTGAGCCTTTGCGTACTATGGTTCTGTATTCTTATATGGCGGCGCTGAACACCTACGTCACAACGCCTGGTGTTCGGGCTTTGTATCCCGCCTGAGATGTGACGGCAGCGTGAAATAGCAGAGAAAATAAGAAGGAACCGTGTAACAAATCCTTGTTAATCTCATCCGCACGCCGAGGGACCTTTTTTCTTGTGGAGGAATTTAGTTTTTTACGAACAATATTATGATAATACCAATAGTAAACTTTTCACCAAGAAAACGGAAAAGCATTGAAATCTGTGAGTAGAAGAAAAATATTTTTGATTCGAGGAATTGCATACTAGCATGGACAACCCCTTAATTCTTATTTTGAGCAAATTATTTACAC
>NW_028234409.1:45870713-45873213 GCF_977035675.1 Penaeus japonicus
TATCATCGATGATGTTACTGTTATTAGTAATGCTATTATCATCATCATCTACATGATCACCACAGTCATTGTCATTGCCATCACTATCACCTTCACCGTCACCATTATTATCATCACTATAATGATCATCAGCTGCCGCAGCAATAAGAGCAGCACCAGCAGCAACACAACAGCACTAACATCATAATCACCAACATCACCTTCCATGACAGCAACAGCAAACTTATAGTAGCGTCATCATATTGTTCTCCGCGCAACGCCGTATTCCATTACACACAAGCAGCTGTTCTGACATCCCCCGCGTCATCGCTGGCCAAAGTAGCAGTGATGACAACAGCAAATCCTCCTCGCTTATTAGAGATATCCCTGTCATGGCCGCCGCGAACTTCCACCAGAGAAACCAGATTAGCATGAGGAGCATATAGAACGTCCGCCTTTTAAATGCGTTCGTTATGGGGTCACCATTCTTTCGTTCATTATTGGGTCGCCATTGGTTCGTTGTTCTTTCGTCCATGCGCTCGAACCCGGGTCCCGTCGGCGAGGGAGGTCGGTAACCAGGAGGTAATTGTATTCATAATGTTCTCTTTCGGAACTTGTAATACCTTGTCACTCACTCTCGCTCAGCGCCGGAGGCAGGTCGATTAAAGCTAATGAGCTCATTAATATGCGTCCCTGCCTTCACTCGTCAGGAGGTCAAGCTTCCTTCCGTCGTCAGGAGAGAGAGAGAGAGAACAGGTCAAAGGTTAAGCAAGGAAGCCAAGGCCGAGTCCAGGGGTCATGGGCGAACTGCTGGTTTGCGTTGCGTTGCGTTGCGATGGGTTGCTTGCGAATCGCTTTGAGGTTGGGTTGAGTTTCTTGTGGATTTGGCGGCAATGAGGATGGCGGGAGGGGCACGGCTGGGAGGGATGCGGTGTGGGAAGGAAAGTCTACGCTCACTGCTCACTCCTCCTGCTAAATGCTGCTTCTGTGGAGGGGGCGAGGTGTGTGCGTTTGGTTCGTGATTGTGTGTCTTTGCCATTTGTATTTATTTTTATTTGCGCTCGGACATATTTGCTTATGTCTGTACCTCTATATTTTCGTTTTTGTTTCGCGGCGGGTAATCAAGTTGATCTAATGCGATTGTTTTGCGGTAACAATAATTAATTGGATGTTTATGAAGGGAATCAAGTTTTTTGTCTGTAATAACATGTCGCGTCTGCCTAGTCACGTCCTGTCAGCGGCTGTCGCAGTGTTTATTGTCAGCCCTCGGCTGATGTTGACTTCCTGAGAATGACGCAAGAAGGTGGACAGAAAAAAGTGATAAAACATATAGAAGGGAGTGTGACACGTGAAAAGAAAAATGAAAGAGAATTGAAGATGATGTTCGATTTGGAATTCCAAGATCAGATAGACCCAACCATACTGACAGGAATATTGGGAGGGGGGGGGGAGACAGGCTTCGTAAGATCAGATGGCCGGGGGGAGGGAGGGGGCAGTAGGCGGTACAAGCCAGCACTAATGAAGGAGAAAATCAGCATTATTTATGTTGTTCTGGCGGTCGAGTGTCATAACAGGGAGACTCGGTGCCTCGATCTCTTGTGTATGATTTCTTTGCTATTGGCTGCTGTCACTAGCAGGGGCGAGGCGAATGGGGCTCACAGCTGTGTTATCACTGTCCGCGGCTCATTGCAATGCGCTCCTTTCGCTGGGAAAAAATGCTGGCCTTAGGGAAAACATATTCTTTAGCTCTCTCTCTCTCTCACTCTCTCTCTCTCTCTCTCTCTCTCTCTCTCTCTCTCTCTCTCTCTCTCTCTCTCTCTCTCTCTCTCTCTCTCTCTCTCTCTCTCTCTCTCTCTCACTCTCACTCATTTACCCACTCTCCCCCTGTGTTACTCCAAAGTAATCTAGATTTGCGCAAGCGAGCAACTCATCTGGAGAACCGATACTGCAGACACTCGGGCCAGGTCTCCCGCGGGTCTGGCTGGCTCGGTTTGCACGGGCGGCGCCGCTCTCTCGTTCTCCATCGTCGGGGATAACCATAGCACGAGTAGCATTAGGCGAGATCCCTCCCGTGACTGCTATGGGAGAATGAGCTAGAAAGTAGAGAAAACACTTCGCCGCCGCCGCCGCCGAACCGCTGAGATGTCGCCGCCGTTGACTTATCGCCGCGGCGCGATGTGTTCCTGGGAGAGGAGGACTCGTGTTGATAGGACGTGACGGAGGCGCTGGCGGCGACGTTGGAAGAGGTGGCAGCGTTGGTGGCGGTTTCGTGTAGACTTCTTCCCGGGATAACTTGGCTAATTGTTAAGGAGCTGCGATGGGCTTTATGGCGATAATCGGGTCTGTGGCGGAGGCTAATGGCTCCTGCGGTTGCGGTTGGCAGTTGCGGGAGGTGGGAGTTGCGTAGGGTGGCGGCGGGTCCTCGGTCCGGGGTTGAAGAGGATCTCGATGGCCAGGTAGCCATGCTCTTCGCGGATTTCCTAATTAGGGGTTGACTGATGTCTTCGTTCTGGTGCGGGCG
>NW_028234409.1:45890713-45908213 GCF_977035675.1 Penaeus japonicus
CACCTTTCTCTCTGAGTTCAGAAGTCTTTCTATTTTCCCAAAGCATTTTCCTGCGATTCCCACGGGATGCAAATCACTTTCCTCGCCTGACAAGTGTGAAGCTCCGGCGAATTTTCCTGTGTGATTTATCGCACGGCGCTCGCGTTCGGCTCATTATTACTTTTCTGTTTTATTTCGTATGTTCAATTCGGTGAAATGATTGTCATTATCCTTCGGTGCGGAGTCAGTCGTGGTTTATGGATGTCCGAAAAGAAAATGAGGGAAAGTGTGGCGTTGCATTCTCAGCGGAAACGGGTTTTGACTCTGATGTCGGGTGTAGATAGTGCTTTGCGGATCTTGTGCGGTACCGCTCTTGATTTTCCTTTCCGTGACTTTCGCTCTGTGACGTGTTGTAGTTCGGTCTTGGTGATCTTGATTGATGGGGAGGAATGGGCGTACTCGCACATACGCATGCACACGAACATACACGTAAGAACACACATAAACACACACACAAACACATGCAAACACACACACACGCATGCGAAAACACACACACACACACACACACACACACACACACACACACACACACACACACACACACACACACACACACACACACACACACACACACACACACACAAATACACACAGAATGAAAGAGCCTTATGTATGCAGGGGTTTGCATACTGTATCTGCTACCGTTGCCGTCATTGCATGTCTTCGCATTTTTTTTTTCTTCACAAGTCCGTAATATAACTGTTTCATTTGCATATTGCAGTATGCTCTCTTCTTCCCTTTGAATGGATCAACGCCATGGCCGGATGTGCCCTGCAATTTTATTGTTTTCTCTCTATCTATCTATCTCCCTCCCCCCCTCCCTCCGTCCCTCCGTCCCTCCGTCCCTCCCTTCCTCCCTCCCTCTCTTCCTCCCTCCCCCTCTCTCTCTCTCTCTCTCTCTCTCTCTCTCTTCTCTCTCTCTCCCTCCTCTCTCTCTCTCCCCTCCTTCTCTCTCTCTCTCCTCACTCTCTCTCTCCGGTCTCTCTCTCTCTCTCTCCCTCTCACCTTCCCTCCCTCCCTCCCCTCTCCCTCCTCTCTCTCTCTCTCTTTCTCTCACTCTCTCCTCTCTCTCTCTCCTCTCTCTCCCTCCTCTCTCTCTCTCTTCTCTCTCTCTCTCCTCTCTCTCCCTCATACCCCTCTCTCCTCTCTCTCTCTCTCCCTCCTCTCTCTCCCTCCCCCCCCCCTCTCTCCTCCCTCCCTCTCTCCCTCTCTCCCCCCCCCTCCTCTCTCTCTTTCCCTCTCTCTCTCTCTCTCTCTCCTCTCTCTCTCTCTCTCTCTCTCTCTCCCCTCTCTCTCTCTCTCTCTCTCTCTCTCTCTCTCTCTCTCCTCTCCTCCCCCCCCTCCCCCTCCCTCCCTCTCTCTCTCCCTCTCTCTCTCTCTCTCTCTCTCTCTCTCTCTCTCTCTCTCTCTCTCTCTCTCTCTCTCTCTCTCTCTCTCTCTCTCTCTCTCTCTCTCTCTCTCTCTCTCTCTCTCTCTCTCTCTCTCCCTCTATCGGTTATCCCTGTGTTTGAAGTGAGGGGCGTGTGGGAGGGGGGGTGGCAAAGGGGGAGCGAGCTGTTGGTCCCACGAGCGGCCTGTCGCAACGGGAGCTTCAGCTGAATGACGAGTTTTGGGTCGCTATCGGGTATCTTTCGGATCTTTCCCTTTCGTCTCTGTGGCATTTCAACGCATTGGTATAATTGCTGGTGTGATTGATGTATTTCATAAGAAAAAAGTAATAGATATAACCATTAATACATTTAGAAAATATGTATTAGTTAAATTTAACCATTAGCATATGTATAAAAAAATGTATTGATTAGATTTAACCATTAATAGATTTAGAAAAAAATATATGAATTAGATCAGACCATTATAAACTCAAAGTGGAATGTAATGTTATGTTCGAGTGTGGTCTGAGAATGTACACTTTTTACGCTTGATCTGGCCCGGCATGTTCTTGTGGCCCGAGTGTCCGTTATCCGGATATTAATTAAGTGGCCGGGGTTAATTTGTTGTTGTAATCGTTTTCTTGTTCGGATGAGGCTGCTGTCTTTGTCGTGTCTTTGTTGGTGTGCTTTACGATCGTGGCTGATTGATTTTTTTTTCTCTCTTCTAGAAATGGTAATGGTATTTTTTTTTTCTTTCCTCGAGCGGAGTCCGTCGCATGACATTTTGATTTTGTGAATGCAATTTGATCCTGTTTGTTGGCGCGGAGATGTCGAGGGAGATGCATGGTATGCTTGAAGTGGGCGGGGATAGGAGTGGGCGGGGATAGGAGGGGGCGGGGTGTAAGGCGGAGCTGTGGAAAAGAAAATGGAGAGGAAATAGGGGGGGAAACTTAAGTATATGTATAGAAAGAGAGAAAAGAACAGAAGAGAGACGAGAAAAGACGTCATCGGTCTCTTCCTCCCTCCTTCTTTCTCTTCCTCCTTCCTTCCTCCCTCCCTCCCTCCCTCCTCCTCCTCCTCCTCCTCCTCCTCCTCCTCCTCCTCCTCCTCCTCCTCCTCCTCCTCCTCCTCCTCCTCCTCCTCCTCCTCCTCCTCCTCCTCCTCCTCCTCCTACTTCCTCCTCCTCCTCCTCCTCCTCTTCTCTCCACCTCCTACTTCCTCCCTCCTTACTCCCCCTCCTCCTCCCCCATCACCTTTATGATGATTGTGACAGCTGCTCTCGAATGCGGCTGCTCTTATCACGCGCGGATCCAATTACGCGGAGGTAATGGACTCGGATGAAGATAGAAAAAAAAAATAGTCACAAAAAATAAAAATGCGTCCGTTTGATATCGCAACGTCGACCCCGTTCGTGAGGATAATCGAGCCGTTCTGATGGTGATGGTGATGAGATCGATGATGATAATGATGATGATGGTGAGTACGGTGATGCTGATGACTTTGATTGATAGTAATCTCGGAGCTAATCATCATCACCATCGCCATCACCGTCGCCGTCATCACCATTAATATCACCACCACCATTACTATAACCACCATCACCACTACCATAACCACCATTACCATAACCACCACTACCTCCATCACCTCCACCACCATTACCATAACCACCATTACCATATTCCATATTACCATAACCACCACCACCTCCACCACCATTACCATAACCACCACTACCTCCATCACCTCCACCACCACCACCTTCACCACCACCAGCATCACCATTACCACCACAACCACTGTTACCATAACCACCACAACCACTGTTACCATAACCACCACCATTAAACTAAGCCACCACCACCTCCATCATCACCACTACCATTACCATAACCACCACCACCATTACCATAACCACCACAACCACTGTTACCATAACCACCACCATCACTACCACCACCACCACCACCATTACCACCACCACCACCACCATCACCTCCACCAGATCCCATTACCACCCCTCCATTACCATAACACCCGGCATCAATAACACACCACCATTACATAACCCCTCCAGCCTCTCCATTACACACCACCATGACATAACACCACCTGCACTCACCATCACCACCAACCACCATAACTCACAGCATCACCATCACCACACCACCTTTACCACACACCAGATCACTTACCAGCACCCACCATTCATTAACACACCAGCATCACCAATCACCGCAACACCGATCTCAATCCACCATTACCACCACCAGCATCACCATTACCACCACCACCATTACCATAACCACCACCAGCATCACCATCACCACCACCACCATTACCACCACCAGCATCACCATTACCACCACCACCATTACCATAACCACCACCAGCATCACCACCACCACCACCACAATCTCCCCACCGCCTGTGCCTCGGTCTCCCTCAGCGGCGCCGTGGTTGCTGTACCTCCGGGTCTGTGCCGCGAGTCGCCCGCGTCACGACTTCTGCGCGGCCGGCGGGCTTGGCTTTCGATAGCGCGGCGCCGACACCGATAGATGAGGAGGTCACGCCCGAGATAAGGTCAAGGGGGAGGGTGGGGGGGGGAATGACCTCTCGTGAGATGCCAATGGAAGACAAAGGCAAATGTGGGTAGATCGTTATTTTTTTTTTCACCTCTCTTCGCTAATTTGTCTCGTTCATTAAAAAGTCGTTAATTTTTTTTCTTCTGTTCTGGAGAATAAAGTTTATATGCACGCGGCGGCCCAATGACCTGTTTGTTTGTTTGATTTGGTATGCATTTTAATTTTTTTTTTCAGAGAAATGGTTGAGAGGAGAAGGTTAGGTTGAAGGAAGGACGAGGCTAAGGGTCAGGGTAGGGGATAGAGGATAGGGGAAATTTAGTATAGTAAGTATTGACAGGAGCCGAGTCGGGGAAGGGGGGTTCGAGGGAGGGAGGTGGTAGAAGATGGGTCTGTCCTTTCTCTCTCTCTCTCTCTCTCTCTCTCTCTCTCTCTCTCTCTCTCTCTCTCTCTCTCTCTCTCTCTCTCTCTCTCTCTCTCTCTCTCTCTCTCTCTCTCTCTCTCTCCCCCTCCCTTCCCTCTCTCTCTCTCTCTCTCTCTCCCTCTCCCTCTCTCTCTCCCTCTCCCTCTCCCTCTCCCTCTCCCTCTCCCTCTCCCTCTCCCTCTCCCTCTCCCTCTCTCTCTCTCCCCCTCTCTCTCTCTCCCTCTCCCTCTCCCTCTCCCTCTCCCTCCCTCCTTCTCTTCCTCCCTCCCTCCCTCTTCTTCCTCCTCCCTCCGTATCCCTTCCTCCCTCCCTCCCTCCTCTCTCCTTTTCTTTCTGTTGTTATCCCTTTATCTATCCATCTATCTACCTTCCACCCTACGGTTTTATCTCGATCTATCTCTCTATGTCCGAACATGTATGGTTGTGTGTGTGTGTCGCGGCGGGTGGGGTGGGGGTCAATGGAGGGCGAAAGCTGTGGAAGGGCTGAACTTTCCCTCGTCGGGAAGGCGTGGCTATAGAGGGGGGGGGGGCACCGTGGGGCTCCAGTGCTGCTGCTCTTTTGGGGTGGAATTTCGACATCGCCGAATTGGAGGGTGACTCAGGATTGGCGACAGGAGTGACTCGAGGATGACCCGAGGTGAGAGTGCGACGGGAGAGCCAAGGCCGCGGGCCCGAGGGTGACTCGGCTCCCCTCTGCGTGGGGAAAGCTCTCTCCTATTCGTCATTTCTCTCCCCCACCCTTCCTCTCCGTTTCTCTCTGTTTCTCTCTCATTCTCTCTCATTCTCTCTCATTCTCTCTTTCTCTCTTTCTCTCTTTCTCTCTTTCTCTCTTTCTCTCTCTCTCTCTCTCTCTCTCTCTCTCTCTCTCTCTCTCTCTCTCTCTCTCTCTCTCTCTCTCTCTCTCTCTCTCTCTCTCTCTCTCTCTCTCTCTCTCTATCTATATATATATATATATTTATATATCCCTCTCTCTCTCTCTCTCTCTCTCTCTCTCTCTCTCTCTCTCTCTCTCTCTCTCTCTCTTTTTTTCCTTTCTCTCTCCCTTTTCTCCCCTCACTCCCCCTTTTGGGGTGTGGTTATTAAGGGAGAGTAGGGCTGACGGGGAGGGGAGGTAGACGAGGGGGGGGCGTTGGGGTGTGGAGGTCGTGGGAACGCGTGTATCATGCAATATTTTACATAGATGCAAACGCACATGCAAGAACCTGTGTTGCATTCGGTTTTTCGCGCTTTTTATCGCTCGTCTCTCTCACATCGGAGTTCTGTCTCGATTTTACTACTGACGTTTTTTTTTTTTTTTTTTTTTGCGTGTTTTGTTGAATTCACGCATGTGAGTTCGTTTTGCTACCTCCCTCCCTTCCTCCTCTCCCCTACTCCCCTCATTCTCTCTTTCTCTCTTTCTCTCTTTCTCTCTTTCTCTCTCTCCTTCTCTCTCTCACTCTCTCTCTCACTCTCTCTCTCACTCTCTCACTCTCTCACTCTCTCACTCTCTCTCTCTCTCTCTCTCTCTCTCTCTCTCTCTCTCTCTCTCTCTCTCTCTCTCTCTCTCTCTCTCTCTCTCTCACTCTCTCTCTCCCTCTCTCTCTGTCTGTCTGTCTGTCTGTCTGTCTGTCTGTCTTTCCTCTCTCCTAACTCCGCACTCCTTAAATGCGTTTATTTTGAGACCTTAATTTTTCGGGAATTACATTGCCGATTACAAGTTTTATTCGCCATTAAAAGTAAATTTTCACGAAAATAACAATTGTGCGACAACAGTGGAGTCGGACAATTTTCTTTTCCTTTTTTGGAATTCTCACCCTTTCCTCCCACCCACCCTCTCTCCCTCCCACCCTCCCTGCCACCCTCCCTCTCTTCCTCCCACCCTCCCTGCCACCCTCCCTCTCTCCCTCCCACCCTCCCTGCCACCCTCCCTCTCTTCCTCCCTCCCTCCCTCCCTCCCAGCCGCTTTCTCTCTATTTAGCTCTCACCTTGAAGTATTTTTTTTATATATATTTTTTTTACATTCTGTCTTTTACTTCAATGACTCGCTTCCCTCTGGTGTGTTTCTGTTTCGCTTCATATTTTTTTTCTCTTTGTTTTCTATCCAAATAGTTTTTTTTTGTACTCATTTTTATTGTATTATTTATTTACTGTTTTCTTTCTTGCTCTCTCTTCTCTCTCTCTCTCTTTTTTTCTTTTTTTATTATATCGTTTTATTTATTTTTTTTGGCTCTTATAATTCATTCCCACTACCCCCCCTCCTGAAATTTATCTTCTTTCACCACCTGTGCTTATTCTTTCTTTCTTTCTCTCTTATTGTTTTATTCTAGATTTCTTTGTCTTTCTTCCTCTCTTTTGTCGAATTCTTGCTGTCTATTTCTCCCTCCAACTTTTCCTCTTGTAGTTCTTTTCTTACATTTTTTTTATCGTTTTTTGTGTTTTTTTTTCTCTACTTCTCTCTTCTTCCTTCTATTCTCCTTTCTTATCTCCTTCTCCCCTTATTTCTTACCTTTCCCCTCATCCTTTTCTCCATTCTACTTACTCCTCGCCGATCTTCTCCCTTTTTTTGCCTTTCTTAATTCTGAAACTTCTCTCGCTGTCTCCTTCGGTCTCTCTCTCTCTCTCTCTCGTTCTCTCTCTCTCTCTCTCTCTCTCTCTCTCTCTCTCTCTCTCTCTCTCTCTCTCTCTCTCTCTCTCTCTCTCTCTCTCTCTCTCTCTCTCTCTCTCTCTCTCTCTCTCTTTTCCCTTCCCCCCTACTTACCCTTCCTCCTCCCCCCCTCCCTCCCTCCCTTCGGCGAAGGCAAGATTAGGACCGAGAGCCATTAGCGAGAGGTCACCCCAGGTGTCACGGCGCCAGACCCAAACGGTGCCAACAAATGCCACTTGCGACCCCCCACCCCCACCCCCACCCCCTTGTGATATTTCCCCTTAGTCGGCCAGTCAAGGGGACGAGGGTGATTATCAAATGTTTATTGCCATTGGGGTTCTTAATTAGGTTTGTGACAATACAATATGGCGGGATGGGGGAGGAGGTGGGGTGGCTATCATTGTCTGGCTGATGGGGAAAGGGGGGGTGATGTACAAAGAGTGGGGGTGGGGGGGGAGAAGGATCTCGAGTGCGTTTTGTCACCTCTCTTGTTGGTTTGTTGTCGCTTTTTGTACTTGTTATGTTGTGCCGTTAATGCTATCGTGATTGTCAATGTTTTTATCTTTTTTTTTTCTTTTTTTTAGTTCATAATTGCCTTTTTCCTTCTTTCTTCGCTGCGTTTGTAGAATCCCTCAATGGCGTTTTTCATCAATAGTTTTATATTTGTAATTAATCTTTTTCTTCACTTTAATTGATGGGGTACTTCCTTTTCTTATTTTTATCCATGACTTATCTCTCTCGAAAGATCATCCTCAAAAGTCAGGTCAGAAGCTGCTAAAAGGTCACCGAGTTCCCGCGTTGTCTCCGCGCGTTTTCTCTCCTTGGGCGAATGATTCCGAGTTTTCCAGCCACGACTTTTTCTCTCTCCTTATTGGCGCTTTCGTGGCCGCCATATTAGGGACAAGAACAGGTGGCGGGGTGGGGGAGGGGGGGGGAGAGAGAGATCAGCGCTTTCTTTGGCTCTTTGGCTCCCATCCCCTCCACCCCCGTTCTTTGGGTTGACTCTGTTCTCACGCTCGGTCTCTCTCTCTCTCTCTCTCTCTCTCTCTCTCTCTCTCTCTCTCTCTCTCTCTCTCTCTCTCTCTCTCTCTCTCTCTCTCTCTCTCTCCTTCTCTCTCCTTCTCTCTCTCTCCTTCAATCTCCTTCTCTCTCTCTCTCTCTCTCTCTCTCTCTCTCTCTCTCTCTCTCTCTCTCTCTCTCTCTCTCTCTCTCTCTCTCTCTCTCTCTCTCTCTCTCTCTCTCTCTCTCTCCTCTCCTCTCCTCTCTCTCCTCTCTCTCCTCTTTCTTTCTTTCTTTCTTTATTTCTTCTACATTTCGTTGCTTTTATATTTATTTGTTTATAGATTTTTTTTGACTCACTTTTAATCGTCTATGGTCACATCCGGTTATCGACGGGTTTAATCTGCTCCTTCGATCTATCTTTCTAGCCACTTATGTGCGCATATGCCTGTATACTCATCAATTATTTTACGAGTCTGTAAGTTGAATCTATCCCTATATTATTCACTCGTGTTATCATTAGTTTGCCGTCTTTATTCCTATAAATATCTCAAACTTTCCATGATCTTTGCGTAGGGAGACGAAAGGGATGGGGGAGGGAGGGAGGGGGAGAGATGGCCAGGGAGAGGAGGGGAGAAGTGGGAAAGGAGGGCCAGGGGTGAGAGAGGCTGAGGGGAGAAGTGAAGGGAGGGGTGAGAGAGGATGAATTAGAAGTGAAGGGAGGGGTAAGGGAGAGGAGGAGAGGGATGAGTGTGGGTGAGGGAAGAGAAATGAAGGGAGGGGTGAGAGAGGATGAGGGAAGGGAAGTGAAGGGAGAAGTGAGAGAGGGTGAGGTTGAGGAGGGGAGGGATGAGAGAGAGTGAGGGAGGGGAGGGGAGGGATGAGAGGGGGTTGGGGGGAGTGGGAGTGGGCGAGAGGCCAAAGTAACGAGGGCGAGGGAGGGGGGAGTTGGGGAGGGGGGCCATAGCGGGTAGGTAGGAGAGGGAGAGGGTAGTCTTGCGGGGGTAGGCAGAAGAGGAGAGGGAAGCCAGATGGGGGGAGGGGGAGAGGGGGTGTTCTCATCGACGCCAATATTCATAAGCAAACCGCCGTGATTGATAGTTGATGAGGTGATTGATGGAAGGCCACGCTGATTAAATTCGCTTCCATCAAGCGGCAAGACGCAGCCGTTAGGCCTAGGGAGGTACGAGGCCTCGGGTCGGGTCTGCATGGCGTGGGAATAAGGGGGCGGGAGGGGGGGGATTAATCAGGGAGAGAAAGACAAGAAGGAAGAGAGGGGGAAGGGGAAAGGGAGGGGAGGAGGAGAGGGAGTGGGAGTGGGAGTGGGAGTGGGAGTGGAAGTGGGAAAGAGAGAGGGAAAGGGAAAGGGAGGGGAAACGGAAGGGAGAGAGAAGGGAGAGGGAGAAGGAGGAGGAGAGGGAAAGGGAAAGGGAAAGGGAAAGGGAAAGGTAGAAGAAGTGGGAGTGGGTGTAGGTGAGTGAGAGAGAGAGAGAGAGAGAGAGAGAGAGAGAGAGAGAGAGAGAGAGAGAGAGAGAGAGAGAGAGAGAGAGAGAGAGAGAGAGAGAGAGAGGTGGGGGTAGAGGAGGAGGCAGGGAGGTAGGTAGCGAAAGGAACACATGCATGTATTCAACAAAACACACACACAAAAAAACAATAACACGTCAGTACTAAAGCCTTCGCAGTTTCTACAGTCACGACGCCACGAAACAACACAAAGAAATCGCCAGTTGTAGAGCAAACATCCGTGCATGACGTGCTTGCAAATCACTTAGTCCGCCTAAACCACAGCAGCTTGCAGTCATGACTCCGCGCTCTCTCCGCGCATGATCATAGCCATTAAGAATGATGAATGAACTGATGATAGTAACTGCTCTCGGCGATTACTAGAAACAGCTGATAAGGTCCTGCGTAATCAACACGGCCGGCGACGTCTGGAAGATAGGACGACTCGTCTGTCAAAACGGAGGGTGAGCTTATCATGACCTATGGTGACCTCTGACCTGTGATGACGGGGATGAGTGACGAGGATGATTAGAATTAGAATACGTAAGGTTAAGAAAACTGAACATGGTGATACTAGATGTGATGAAAAAAAAATGGTTATAACTGAAAGAACAAAAACTATAACGATTTTATTGGGAGTGCTGGTCGTGACCGCGAGGCCAAAAATGATGGTGGCGGTGCTCATGTTCCCACTTTGTTTCATGGCTGTAATTATTATTGATTTCTCTTTTTGTGCGTGGTGGTATCCTCATGACAACGCCTCTGCCAACGTTATTATTATCACCATTATATCCTTCGTGTCGAGCGCACCTCCTGACTAATGAGCGGAAATAAAGATAAAGAGTTATTGCAGTGCAACGCCCGCGGGTACCACGTACAGCTCAGGGATGCAACGTGCAAACACGACGTGGCCGCCTCGGGCTCGCACTTTTTATTCTAACATTTTATGTGTTTATTTATTTATTTTGTTTATTAATTTCATTGATTAACATCATCGTGTCTCTACCTAACAACCTTTTTCTCTCTTTTCTTTTAAGAACAACAGTTCATATGAACAATTCTCTGTCGCTTGTTTCCATGGTTTCCTTCTTAGAAACTTCTTCGAAAACTTCTTAAAAAAGACAGGTATATCAAGAAGCAGACGCGGTCCGGCGTTTCCGCTGAGGTTGACAAGCCAGCGGTTGCGCGAAATGCCAAGGACTGCGATCAGCTGGTCCGGATTAGTTTTCTTTTTAAGCTCATTTAGCCGGTGGATATGTTTTGCCTGTGCGTAAGGGGGAAGGGTGAGAGAGAGAGAGAGAGAGAGAGAGAGAGAGAGAGAGAGAGAGAGAGAGAGAGAGAGAGAGAGAGAGAGAGAGAGAGAGAGAGAGAGAGAGAGAGAGAGAGAGAGAGAGAGAGAGAGAGGGAGAGAGAGAGAGGAGAAGAGAGAGAGAGAGAGAGAGAGAGAGAGAGAGAGAGAGAGAGAGAGAGTCTGTGCCTCTGTTTCTACCCCTGCCTCTCTCTCTCCCTCTCTCTCTCCCTCTCCTCCTCTCCCCCCCCCCCCTCTCTCTCTCTCTCTCTCTCTCTCTCTCTCTCTCTCTCTCTCTCTCTCTCTCTCTCTCTCTCTCTCTCTCTCTCTCTCTCTCTCTCTCTCTCTGCGTGTGCGTGTGCGTGTGCGTATATGTGTATATGTATGTATGCGTGCGTGAAGAAATGAGAAACGCTAACACACAGAAAAAACATAGCCAATGGCAGTTCTAACACAAACACACTGCCATTACCGCAAATACTTGTAGTATACATGCGCGGTGGGGAGGGAGAAGGGGGGGGGAAAGAAGAGGAGGAGGGAAGGAGGGGGGGTTCATTCCCCTTGGAATTATCATCATAATTTCGTTAACTTTCCCCTGCTTGAAGGTGACTGAATTACGAGGTTTGCATATATTGCTGTAGCGGGTGAATACAGTTCCCGATTGTGCGTGATTATTATTTTTTTTCGGTATCCGCCATTAGGTCATTGATGTAGCTATGATGTTTGGTTATTTGTATTATGATTTCGGTTGTAGTTGTTATGATTACTGATTTTTGTTATCGGTATGGTATTAATGGTAGAGAATTATTAGTGATTATGATAATGATGATATAAATTATAGTGATAGTAGGAATGATGATGATTGTAAGGATGATAATTATAATAATGATAATGATGTATAATAAAAAAGTGATAGTGATAGTGATAATAAAAACAGTAATAGTAATAATGGTAATGATAACAATAATGACAATAGTAATAATAAAAATGTTGATAATGATAACAATAATCATTATAATTATTATCGTTACTTCTATCACCTTTGCGATCGCCCCCTCCACCTTCTCCTCCTTGATTGTCTTCTTTTGTTTCGTTTGTTTCTCTCTCCTTCGCAACCTCCCCCTCACCCCCACCCCACCCCACCCCACCCCTACCACCTCCCCGCCAGTGCCTTCCTCGTCGCAAATGGATCGGTGGTTATGGCAGCGATTTCTCCGCCGGAAACAGCCGACGCTCGCCCTTGACTCGCTCGATGCAAATCTCCCTTAACCCCTCCCTCCCCCCCCCCACTCCACCCTCCCCCTACCCGTCTCCCCACTCTCACACCCCCCCCCCCCCCGACCCCCGTCGAAATCACATGACCAAGCGACCCGAGAGGAAATGCGGGGAAGTTGGCAATGCTGTTGTTTTAGTTTCTTGGGGTCTCATCATCATCGTCGTCATCTTTTTCTTTTCTCCTCTTTTTTTCTCTTCTTCTTTTCCTTCTTCCTCCTCTTCTTCTTCTTCTTCTTCTTCTTCGACTGTCGCCAACGCTGGTGCTTCATCTTTCTTCTTCTGTACCTTTTCGTTCTTCCTCTCTTTCTTCTTCATTTTCTTTTTTCTTTTGAAGTTGCTTCTTCTGCTCCTTCTCCTTATTGTTATATATCTCATCCTTCTCCATATCCCTCTTCTTTATCTTTTTCCTCTCCTCTTCCTCCTCCTCCCCTTCTCCTTCTTTGCCTCCCTCTTCTTCTCCCCCCTCTTCCTCGGCTTTCTTTTCTGCTACTTCTTCTTCTCCTTCGTTTTTCTTTATTCATCGCCTGGCGCCAGCTCCCCGATTCGCCATGGCGCTGCTCGTGGCGTGGGGCGGACACGACGATCTCTCCGACGCGGAGTAACGACGCAGGGGCGGGATATTATATGAATTACGCTCTGGCACATTTTCCCGCGAGGGCTCCGAGTCAGACCTGGGACCTGCCGTGCTTTTCCCGCGACCTGCAAAATGATGTGAACATTCTTCGGAACGCCACGAGAAGTTTGCCTCTTTTTTATGAAGTTGAGCGATGATGATAACACGGCGACATGAGAATCAGAGACACCCCTTCCCCTCCCACTCCCCTCCCCCCCTCTAAATCGCATGGTAAATGACACGTTAGGATTCCTTCGTCGAGGTCAGGCAGAACTCGCGCGGATTTGAAAAGAATTGCTTACGGGACTTGCGGGATTCGGTATATGTTTTCGGAAGGTAAAGTTCAAATAGAAATCTGTTCTGCGTCGATGGGAAAAAAAAAAGTTCTAAAGCAGCGCGAAAAAGAGTAAGCCGTTGCGCTGGAACTAATTGGGAGAATTGAATGACTTTTCTACGTTTTTTTTAGGGCTCTCTCTTCTGTACATCCCCAATTCGTTCAGCGAAAGTCATAAAAAATGTGTGGCCCGTGGGTGCTCGTGCTCCCCGCCGGGTCGCTGAGACGCCCGGGAGGGAGGCTGCTCAGCTGGAGCCCGAGTCGTGTTTTCTCTTTCGCCGATTCGATCTGCGACGAAGTTTTAGCCCGCGGAACGAGGTCGGCCACGGAAGGACAGGGAGGGGCTTTCTTTCTTTGCTTCGCCTACGCACGCACCCACACACACACGCACGCACGCACACGCACACGCACACGCACACGCACACGCACACGCACACGCACACGCACACGCACACGCACACACACACACACACACACACACACACACACACACACACACACACACACACACACACACACACACACACACACACACACACACACACACACACACGACGAAGCTTTCCTCTCTTTATCCCACCTAAGCCACCAGAGGAAGCAAAGGTCCTGGAAGGATTCCCATCGGTATAGGAGTGACAGCAGACGACAGGGAGGCGGCGCCTGGTGACAGCTGACAGCCATTGAGTGAGACATTGCTGTCACTTCCCCAACCCGCTTGTGTGTTTGTCGTATCCTCATCGCCAAGCTTTCACATATTATCACCATTCGAAAACTCTCTGTGAATTTAGGCGTAAGCACTTCTGAATTCAGCGGAAGCACTCCCGAACGCAACGCAAATAGTTCCAAACGCACACGTATTTTAGCTGCGTGCGCTCTCTCTCTCTCTCTCACACGCACTCACGCACGCACGCATCTCAAGGTCTCTGAAGGGGGACTCCAAACTCTCGAGAAGAGCCAAGTCACGGAAAGAACCGTCTGTAGCAGGGATCTTCTGCTGGGGTCGTAGGGGGGAGGATTAAGAGGGGAGAGGGGAGGGGGGAGAGGATGAGAGGGTGGGTGGAGGAGATTACATATTATATGGGATTTATTTCATGGGTGCGGGCTTGTTTATGGGGTTTTGTTCTGGGAAGTCAGGAAAGGGCGGAGGAAACGGGTTGAGGGGATTCGCCGACTTTAGTTGTAGAGCTTTATGTACCTTTTTTTTTTTTATTACTTGTGTTTTGCTCCCTTTTTTCCCCTTCTCGATTTTGGCGGTGGTTTGGTGTTCGGCTTTGCGTTGCAGAGTTGGCGTGCGAAGGAGTAAGGTTTGTGTTGTAGATTCCAAAGGTGCAATTGCAGTGCATGGGAGGTAAGAACAGAGTTGAATTGGATGGTGTATAGAAGGTGTTCCTGAGCTTGCAACTCACAGGATTGCAGAGAAAGGGAAGGTGTGCCATGATGTTGCGATGCGTGTCGGCGAGACGGGGTTCCGACGGGGAGAGAGCCATGGGATTTCGCAACCGGGGAGATTGGGCTCCTTGACGGGCTCTCAAAGGGGAACACAGGATATCAGACCGGAATGACTGCTTCTTGAGGAAAAGAAAAGCAGCTCATGGCAACGGAAGTGCATACTTATTCCAGAGCCGACGGTGATTGACTTTGCGTCGGTGACCGTGAACTGTGTCGGGTAGGTTGAGATTAACGTGATAGCCTGACGTGTGTTTTGTTTGCGATGATGATTGTGGCAATTCTTCTTTCTCGGGTTGCGCGGATGTTCGGTTTGCGAGACGCGCGTCGGATGCGCGCAAATGCAAGCGTTCGCTCTCACTGTCACGAACAAAAGCACACGCGTACTCGGATGCATAATCAAAAGCACCTCCTCCTCTCCCTACAAAAGGGCGACACATTGCACGCTATAATCCTATGTTTACTCTGCAGTCACTTCCATTTCCGAAGGGCAGCATTGTTCCCTCACAGAAAGACCTCACGCCGGGGAATGGAAACAGGTTTTTGCGTTCCCTTTTTATGCCTCTTTTATTCACGGTGTTGGTTCGCCTTCGGGATCGTATGTGATGCCAGATTGATGATAGACGCTCTATCTGATCGATCGCGGGATTTTTACGGGTTGATATGAGGTATCTATCTATCTATCTAGCGGAGAGGCTGTCACTTTGTCTCGTTTCCAGGTTGTCGTTGGTTTGCGTACACGCGTTTTTTTGTGTGTGTGTTTGCTTTTGCATGTATGAATGCATCTGTGTGTATGTGTTCCTACAGGTGGATGGGTATAAGTTGTGTACTTGCAATGTTGTGTGTTAGGAAAGCCCCTTATCATGTAAGCATATTTATGTATGCATTTGCGTATTCGTGATAAGGCGGATTATGTGTTCACGCAACACAGAACATACGTCGAGAAAGCGTTAACCAGGAGTTTCTAGGGTAAGTGCCAAGCGGAATGGAACAATAATGGAGCAACCTTGAGGGAAAATATAGACGTCGCGTCGAACATTCGGGGATCCGCTTGCGGTTGAAGGAATCGCTTGCGATTGAATTATAGAAACACACACACACACACACACACACACACACACACACACACACACACACACACACACACACACACACACACACACACACACACACACACACACACACACACACACACACACACACACACACACACACACACACACACACACACACACACACACACACACACACACACACACACACACACACACACACACACACACACACACACAACACACAACACACACACACACACACACACACAACACACACACACACAACACACACACACACACACACACACACACACACACACACACACACACACACACACACACACACACACACACACACACACACACACACACACACACACACACACACACACACACACGCACACAGGGAGGGAAAGGGAGTGTGAGTGTCTCTGAGAGAGAGAGCTCTGATTACCCATCAAGGTAAAAAAAAACAAAAAAAAACACATAGAAATGAAAATGCAACAATTTTGTAGGAACACAAACAAGTAGAGATCAACAGATACGGACACAGACAAACAGACAGGCAGATAGATTGAGTGATAGACAAATGCAGATCAATTATCCCCGCAACGGTTTCTGATCTAAATGATTCCCGACTACCGCTCGGTCGATCCCGCAAATATTTGATCGGTAACGTGGCGGAAGTTCGGCCAAACACTGACCGAGAGAAACTTTTGTCTCACTGAAGTATTTTTCAGTTTGTTTTGGTCGCTTCTCTGTGCCAACGAGCAACATGATGAGCGGCCTGTTTGGGTTTACGCTTCTGTAGCTTGGGCGTGTGTGTGTGTGTGTGTGTGTGTGTGTGTGTGTGTGTGTGTGTGTGTGTGTGTGTGTGTGTGTGTGTGTGTGTGTGTGTGTGTGTGTGTGTGTTGTGATTTCATGTTTTTTTTTTTCCTGCGATGTGTGAGGTTGTGCATGCGTGTTTTTGTGCATAACTTTGTATTTTCTCTCTTTTCGTGGCGAAAACTTTCAAGACGAGAATTCCCGTCACTGGACAAAGCGATGGACAGAAAGAAAAAAAATCACAAGCCCGTTAATGACACCCGCGTGGTCTCTCTGTGCCGTCGAGAAGGAGTCGTTAATCATGGAAATGTCTGGCTGGTATGGAGAAAGTCACTCAAAAAAACGATAAAAAAAGTACAAACAAAATCGCCATATGAATGATTCCAAAATTAAACACGAAGGCAATATTACCCCGCGCTTAACTTTCCCGAAATGTCAGTCGATGTCTTGTTCTTTCGCCTTGGCTGCCCCGGAGAATGAGAGAGAAAATGCATTTGCAGAAAACGGGAGCACCATGGCGTTTCTATCGAACTATTTTTTCCGATAATGATATTGTTATTCGTACACACACGAGTGAAGAGCGGAGGGGCAGGAGGGTAGAAGGAGAAGAGCGAAAGGGGGTAGTTTGGTGTGTACTTTGACCTTTTTTGGACTGGCTTTTTAGACATGCTGGCCGGGGTCGTTGTGTGCGTACGTGCGCCGGTCGTTTATATGGTGGAAAAGTGCGTTTTTCTCCGTTTTTGTGATTTAGACGTTTTACATTTCGAGTGAAGGCTGCCTCGTGCTGGCCTGGCTTGTGACTCGCTTTACGGCACAAGGCTGAGAGATTCATGTGTCGGAAAGGTTTCAAGAGACGAAGATCGGGAGATATAGGAGAGAGAGGGAGAGGAACACACACGCACACGCACACGCATACACACACACACACACACACACACACACACACACACACACACACACACACACACACACACACACACACACACACACACACACACACACACACACACACACACATGGGCATGTACATGTACATACAGTACATATATATACATATATATACATATATATAATATATATACACATAAATAATGCATACATATACCTATGTATGTATGTAC
>NW_028234409.1:45915713-45918213 GCF_977035675.1 Penaeus japonicus
GTAATATAAAGAATGATGATAATGACAATGATAAAGCTTCCAATAATAAGATGAGTGTTTGATCAGTGGAGGTTCTACAAAACACGCGATTTATTTTGTTTTCTTTCCCAACAGGTTCGTGATGGCTTGTGTACAGTAGATGACGTCATGGTGTTTACGAGGCTGTGTGGGAGTGAGTTTTTTTGTTTGTTTGTTTCGTCCCTTTCTCTTTGTACGGATATTTGTATTTCACGCCCTTCGTCTTCGGTCTCTCCATTTCTCTCTCTTTTTATCTCTCTCTCTCTCTCTCTCTCTCTCTCTCTCTCTCTCTCTCTCTCTCTCTCTCTCTCTCTCTCTCTCTCTCTCTCTCTCTCTCTCTCTCTCTTTTCTATTTCTCTCTCTATATCTCTTCCCTCTCTCTTCTATTTCTCTCTCTCTCTCTTTTCTATTTCTCTCTTTCTATCTCTTCTCTCTCTCTCTCTCTCTCTCTCTCTCTCTCTCTCTCTCTCTCTCTCTCTCTCTCTCTCTCTCTCTCTCTCTCTCTCTCTCTCTCTCTCTCTCTCTCTCTCTCTCCTCTCTCCTCTCTCCTCTCTCCTCTCTCCTCTCTCCTCTCTCCTCTCTCCTCTCTTTCCTTCCCTTTCCTGCTCCACCCATCTCTTTCTTCCCCCGCCTTCTCTTCCCTCCTTCTCTCCCCTTCAGCTATCTCTCCCTCTTTTTTTCTTCCTTTCCTCCCTCTCTCTTTCCCTCCTTCCCTCCATTACTCTCTCCCTTCCTCTGCTTCTCAAACTATATCTCCCTTTTTTTTTTCCAATTCTTCTCCCCCTCCCTCCACCACACACGTGTTTCTCTCTCTTTCCCTCCCTCCCTCTTTCTCTCCTTCCGTCTCTCCTTACCTACATCCCTCCCTCCCTCCTTCCCTTCCTCCCTCCCTCCCTCCCTCCCTCCCTCCTTCCCTTCCTCCCTCCCTCCCTCCCTCCCTCCTTCCCTTCCTCCCTCCCTCCCTCCCTCCTTCCCTTCCTCCCGCCTTCCCTTCCTCCTTCCCTCCCTCCCTCCATCCTCCTTTCCTCCCTCCCTCCCTCCTTTCCTGCCACCCCCCCCTCCCCCCCTAATTCATCTCCATCCATCGAGACGCGTCGAAGGGGCCTCTTCATAGCCACGCCAGCGACCGGCTCATTTCACTCGCCAATATTCTCTCGATGATTTATCACGCGGTTCCAACTGGCGGTGACGCAACGCGAGGCGGCGGCGCAGTGTGTGCCGATTGCCGGGTTGCCTTTTATTGTTTCGTGGTGATGTGCGGGCATTTGTTTTGTCGTGGATGGAATAGCGGAGGAGGAGAAGGAGGGAGAAGGAGATAGGGAGGGAAGGACACACACAAACACACACATACATACGCACGCACGTAACTCCCTCTCCCCCCCACATACACACGCACATCTTGCTGGCGTCCTGTTGTGCTCGCACCGAGACTGCAAATTATATTGTAAACTTGGGGAAGATTGCAGCATTGCTAAACGACCGACCTTCAGACCTGTCGGCAAACAACCAGTTAATGCAATTACTTACTGTTTGTTGTTGGTAAATTGCCGGCTTTCATGTGTGTTTACGCCCGCCTACACTCTTGGTGTTTCGTTCTTTTTGTTTCTTCGTGTTTTTTTGCGTCCAATGTCGTTGATAGGTTTCTCTTGGTCTTTTTATTTCGCCTTGCCATTGCATATCGTCTTTCCCCCCGTGTCCTGCTCTCTCTTGCGGCTTTAGTATTGCAATGTTCCCGTGCAGTTTTTTTTCTTTCTGTTCCGCCCACGCTCTTTGCAGCTTTCTCGCGGCCGTTCATGGGACTTAACTTGATTACAGCCTCGACGCGGAGGGAAGTCCCTGATGGCAGCTTAGTGCCATAATCGCCGTGAAATATTAGCCATCAGATCCCCATTACCGGCCGCCGCTGTGTCGTGACGCAAGCCTTTGATGATGTTGATGCTGACAAGATAATGATCCGGAAATTTGGGGCTTTTCTTCTCTCTCTCTCTTTCTTTTTTTCTCTCTCCTTTTATGGATTAAAATAAATGTTTTGTTTCTTTCGTTGTGTTGCTATCTCTTCTCTCTCTCTCTCTCTCTCTCTCTCTCTCTCTCTCTCTCTCTCTCTCTCTCTCTCTCTCTCTCTCTCTCTCTCTCTCTCTCTTTTTCTCTCTCCTCTCTCTCTCTTTTTCTCTCTACTCTCTCTCACTCACTCACTCACTCACTCACTCTCTCTCTCTCTCTCTCTCTCTCCTCTCTCTCTCTCTTCTCCCTCCTCCCCTCTCTCTCTTCTCCTCTCCTTCTCTCGTTCTCTCTCCTCGGTCTCTTCCTCTTTCTCTCTCTCTCTCTCCCACTATTTATGTAGTCCAAGGCATCCACTCCTTTTCCACCCATCGCTCGCCGCCCTTCCCCACTGTCGCTCCCCCCCCCCCCCCCCCCCCGCCTACCTATAGGCACCAATCAGCCCCGTGAAATAAAATTACTCATGTTTACCTCCCCCATGTGC
>NW_028234409.1:45919605-45922105 GCF_977035675.1 Penaeus japonicus
CTGGAGAAAATAAACAAACCTTTTTGAATGAAGAGATCCGCGATCATTTCAGGGATTGCCCGAAAATAGGACAGAGAGAGAGGAAGGAGAGAGAGAGAGAGAGAGAAAGAGGGAAGGAGACAGAGAAAGAGAGAAGAAGAGAGAGAAAAAAAGAGGGAAGGTGAGAGAGAATGAGATACAGAAAAAGGAAGAGGGAATGAAAGAGAGAGAAAGAGGGAATGGGAGAGAGAGAAAGAGGGAATGAGAGAGAGAGAAAGGGGGAATGAGAGTGAGAAAGACGGAAGAAGAGAAAGAGAAAGAGAGAAGAAGAGAAGATAACAGAAGAAAAGAGTAATAGGGAAAAGAAGAAGAGAGGGGTGGAGAGAGGAAGTGGGTATTGCAGATGAGGGGGGAGGAGGAGGAGGAGGGGGGTAGCCGCCTGTGAGTGTGTAGAGCCGGGCTATTCTCCCCATTTCTTTCCTCCTTCTTCTAGCTCCTTCATGGCCACTTTAAATTCCTTTGTCTCTTTCTTACCCATTGTTTACCCCCCCCCCCTCCCCTCCCCTCCCTGTACGCCATTACAAGGGGGAGGGGAGGGAGGGAGGGTATATGGTCACACACCGCGTTCATTCCCCCATGTGTTTACTCTCTCTCTCTTTCTCTCTCTTTTTCTCTCTTTCTCCCTCTCTCCACCTGTCTCTCTATCTCTGCTTTCTTTGCTTGTGGGTCTTTGGCTCCTTTACGCTCTCCACGAATAAGTTTATCTCATGTTCTGTGTTAAGTGTCGACAGTTCAACTAATAACTCCACCATGTGCCTTTGTGCGCTGGTGCCGCCACCGTCATTGCTGATGCTGTTGCTCTTGCAACTTATTCTACTTCCACTACTGCTACTTCTACTTCTACTATTACTACTACTGCTGCTGCTACTACTACTACTCCTGCTACTACTACTACTACTACTACTACTACTACTACTACTACTACTACTACTACTACTACTACTACTACTACTACTACTACTACAACTACTACTTCTACTACCTCTATTACTATTATTGCTACTACTACTCCTGCTACTACTACTACAACTACTACTACTACTACTACTCCTGCTACTACTACTACTACTACTACAACTACTACTTCTACTACCTCTATTACTATTATTGCTACTACTACTCCTGCTACTACTACTACTACTACTACTACTACTACTACTACTACTTCTACTACCTCTATTACTATTATTGCTACTACTACTACTGCTATTACTATTACTACCACTCCAACATTATATAATGCTACGTCGACAGTGCTCTCACTATTGCTATTATTGTTAATTTACACAAGTAGCGGCTACCATTGCTTTATAGTTATCGCAGCTGCAATGACTGCAAGATATGGCAGGTCGAATGCGAGGAACGTTCAGTACCTTTGGTATGATGAATGTGTTTAAAGTTGTAAAGATGGTCTTTAGATGGATCCCCCCTCCTCTCTCTCTCTCTCTCTCTCTCTCTCTCTCTCTCTCTCTCTCTCTCTCTCTCTCTCTCTCTTTCTCTCTTTCTCTCTTTCTCTCTCTCCCCCCCCCCCCCCCAAGAAAAAAAAGAAAAGAAAAAAAGCCACGTTGAGTCCCAGCAAGGTCGAAGATCACTGGAACCCCCCGCGTAGTTTAGGTCGAGCGTCTCCTTGACCCAGCTTGACCCCCCTCCGTGAGTAGTAAGGAGGAGGGAGAGGGAGAGGGTGGGGGTCGGGAAGGGAAGTCGGGGGTCTCCGAAGTTGAACCTTCTCGCCTGTCTGTGTCCTGTCAACATGGTCGTTCTTCTCACTCGTTTGGCGAAGACATTCGCCTCAAGAGGTGCGGTGCATAGACGCCAAGGCCGTGTCTTCGAAGAGGTATGTTTTGAAAGGACGAAGCCTGCGCGGGTTCCTGGATAACATTTTGTTCCTCCCAGCGCAGTCATCGTAAAACCACCAACTCTAAGAACAGTTGTCAGCAATTTTGGGGGAGAACAGCTTCCGTTAAAAGGCTGGCGAGATGAACAGCTGTAATAACATCTTGAGAACATCTTGCCGTAACAATGGAAACGTTATAAATGTTCTCACGTTCGCAGAAAGATGTGAAATAGCGAAATTTATCGGAACCGCCATTCTTTAGAAGTCCAAGTCGTTGCAAATGCCATGAAAACCTTCATCATTTATATTTCCTTTTTTCTTTTATCGGTGAGCAGCACTGACACCTTTCCTGCATATTTAATAACATTTCGTGCAATCAAAGATGCAAAGCCGTTTCTCAACCCAAGCACGAACACCACGCTAAGAAAGGCGCAAGATATTCTACGGCATGCAAGATCCTTTTCGTGTGGCGCAAGATAATGCTAAAGAGATAGTATTGACCCCTTTGACCGCAAAGCCTCTCGGGTCAGTTCCCCGGATGGAAAAGGCGCATCCTGAAGAATCTCGGATGCTTTAAAGCGCCGATTGAATCGCCGATCGCCCATTCTTTCTGATTGCAGAGGAACT
>NW_028234409.1:45927105-45934605 GCF_977035675.1 Penaeus japonicus
TCTCCTCCACTCCCTCCCCCTCCCCCTCCCCCCCCCCTCTTACCCAACACACCCCTCCCCCCATCCCCCGAACACTTAAACCTTCTCGTCCTTGGCCTTCTACGCCCACCAACCAAAGCTCTTGAAGACGCTGTATACTTTCTTGATGATTAATTCCCATTGTCTTGCCCATCAATGTGCCTAATGGGCAAGAGGGGGCGGCCGCTAATGCTCCCACGCCTCTCACTCGATCATGGCGGCTGGCGAAGGCCTGCAGCGAGCTGAAGGAGGGAAAGAGTGAGAGAGAGAGAGAGAGAGAGAGAGAGAGAGAGAGAGAGAGAGAGAGAGAGAGAGAGGGGGGGGGGGAGAGAAAGAGAGAGAGAGGAGGGGGGGAGAGAGAGAGGGAAAGAGAGAAAGAGAGGGAGGGAAAGAGAGAGAGAGAGGGAGGGAAAGAGAGAGAGAGAGGGAGGGAAAGAGAGAGAGAGAGGGAGGGAAAGAGAGAGAGAGAGGGAGGGAAAGAGAGAGAGAGGGAGAGAAAGAGAGAGAGAGAGAGGGAGGGAAAGAGAGAGAGAGAGGGAGGGAAAGAGAGAGAGAGGGAGGGAAAAAGAGAGAGAGAGGGAAAGAGAGAGAGAGAGAGGGAAAGAGAGAGAGAGAGGGAGAGAGAGAGAGAGAGAGAGAGAGAGAGAGAGAGAGAGAGAGAGAGAGAGAGAGAGAGAGAGAGAGAGAGAGAGAGAGAATAAGAGAGAGAGAGAGAGAAAGAAAGGGAGAGGAAGTGAGGGAAGGGGTGCATTTGAGGTTTAGCGAAGGTCGTGACCTGTGGCGACCTGAGCGAACATGATGCGCAATTCGTCCCTGAGGAAGTCCATGTTTGGCCTTATCAACACCCGCGTGAAAGTCGCGGTAGGGCAAAATGCTGGCAGGTTCAGTGATTACGATGCTCGCCATGAACGAATCCTGAACAATTTATACTAACGTCTGCTTGCCCAGGAGAGGAAATAGGAATGCTTTTCTTGTCTGCGTACCCATGCTGAAGCTTTGTTTCCCCACAGGCACGTGTGATGGCAGGCGTGACGGAAGGTCGCCGGGCGTGCGGCGGGGCAGCGGCGTGGCCACGGCTCGTTACGTCACGTCCAACGGCCTGTCGGAGGCGGAGCACGCACCGTCTCTGGACTACGTAACGCTGTTGGAGAAGATGAGCGGCGACTTCGGCGTTCGGTCCGACGTGGTGGAGGCGGCAACAAGGGAGCCCGAGTACCGCGGCGCCGAGACCCTGGTGGTGCCGCTGTACATCCCCGAGGGCGCCGTGCCCATCAACCTGGCCAGGATCGCACGCTCGGGCAGCCCCGATTCGGTTGTTGAGCTCGTCGATATGAAGGTCTCGCCGTCTGCGGATTCGGTCCTCATCCGGCGCCTAGGGCCAGCCAGCGGGGCCAGGACGCCCTCCAGCCCGCGCAGAGGACCCTGGCGGCCCCCTCAGAGGCCGCGCGTCTCTCGCCTTCCCTCCATCCGCAGGTCAGACCTGACGAGCCAGCGGCCAGTGACGCTACCCACGGCGGTTCCGGGCCCTCTGCTAGCGCGCTTCGGCCAGCGCCTGACGTCGCCGAAGGCAGCTCCTCTCATTGCCGTCCGGCGAACGCCCCTCACGCAGGGGGTCTCGGACACGACGGCAGAAGAGGACGACGACGAAGAAGAGAACAAACGCGCCAAGAAGAACGAACTGAGCAAGGACTCGCAGTTTCATCGTCACGCGCTGAGCAGCGCTGCGGAAAACACTAGTTCTTCTTTGCCGCCCTCGGAGCCTGCCATCACGACGCTCAGACCCACGAGCGGCGCCACGAGTTCTCTTCAGACCACGGAGCCCGCCACGTCGGCTGCCACTACTACCTCCACGACGACCACCACCAGTACTACTACCACTGCTACTACCACTACTACTACATCTCCCAGACCATCAACAGAGGCTCTGGGAGATGTAGTTGGCATCCCTGGTACAACTACGAGATCTCCCACAACCACGAAGACGACCGAGGCGACTCCTTTAACGGCAGACGAAAGCTCCTCGCCTTGGGACCGCTCAGCACTGTTCCCTTCTCGCCCAGTGGAGTCCATCCTGAAGAAACACAAGCAGGAGACTGCTACAGAGGAATCACCATCAACAAGTACAACCACTTCAACTACTACAACTACTTCCACAACCGCCACACCACGTAGAACGGGCCACTTTAGATTCCGTCCATGGTTAAACAGACAGAAAACAACCGCCACCACAGCAAGCACTAGCACAGTTTCGGAAACCACTTCCACTACCACAACTCCTTCAACTACCACTGTGACACCATTTTCTACCACACACAAGGCTTCACAGTCTGATAGAAGTAGAATTGTATTGACAAAGAGACCTATATTAACAACTGAAATACCCGATGTAACATCTCCATCCACAACAACAACTACTACTACAACTACAAATATATCCACAATCACCACCACAAAACCCCCACCAGTAACTACTAGGAGACCTCCTCTTCTTCTGACAACCAAAAGGACTACCACAACTACCACAGAGCATACCACTACAGCTTCTACAACTTCTACGACTACCACACCAGCCCCCACCACAAGGAGGATTCCACTCATCATCAGAAAACCTGGTGATGTGCCATCCCCTGTGAGGAAGATGCCGAGTGTTAAGGAGGTCCTTGGGAGCACTGAGGAGCAAGAGCAGAATGAGAAGGTAGTGGACACACCAGAAAACAGTACGACTGTCCCTATTCCTAGTCCAGAGGTCATATCCAATGCGAACGTATCAGCTGAAGAACCAGCCAATGAAACGGCCTTCAGTGAAGAGGAAGATGTTCTGCCTGAGAAAGAAGATGCAGAAACAGAACTCGAGAGCTTTTCCCCTGTAACGCCCTCAAGAAAGGATCTAAGATGGTCTCGCCCTCTGCCACAGAATCCCAACTTGAAGGCCAGAGCTGAAGGTAGGCCATTTGGTCCCATACGAAGAAGGCGACCTCGTCCTCGAACATCTTCCCCACCTCCAGTGACTCGGGCCAGTGAGTATTTCAAGGTTCCTGCTGAGTTCGTTGCAGTCAGCACAGCAACTGAACCGACACCTATGACGAACACTTCATTTAAAGCATACTACAACACATCTACAACATCACATCCGGCATCTGCTGGGGCAACTGAGAAATCCCCAGAAGAAGTTGTTATTGAGAGCCTGACGGAGATCATGAAGGAAGCCACCACCAACAACAAGAGCAAAGACAAGTTTTCCACCATTGCTGGGAACCTCGAGGCCCTGAACAAACAGCTAGCCGAGCGAGGGATCCACATCATCCATGCAGAGATAGATGGCGTCAGGATCAAACTGGATAATCGTACCCTAGTTCGACCTGTTACTTCGTATCCGGAACCAACTACTTTCCGACCTTCAACAGAGTTCAAAGTTTCCTCATTATCTGACTTCCTTTCGACAACAGAAGATCCTTCAACTAGTCTGTTTTCTCCGCCAGTAGAGAATCCAACGTTATCAAACACTGATGAATCAGAAGAAGATATAGAGAAGCAAATATATACATCAGTTAAGACTTCCTTCTCAATTCACACTTCCAAGCCTACAGATGTAGAAGATGAAACTGATAGTGCTAATGAAGTTCAAAGTACTACAAACGACTCAGGCTTCACTACACTGAAGCCCATTGAGCTAAAGAAGTTTGCAGACAAGCCATTGCGAGGAGATTCTTTTGGACCTGCCCTCTCAACCTCTTTTGTGCCCGAGGAAATGCTAAAAGACAATAGAACGAGACAGGAAGAAACGCCGTTTGTAGCAGAGACTGTGCCAGTTCAGACAAGTTTGTCTAGTGGTGACAGAGAGAAGGTTGGTGAAGGATACACAACACTGTCTTCTTTTGTGATCTCAGCCACCTCCACTGTCCCTGCAAGCGTCACCACTCGAACTCGATCTACCACTGTGCCTGTCACCACACACATACCCATATTCAGACCTAGCTTTAATCCAAAAGATACAGCATCAGCAGTGTTTCCGATTGACGAGGCTTCCTTTAGTGATATGATAGACGAGGAACCTGTTACTGATGTGCAGGATTTGGCACCTAACTTGCATCCTACGTCTCATCACCGCCCAGTTTCCCCACCAAAGCCCCCAGAGTTGAGTACCGAACGCGAGGTCGCAATGACACCAAGAGACCCCTCTGTTGCAATTGTCATTGAGGAAAAATTGAGCAGAAACACGACTTCCTTCGTGGCGAGTGGCAGAGGCACAACTCGCCGTCCTCTCATCGAGACGATTTCCAATACGAGGGCAGTCCAGGAGCCTTCCATCCCCGGCTCAGTCGCAGTCGTTGAAGACACTGACAGCGAGGAATTCAGTGAAACCACTTCATCTGCATCGTCATCTTCCACCGCCGTGTACATCATAGGTGTGATAGGCCTTATTCCGGCTGCCGGCCTCGCTGCTTTCCTGGCCAAGAAGTTTTTAAAGAAGACCCAGAAGGCTTTGCCGGAGAGTGAAGAGAGAGCTGAGGGCTTCACCCCCATTACGCATCACACCCGCAAACCTTCTCATTCTGATACTCTGGTTTGTACTATATTTATTGTTAACGTCTTATACTCTTTCATCTCTTATATTCTTTTGTTAAGAAAACGGCAAATAGATTGATGCTTGGGATATCTTTTTGACAATAATTTGTTAATCCATATTTCCGTTCTAGGACATCGAGCCTTCATCAGTAGAAGCCAAGAACCCTAAATTTACACCTTGGGAATTCCCAAGATCCAAACTCCGACTTGTGTCCATCCTGGGAGAAGGAAACTTTGGCCTGGTAAGCATGCGCCGCCATCATGTTGCGCTGCCTGTGAGCTCTGAGAAGAAAAAAGACTGAGTCAGTTTTTAGGTTGTCCATTAGGGACTAACGAGACTGTCTGTCAGTTTTTAGGTTGTCCATTAGGGACTAACGAGACTGTCTGTCAGTTTTTAGGTTGTCCATTAGGGACTAACGAGACTGTCTGAATTGCAGGTGTGGAAGGCCGAGGCTCGGGACCTGTGCGCGTGCGAGGGCGCCACCGGAGGGCCGACAGTGCTGGTGGCAGTGAAGGGCGTCAAGGAAGGCGCTGGTCAAAAGGAGAAACAGGATCTGCTCAAGGAGTTGGCCATCATGCAGCACATCGGCCAGCATCCGAATGTTGTTACATTGCTTGGCTGCTGCACTCAGCAAGGCGAGTTTTTTTCCCTTATTCATCATTTTTTATCATGTTCAATGAGATGTTTGTGATTTGTCAGGTAATTACATTTATTCATATAAATATACATGAAGAAATACCTGACCAAGAAAATGACATATTTCAAATTCATAATTTTATCTTGCGTCGATTTCACGAACACTCTTGCCGAAGAACCGAGTGATTAAGTCATGCATGTTTCCCGCAGAGCCCTTCTACGTCATAATGGAGTACGTGATGTTCGGGAAGCTGCTGACCTTCCTCCGCGACCACCGCACGCGACACAACTACTACAACTTCTCCTCCGACACTGAAGCCTTGACCTCCCGTGACCTCACCCGCTTCGCCTGCCAGATTGCAACCGGTTGCGATTACTTGCAGAGCCGTGGGGTAAGCCGTGGCTTGCTCTCCTCTCTCGCTTATTATTACTATTATTTTTGCTGCTGTTTAGTTATCATTATCGTTATTATTGTTGTTGTTACTGCCATATAATAATTATTATCATTATTATTAATTATCATCATCATAATTTATATATATTACTGACATTATCATTATCATCATTTTGATTATTATTGTTATTTTTTATCATTATTACTATTGTTACTCTTGTTATTATTATTTTTGTTGGCGGTAGTCATTATTATCAGTATTTGACTCATTTTCCTTATCACTTGTATTTCATGATTATTTTTTTATAATAATGCCTTTCATATAAACTACCTGCTAGACCGGGATTTCCCCAACCTTGGGTAAATTTACCCCCGGGGTCAATGTTTAGGTTGTAGGGAGTTGATTTCTTATAGATATGTAAGTCTGATAGATATTTGATTAAACTTTGATAAAAATCTATATGTGGCGATTGAGTTTTCTATAAGTATATCTTTTAATGATTCATGTTTATGCCACGGTCGTTTGTAGAAGTCACGTTGTGGCGTACGTCTTGCTGCTGTTATAATTGTGATTGGGTGCTTTTTCTTATCCACACAAGGGGGGGGGGAGTTGTTCATGTTTTTTTTTATTACTTTTGTTAAGAAGCCTATTAGTGCTACTTTCCATGATTCACTAGTCTTTATATCTGGACATGGTGTCTCCACCCATGGCCAACCTCATTTCGTCGTCTCTTAAAGTCTCTCTTTCTCTCTCTCTCTCTCTCTCTCTCTCTCTCTCTCTCTCTCTCTCTCTCTCTCTCTCTCTCTCTCTCTCTCTCTCTCTCTCTCTCTCTCTCTCTCTCTCTCCCCCCCCCCCCCCCCCCCCCGCCTAGACGCGCCTGCTAACCCCGCCTCCGTCCGCAGATCATCCACCGAGACCTGGCCTCGCGCAACATCCTGGTCGACCATAACAAGGTGTGCAAGATCGCTGACTTCGGACTGGCTCGCAACGTCAAGGACCTCGGGAGCGACATTTACGAGCAGAAGAGCAGGGTGAGTTCGATGGTGTTGCAGTGGGTTAGCAATGAGGGGTTGCTGGTATTATTGTTAGCGTTACCCGTTGTATGCAAAGTCCACTTGGATGACCTTAACGGAGAGTCTGTTAGCGCGTTCGACCACCCTAACCCGGAGCTGCTTCCTCCGCAGGGCGCGCTGCCGATTCGCTGGATGGCGCCCGAGAGCCTCTACATGAACATCTTCACCCACAAGTCAGACGTGTGGAGCTTCGGCATCCTCTGCTGGGAGATCGTCACTCTGGGTAGGGTCTGCTTCCAAGCATGTCACCTGCGACGATGATTTTGAATGGTGTTTGAAATATGCATATGTGCCTTTATTTATTGTGTAACATTTGCATGTGCTCTGTCCGTATCGTTAGTCATTAATTAGGGAGTTGAATGCAGGAGTTTAAGAGAACTAACATTCGCTCCAAAACCATTTGCTTAGTCCCTCACACCGCCCGGCCGAGCCCGAACTCATTGCCATCTGTTTGCAGGTTCGACCCCGTACCCCGGCATGACCGCCCGCGAGGTGATGCGGCGCGTGCGCGAGGGCTACCGCCTCGACCGCCCCGAGCACTGCCGTCCCGAACTCTACCACATCGTCACCAAGTGCTGGCACCAGGACCTCAACAAGCGGCCCACCTTCTCGGAGCTCAAGGTCGAGCTGGCCAACCTCCTGGATAGCCAGCCCGGCTACATCATTGATCTTGAAAACTTCCCTGAAGGCAGCTACTACTCCATGCACGAGAATAACGAGGAAAAACTGTGATTTTTTTACATTTTTCATTGCAAACGAAGGGATGGCCAGTTAGGTATCTATGATAGGTTTTTTCTTCTCTTTCCTTTCT
>NW_028234409.1:45947105-45952105 GCF_977035675.1 Penaeus japonicus
TAGTGCATGGCTTCTCCGGGAGGACCAGGTGGACCGGCAGGGCCAGGTGGACCTGGGGCACCTGAAGAACCCTCTTCACCAGAAGGACCGCGAGGACCAGGGGGACCCATGATACCTTGTAGACCAATGCCTCCATCACGTCCAGGTGGACCCTTAGGACCAGGCTCACCAGCCGGACCAGGAGGACCAGCAACACCAGGAACACCCTTGTCACCACTTGGACCAGAAGGACCAGGCAGACCCTGGAGACCGACAAGACCACGGTGACCCTTGGCTCCCTTGGGTCCTGTTGCACCAGTGTCTCCCTTCTCGCCCTGGGTGCCAGGTGCGCCGGGCTTGCCGCGAGGTCCGGAAGGTCCTTCCATGCCCTGGGGTCCAGTCTCTCCACGGTCTCCTCGCTCTCCGGTTGGGCCAATAGGTCCGGCCGGGCCAGGAGGTCCCTAACAGGAAGGATGGGTGTATTTAGTAATTATAATAGGTCAATTGCAACAGAGTTTACATCATTCTATTGCTATAAGGATCTCGGAATCGCTCATAAATAAAGATAAGTACAAATACATAAGGGTGGCACTCACAGGCAGACCAGTCGGTCCAGGGCTGCCAGTTTGTCCAGGAGATCCAGGGGGTCCTTTGTCTCCAGTGCGTCCAGAGATACCGGGGGGTCCAGGCTTGCCATCTGAGCCAGGGGCTCCAGTGTCGCCAGTTGGGCCAATTGCGCCAGGAGGACCAGTGAGACCAGGCGGGCCGACGGGACCTTCAGAGCCGCGCTTTCCTTCTGAACCAGGCTCTCCCTGCATAATAAGGTTTTTCATTAATCTGTTATGTTACTATCATATAGTCCACATAATTTTACTTATCATTCAGCCACACAAATACGAAGTATTTGTGTGGCTGGATGGATGAACATGCATGGAACAGCGAATCTGAAATGAATTGTTACGTACTCGAGCACCAGTAAGTCCACGGAGACCAGGTGGGCCGGGTGGGCCAGGAAGACCAGGGAGTCCACGTTCTCCTGAAGGTCCAGGAGGACCAGGCTTTCCGACTTGACCGATTCGGCCTTGGGGACCGGCCTCACCCTTGGGACCCTCGGGTCCAGGGGCGCCAGGCTGACCTGATGGACCTGGAAGACCAGGGCGTCCGGTGTCTCCAGGAGTACCCTTGATGCCGGGGTTTCCAGCTATGCCAGGTAGACCTGTTTCTCCTGAAGCTCCCTGTGAGTGAGAGACAGATAATGGTTAGGATTTTGGGGGGCAATGGATTGCATTGGGCTCGGTCTATCTCAGATCCCACGTCATTCAAGAGGAAGTGAATGAAGCTCACCGGAGTGCCGGCGGTGCCAGGACGCCCAGGTGGGCCCATGAGACCAGGTTCGCCTCGTTGACCGCTTTCTCCGCGCTGTCCCTTTGCACCGTTGAGGCCAGACAAACCCTGAGGGCCGGTGGGGCCAGGCTGGCCCACGGGTCCAGGATTTCCTTGGGATCCCTTCTGTCCGGGAAGACCGCGCTGACCCTTTGGTCCTGAAACTCCAGGAGGTCCAAGAGGACCTGGGAAGCCTTGAATACCTTGCTGACCCTGAGGACCTCTCTCTCCCATCATGCCATTTGCGCCAGCCTCGCCAGTTGGACCTGGTGGACCAGGATCTCCCTTTTCTGCTGGCTCTCCAGGTGGACCTGGGGGACCCATGACACCCTGAGGGCCTTGGTCACCTTGGCGACCTGGGGGACCTTCGGGGCCGACCCTTCCTATAGATCCTCTCTCTCCCTTCTCTCCGGGCAAACCAACAGGACCACGACCTCCAGGAAGACCCTAGGGAACAACACGTTGGTGTTAGCGAAGTCGCATGGGTAGTCAGATCGATGTGGAATAAGGAATTCATTATTTTCACCTTTGTACTGAAATGTCCCTGATACTCACAACAAGACCAGATGGACCGGCATGACCTTTTTGGCCGCTGGGACCTGGAGGACCTGCTGGTCCGTCAGGGCCAGGAAGACCAGATTCTCCTCGGGCTCCAGTCTCTCCAGGTGGACCTTGAGCGCCTCGCTCTCCAGGGAAGCCTCGAGTACCACGCAAGCCGGGGCCGCCTGGAAGACCACGAGGACCTTGCAGACCCGCCTCTCCGTCCTTACCAGCTGTTCCGTCGCTGCCGGGGGCACCGGGGAGGCCCTGGAATCCGCGGGCGCCGGGGGGACCGGGGGGACCGCGCTCGCCGGCGGGGCCGGTCGGGCCGGGCTGGCCGATGGGACCAGCGGATCCGTCCTTGCCGGGGTCGCCTCGAGGGCCGGTGGGACCGGTTTCTCCGGGGGAGCCTTCCTTGCCTGGTTCGCCCTGAAATGCAAAACGGTTTCGTCAATTTATGTTACTGAAGTTCCCTGTGGTAAGAATTGTATATTGTAATAATTTTGTTATCAAATAAGTAGATCTACTGCAGGGATAGGCAACAACTTACGATCTGTCCTTGTGCTCCTGGGATACCCATGGGGCCTGGGAGACCCTGGATGCCTTGGGGTCCTTGGTCGCCTGGTTTGCCGTCCGCGCCGGGCGCGCCTCGCTCGCCAGGTCGGCCTGTCTTGCCGGGGGGACCTGAGAGCCCGCCAGGGCCTCGGAGACCGCGTCGGCCGGGCATGCCAGAGGGACCTGGGTTTCCTTCGCGACCTTTCTGTCCAAGGCTTCCGGGTGGTCCGGGGTCACCGCTCTGGCCTACAGCACGAAAGGGCTTCCTTAGTTACTGATTACTCATCTCGTGCAGCCACTTGTCAGCCATAGTGGTGATTAGACGACGTGTTTCGTAACAGTATGAGTAAAATGACAATACTAACAGTAATGATTAATAGTAATTAATAACAATAGTAATACTAGTAGTAATGTAATAATGATAATAGCAATAATGCTAGTATTAGTATTAATAGTAGTAGTAATAATAATAATAATCATAGTAATAATGGTATAAGGATGATGATAATAATGATAGTTCTAACAATGATGATACTACTAATGATGATAATACTTATATTTATTCTAACATCAATATCAATACTGCTGCTACTATTAATGAACAAACTTTTCACTCGTAATACATGGCAAGTTCACGCATTTGTGCTGCCTTAGAAAAGCCAAAGTGAGTATACAGCTGATCCCATCTATAATTAAACGCAGATAGGCGAAGTGGAATGAAAATAGATCTCACCCTTGGGTCCAGGTGGTCCATCAGCGCCGGGAAGACCTCGGCCTCCGGGGGGTCCTCGTTCTCCCTGGGGGCCAATGCCTCCAGAGGGACCGACCATGCCTCTCTTGCCTCTCTTGCCGGGGGATCCAGGGGGACCGGGAAGGCCTCTGGGGCCCGGGGTGCCTCCTTCGCCCTTCATACCGAATTCTCCCTTGAAGCCGCGCTCGCCGGTCAGACCCTGAAGAATTGAGATTCAGTAAGTTATTCCTGCTAGCAATGGCCCTGAGCACGCAACATCCTTCAAGTAACCAACTCTGTGATGCTCACCCTTTCTCCCTTGGCACCAGGGACACCAGGGCTGCCAGGTAGCCCAGGGGGACCTCGGGCACCTGGGAAACCGGGGGGACCAGCGTCTCCCTGGGTTCCAGGAGCTCCCTTTTCTCCAGAAAGTCCGTCTTTGCCCGAGGGTCCCTGGGGGCCTGCCTCGCCGGGGACGCCAGGTTTACCAGCCTCGCCTGGAAGAAGAGATGCTCGTTTGGTGAGGCTTTCGGGTGAAGGCAGACAATCACTTTCGCTAAGCTGTCACAAAGAGGTTTTGCCATTACAAATAATAGGATTCCCGTACCTCGTGGCCCTTGAAGACCCTGTGAGCCCTTGGGGCCTTGTACGCCCTGGTCACCCTTGGCGCCAGCGCTGCCAGGGAAGCCGGGCGGGCCGGGTTTACCGGGTCCACCGGAGGGACCGGGGGGACCTGCGATACCATCGATACCACGCAGACCAGGAGGACCGGGGGGACCTTCTCGACCGCGCTCGCCGCGAGGACCAGCGGCTCCCTGCGAGGAAAAACACCTTGTTACTTTACCTTTTCATGTTATGGAGATATAGACTATGATTCTCAGTAATTACCCACAGAAAATAAAGATATGAATGAAAAATATGAACAAGTTCAGTAACAAATCTGGCAGCTACGAGTGTTCGTACCATGGGGCCGATGGGACCTGGCTGTCCAGAAGGACCGGAGGCTCCCTTGTCTCCGGTGGATCCCTGTTCGCCCTTGGAACCGTCAAGACCGGGGAAGCCACGGTGGCCTTTCACTCCAGGGAGTCCTGGCATTCCGGGGAGACCTCGAGGCCCTGGAGGACCAACGGCGCCTGGGGGACCTGCAGCTCCGTCCTCTCCATTCTCTCCCTGCAGAGAATATTGCCATGGTCAGTAATGGAAAGTAATGGAACTGATTCAAGGGCAGAGAGGCATTCAGGATTTCATTTATGTTGGGAGAGGCGACTTACGTCTTTTCCAGGAATACCAGGGAGACCGCGTGGACCGGGTGGACCTGTTGGCCCGGAGGGACCTGGATCACCCGGTTCGCCTCGCATACCTTGGAAACCTTGAGGACCGGATGGACCGGGGTTACCTGAAAGCCAAAATGCGTGTCATATATAAATCCGCGTGATAACAAGTAGCTCCTGGTTAATTCCCTCATTTGAGTTTGATAAGACAAGAATCTCTGAATCAGCAACCCTGAAGGAGAGCAGCACGTTTGTCACGTCTACTCCTTCCATGAGCACACAAAGGCAACGTACCTGCGGGGCCCCTCGGACCGATGGGACCGACTTGACTTTGCATGTAAGTGGGGAGGGCTGGTCCTTTCTCACCGCCTTGAGACTGCGACAGCTGTGACAGCCATGGTGTGATCTGCGCAAGAGATATGCGAAATTACATAAACCATAAGCGAAAGATGGAGGTTTTGTATAAATTTACATTTATTTGTTCACTCATGTGCAAAGCACTAAGCGATACATAACCCAAATACAAAAAGAAAAATGTGCCA
>NW_028234409.1:45957105-45959605 GCF_977035675.1 Penaeus japonicus
ATATATATATATATATATATATATATATATATATATATATACATATATACACACACACAAGTTTCAAGGGTTCATAGCGCCACTTAAGAATCGGAATTAAACAGAGTGATGCACTTTGTTTCTGACATCAACTGCCGAATGATCAGAGTTGCTTTGCCATCATCATCAAGAGGACGATTCGATTACTCTCCCCCCCCCCTCCTACTCCCTTGCAGTGCCATGGTCAGCTGCCAATCACCTCAACAGATGGCAGCACTTCCTGGGCCAAGGCGCTCACGCCCCTGGGGTGTGGGCGGCTGATGACATGACCAGGCACTGTCACGGACGAGTGCTTTTTTCGGCGTGGCACTCCCTTCCTCCCTCCTCCCACGTTGGCACCAGTAAACGGTATCCCAGGGACGGTTTTGTTGGGCGGGGGGGGGGGGGGGCAGAGAGGGTGCAAGGAGAAGGAATAGGAGGAGCAGGAGGAGGAGGACGAAGAGAAGAATAAGAAGATGAGGATGAAAAAAGAGAGGATGAGGAGCAGGAGGAGGACGAAGAGAACTGGAAGAACAGGAGCAGACGGAGTCGGAGAGGAAAAGGAGAATAAGAATAAGAAGGAGAGATAAGGAAAAGAATAAGAAGGAGATGGGGAGGAGGAGGAGGAGGAGGAGGAAGAGAAGGTGAAGGGAACCGACTAAGCTACCCCCCCCCCCCTCTGAATGGAACAACCCGCTCAAGGGGAAAGTGACGCCACGTCAGTCACGGATGCCTTGCTCGACGTGACGCTAGAGGGGGGAGGGAGGGGGGGGGACGGGTATTTAGATCTTTCGCTCTCAGTGAAAATAATGATAGGGATAAGACGCGGGGGACGGGGGGGAGGGGGGAGTGGGGAGGGGGGAGCCAGGTGGATGCCATGAGAGAGAGAGAGAGAGAGAGAGAGAGAGAGAGAGAGAGAGAGAGAGAGAGAGAGAGAGAGAGAGAGAGAGAGAGAGAGAGAGAGAGAGAGAGAGAGAGAGAGAGAGAGAGGAGAGGAGAGAGAGAGAGAGAGAGAGAGGAGAGAGAGAGAGAGAGAGAGAGAGAGAGAGAGAGAGGAGAGAGAGAGAGAGAGAGAGAGAGAGAGAGAGAGAGAGAGAGAGAGAGAGAGAGAGAGAGAGAGAGAGAGAAAGAGAAAGAGAGAGAAAAAAAGAGAGAAAGAGAGAGAGAGAGAGAGATGGAAAGACAGAAAGAAAAAGAGAGAGAGAGAGAGAGAGAGAGAGAGAGAGAGAGAGAGAGAGAGAGAGAGAGAGAGAGGAAAGACAGAAAGAGAGAGAGAGAGAGAGAGAGAGAGAGAGAGAGAGAGAGAGAGAGAGAGAGAGAGAGAGAGAGAGAGAGATAATAAGGAGAACAAGGGTTATTAGAGAGACCCAAATGAGCATCGCCATCGTCTCTTGGACAGTTCAGTAAAAGTCTCTCGGGCGAGAGCGAAGGGGAGGTGACCTGAGTATGGCAGAGAAGTGGGGAGGGAGGTCAGGGTGCCAAAGGGGGTGAATGGGGGGTATGATGGGTGCCAAAGGGGATGAAGTCGAAAGGGAGACTCTACCAAGCGGCGCATGTAGGGCCGTTCTACTCGCTATGGCACTCGTCTCGAAATTTCTATGGGAGTCTCTCGTCTTTATCTGCGCCTTAACTTCCATTAAGAATTCTTTGTCGAACCTCGCGGACCTGCTGGCTGTCTTGAAGGGCTTTAGATAAAGATTAATAGGGCGCGAAGTAGGCAGGGGAGCCTTCGCCAGCGGGGCCTTCGGGTGGGGAAGACGGGGGCATTTGCGTCCTAATGGAGAGGGAACTATTCCGCCATTGTTGCATTCGCCTGGGAACTGAGAAGGAAGCGAACGTTGGAACTGAATTTGATGGAAAGGGTGAACTCTGGTGGGGAGGGGCGGGGTCGGAGGGTATGGGCAGGAGGGGTGAGGGTGGGGAGGGGGGGGAGATGCGTCACATTTCCTTGTTTGCGATCTTGACGGAGATGTTCGGTAGGGGTGAGGGCGGGGGCGGGGCGGGGGCGGGGGCGGGGTGGGGCGCGGGAGCCAACAGGGTATGGTCGCAGACTGCTTACAGGATGTCCTTATTCTCTACTCTTTGCCTTCAGACCCTTTAGGGATGCTTGCTCTCTGCTTGTAAGGGCGAGGCTTTCTTTAGTGCTTCTGGGGTGCCAAGACCTCCCTCGGGTATCTTGTCTTCGCGTCTCGCCGACGAGCAGCCGGGGTCAGGGGTCAGGGGTCAGCGGCGGCCGGAGCTAGTGGCCGTTAAACGCTGATGATCCGACACGACGGCAGTCTCTAATTTATCCGGTGTTGTCATGGACCATGGACACTTGAAGGCTCTGTGACCTACGAACAACGAGTTCCTTGGGGCGGCATGACCCTCCCCCCCTGGCCGCCCTGGGACACCCCGCCCACCCCGCCGCCCAGCGCCGCCCACACCCCGCCACCTGGCAGCTGGCGGGAGCTGGAGCTGGGCTGAGCAACCTGATAGACGA
>NW_028234409.1:45974605-45979605 GCF_977035675.1 Penaeus japonicus
TCCGTTGTATTTCTCTCCCGATGAAGTCAATCCTCCCGCAGACACTCCGTAATCACTGGCGATGAATTCAGAGGAATCTTCGATGTGCGTCGCGACAGCCTCAGTTCTTCAGCTCTGTCGTATTTCTCTCCCGATGAAGACAATCCTTGCCAGTAAGCATTTGACGCATAGAAAACGGGAACCATAGATTTATGAGAACCTGAATACTAATCTCTGTAAGTCTGGCTTCGGCGTTTCGAAGAGTCACTTCACATCCGCCTTCTATGAGTCACGAACACTCAAATCGCAAGGAAGTGAGAAAATATAGAGTCAGTGAAGAGGGAAGGCCTGGGAACTGATATGATCCGCACCAGGAGACCGGAAATGGTTACCAGGAGGAACTGCACCTCAGGAAAATGCGTCGCTATTGCCTGGCCGAGCACACGAGCACAGGGAGTGTTGCGGCAAGCGCAGGACACGCGGGATAAACGCGAGGCAACCACGTTCTGTTTTCTCCTTCGTGCACGCGTGTTAGAATCAAGTAGAAAAAATGTGGTGCTCATCAGGGGAAAATTATCGATTATTTCTTGAGAATTCTTATTGCTTCTAAGAAAACATAAAATCTCTTGGGAGTGATTGCATACAATCTACTGACAAACTTAAAGCATTCATATCAATATAAATATATAATACTCAGCGATGTATTATAGGCACTAAAACAATAATCTCACACAAAATCCTAAAACCAAACGTGTCTGTGCGTATGCATATGTACGTGAGTGGAAATTGTGTTGGTATAATTTGTGTGTATCTGCCCGAATGGAAATTGTCTTCAGAAGGGAGTAATTAGACAAGGGTAAATAAAAATCTGGTGCTAGCCACTTCATACAAACAACGGTTGTGCAAAACCGACACCCATTCAATTCAAAAACTTGTTAATTTCATAAGACTTCACTAAAACAAGGAGAAAAACGACCCATCGGCCATCATTTTGACAAGTCTTCGCCCATCCGACGCTGGCGACGATGCCTCTCGCGAGCTACGACCACAAGGGAAAGTGCAGCGACGTGGAAAACGGTTCTCGAAGGCCCGCTCTTTTGTACACGGAAATTAAAGTGTCTTTGGCCAGCTGTTCGTGAGGCACAACTCAAGACCTTGCACGGGCTGTCAAGTCGCAAGAGCAACTCGAGGGATGCAAGACAGCCGAGCCCCCGATGGCCGACCAGCTGAGGAAACTGTTCCCGTCCGATGAGCCAGCTGGCGCGACCTGCTATGCCAACAGCCACTGGAAACGTGCGGCATTAAATACAAGCTTTTGAGACATGGAACATTTTAAGTAGTAAAAACGACAATATTAGTGATAATAATAAAAAGAAAATAATTATAGCTTTCCGTATGGCAAAGCCCCCAGTACGTAACTGTTGTCACAACATGCAACGGCAGTGAATGTGAAGTAATAAATTGAGAAAATAAAAATAAAAAAGGAGAGAGATCTAAATGCCACCTATCATGTACACTATGACTACTAAGTTGGCAACAACCCGCTGGCTCTGGGCCGCGGGTGGAAATACTTCCAAAGCCTAAAATCCTCGCCGAAGTCTCAATCTTCTCTCTTCTCGTTTGCATGATATTGTTATTTTTTTCCGCGTTAGACCGTTTCCTCTTCCAGCGTTTAAATCATTTCCTTTCTCTCGATCTTATTCCTTCGATTCTTGCATGCATTCACCTTCTTTCTTCCGTTTTCGCGCTTCGCGGGCTCCCGCAACCACTATCATAGTTCTTTCCGTCCTTTTTTCTTTTCTCTTTCCTACATTCTACTAATGTCGAGTTCCTCTCACGCAGTCCCCTGCACCGCGCTCTCTCTCTCTCTCTCTCTCTCTCTCTCTCTCTCTCTCTCTCTCTCTCTCTCTCTCTCTCTCTCTCTCTCTCTCTCTCTCTCTCTCATTCCAGTCTCTATGTCTCTCGGCCGCTCCTCCCTCTGACCGAGTCGAGACCCTCTGGGTTACAGGGCCTCAAGGTCATCCTCATTCCCTCTCCTTGAGGATTATTCCTCAAGTGAGGCGTTTTTTTTTTTTTCTTTTTTTTTTTTTTTTTCTTTTTTTTGGGGGGAGGGCCTTATGTCATCTTCAACGTAGAAAGTTTTGGGGAGAGGGGCAGGAAGAGATGCAAAGAAAGAGAGCGAAGGAGAGGATGAGGATGAGGAGGAGGGAGAAGAGTTGGAAGGAATAAGACGGAGGAGGTAGATGGGGAGAGAGGGAAGAGGAGGAGGAAAGAAAGCAGGAAGGAGGAGGAGGAGGAGGAGGTGGAAGGAAAGGAAAGGAGGAGAGGGCAAAGGCAAGCCAGAAATACAATATGATTGCAAAGAAATAGATCATGTCAAGTGATGTCCGCTCCCGATATCGGCCGCTGCGGGCGTTCTGCCGCGGCCGCAAGATCTGGCGTGACCAGGTGGGCGAAGTGTGTTACGCTGACATAAGATTGTCCCTAAAACGAAGACTAAATAGAGAAGTAAAGAATGCCCTAGGAAAAATGCCTTAGAATGAATGCCCTAAAAGGAGGAGACATCGCGGCCTGCAAGGGAAGGCCGGACGAGAGACAGAGACGTAAAAGCTAGTCGTAAACGAATCTCGGTGGCGACGGCGGCTCAGGGGTCTCTCTCTCTCTCTCTCTCTCTCTCTCTCTCTTCTCGGTCTTTCCGGACAAGGTGGTCTCCTTAGGTGGGTGCTACGGTGTTGGTGGCGTTGGTCCGGCGGCTGGCGGTGTCGGCCGAGTGGGTCGTCGTAACGACGGCCGCGTTGGTGGCGTTGTGGCTCTCCGTCACCGACACCGCGTCCGCATCTGCCTCACAGTCGAACTGCGTCGTGGGGGGAGAGAAAGAGGAGTCTTAGTTACAGGTAGAGAGAGACAGGCAAATGCCATCGTTAACAACTTTGCAATTCGTCTTGTAAAAAAAAAATAAAGAAAAATAAACTGACCATTTTATAACACTCAAATTCATTCAAAAGTTACTGGTGCATCATCGAAGTACGCATTCACAATTGCTAAAACATTGTAAAAAGTTGCACTCAAAACAGAAATGCTTGAGATGAATAGGTGAACAAATGCGCAATAAAAAAAATCTTAAGCAATATGTTGCGACAAAATAGGAAGCGAAACGGCAACAAGCAAATGCCATGCATCAGAATGAGAGAAAGAAAGAAAGAAAGAAAGAAAGAAAGAGAAAGAGAGAGATGGAAGAGAAAGAGAGAGGGGGGGGGGGAAGAGAGAAGGAGAGAGAGAAAGAGCAAGAGAGGAGTTAAAGAGAGAAAGGAGAGATAGAGGAAGAGAAAGAAAGAAAAAGGAAAGATAGAGAGAGAGAGAGGGTGGAGAGAGGAGAGAGAGAGAGAGAGAGAGAGAGAGAGAGAGAGAGAGAGAGAGAGAGAGAGAGAGAGAGAGAGAGAGAGAGAGAGAGAAAGAGAGAGAGAGAGAGAGAGAAAGCAAGAGAAAGAAAGAGCGAGAGAAAGAGAGAGAGAGAGAGAGAGAGAGAGAGAGAGAGAGAGAGAGAGAGAGAGAGAGAGAGAGAGAGAGAGAGAAAGCAAGAGAGAGAGAGAGAGAAAGAGAGAGAGAGAAAGCAAGAGAGGAGTAAAAGAAGATAGAGGAGAAAAAGAGAGAGAAGGGAGAGAAAGAGAGAGAGGAGGGAAAGGGAGAAGACAGAGAAAGAGAGAGAGATGGGGAAGAGGAGAGAAAAAGCGAGAGAGGGAAAAAAGATAGAACAGAAAAAGAGAGAGAAGGGAGAGAAAGAGAGAGAGTAAAAAGAAAGGAGGGAAAAGGAGAGAAGAGAGACAGAGAGAGAGAGAGAGAGAGAGAGAGAGAGAGAGAGAGAGAGAGAGGGGGGGGAAAGGAGAGAGGGGGGAGGAGAGAGAGAGGAGAGAAAGGGAGATAGAGGAGAGAAAGGAAGAGAGAGGAGTGAGAAGAGAAAAGGAGATCGAAGGAGAGGGGCGGGGAGTGGAAGGCAAGGTAAAGGGGGAGGCCGAGTAAAGAAGCAAAGTAAGCTGGCAAAGACAGAAAGGGGGAAAGGGTCAAGGGTGTAAAGGAGAAGCGGATGGGCTGACACTAGCGTGGTTAAAGGTCCCTCATTCGTCATTCGAGTTAGAGTGGTTAAAGGTCCCTCATTCGTCATTCGAGTTAGAGAGGGGCGTGAGGGCGGGAAGGGGGGAGCGAAAAGGAGGGAAGGGGGAAGGGGGAAGGGGGAAGGGGAGGGAATAGAGATGGGAGGGAAGGGGTGAGGGTGGGGGTGGGCGGAGGGATGCGGCGCGTGAAAGCGTGGCCGGTCAAGTGGCAGTGGACAGGTGCGGTGGGGACGTCCTACGGCAACAACGGTCGATTGCCGACTCCCCACGACGCCGCTTGAGGGCCAGGGTAGGGGTGGGGTGGTCATGGGATGGGGTAGGGTGGTTTCTCTGTATTCACGAAGATGGGGAAGAGGCTACGAGACGAAGGGGAAGGACTAATAGACAAGGGGAAAGGGCTACGACACGAGGGAGAACCAAAGACAGCGCCGTGGGGCAAAAGCGTGCAAGTTGGAATATTACAGCCTGGACAGTACACGACTAAGGACTTCAGGAGAGGGGGGGGGGTGCAAAGCGACGCGTGAGAGTTAGGAGTGTGCGGTCAGGAAATCGAGGAGGGCGAAGGGTGCAAAAGCTACCCGACCCGGACAAAGTCGGAGGAACCGGGAAGAGGATGCTTCGAGAAAGAGGAAAGACCCCGCCACCAAAACAACGAAGACATTACCGACAGCCACAACCAACAGGATCGCGTCTATCCACCAGGCCCAGAGAGGGAGAGTGACCAAGTGAAGAGGAAAGGGTCGACCAGTCTTACCTCGGGGAAAAGGGGCAAGTCAGGTCATAAATGATAGGCCAAACCTGGGCGGAGGCCTAGCAACATTTACGCAGAAGAGGTTGCTGTGGGGGAAGCAAAAGGGACAATATCAACACAATAATAACGACAATAGCTGTCGACAGTCGCGACCCGTCTTG
>NW_028234409.1:45984605-45987105 GCF_977035675.1 Penaeus japonicus
ACTATCATAACTATACACACACTGATATATATAAATAATATAATATATAAATATATATATATATAATATATACCATATACTGAATATATATATGTACATATACATATATATATACACACATATATATATCTATATTTATATATATAATATATAGATAATAATATACATATATATATATATATATATAAATATAAGTAATGGAGTGAGAGTGAGAGAGATGGTACAGTCTGTTTATATGTATCAATCCCTGACAATCTCAGAATACCAATACATGTACTAACTAAATACTCTAAAATATACAATAAAACTATATCTCAATATATATATATCCACCACCATCAACCTCACACCACATATACAAACACACCCACACAGGTATATATCTCTTAATCGTATCAATAATAACTAACATATAAAAAAAATATTTACAAAAAAACAATAAAATCACCATAATCTAAACATAAAAAATATAAATAACAAACACTAAAAACCCAACACTCACTCTAACAAACTTTCCAAACTCAAAATCTATCAAATGACAAAAACACCACATATATACATAAATCTCAACACACACCCATTATAAATAAATATATATAAAATAAAAATATCTACCTATCTATATAAAAAACATATAAACTATAACAATATCTAAATCTCAATATCAAAAACAACTCTATATATAATAAAAAAAACAATATCACTCCTATACTATATAATATAAATTTAAGTACATTCAGATATACCTACCATAATATACATAACATATATCTAAAAATATATATAAAAAATACAAAATAATATAACATAATATGTATATATCTATATATATAATATAAATATAACTACAAAATACAGACCTATAAATATATATAAATAAAAAAATATATAATCTACTATATTAAATATATAAATTACAAATATATAACAATATATACAAACATTAATATCCATACATTTATAAAAAATATATCTATATCTATAAAAATATAATATAAAAATATAAATTTATACAAACAAATCTAAATATATATATATATTTAAACAAACATACATACATATATATAATAATAACCTACATACCTACCTATCAATATATAAAATATATCAAACTCTCCACCACAAACACAAACACAAATAAAAGAAAATAAATGTGTGACCCACACACACTCCTCACAGACACAGACACACACACATCTCACATACACCCAAAACCACACACCACTCAAACACACACACACACACACTCTAACACACACACACCACACCCCTCACACACAACCTCACACACGACTCAACCCATACACACACACCCTCCACCCACACCCACCTCACACACTCACCACACCCACCCACACCACACCAAACCCACAACACACACCACACCCTCACCGTCCAAACCACTCACACACACCACACATCACACACACACCCACACTCACACCAACACAAACCAATCACCATCATCACACACCCAATCTCACTCACACCCACCTCACCAAACTCACACACACTCACCGGGGGACTAAAAATATAACTAAAATATATCAATAATCTCAAAAATCCACACTATATATCAACACGCCATCTATAAATAACTAAAACACAACATAACAACCATCATCAACACCCACAATATAACCCTCACTATCATCTCCTATCTCACAAAATAACACAATCTCACACTAAACCCAACACACTCACTACTCTAACTCCACTAACTAAAAAATCAAAATATCAAATCAACCAAACCTAACAACCACTATCTCTCACACTCTAACACACACTCCAAAAACTCTCTCTACAGCCACAAACCCTCACTCACTCCCCACCAACACTCAAACACACTCACAACACACTCTCACTCACACACTCGAATCTATCTCACTAACACAATCACACACTCCACATCTCACACCCTCCCCACTAAACACACTCACCTCACTCTCTCTCACACACACCAAACACACACACACACACGCACACACTCCGCACACTCACCCACACTCACACACCACCCAACACACACTACTCACACATCAAACACACTCACACTCTCTCTCACACCCACAACACTCAACCTCACCACCAAACACACACACACTCACACACACACACATCAACTCTCAACACACACCCTACTCACACTCACACACACCAAACACACACACACAAACACTATACTACAATAACTATCAAACTCTATACTCAATCCACACACAAACACACACACCCACTCACACTCACCCATCTCACTCACTCACACACTCACACTCCACACACTAACACACACAACCAACACACAGAACACACACCAATCACACTCAACACACACACACTCTCACACCAAACAAACACACTAACACTCGCCTCACCACACACTCACACAATCTCTACACTCCCATCACACTCTAACTCACTCCAAACAAACAAAAACACACACACAAACACGACAACCAACACTCCACACTACACCACTCTCTAACACTCCACACACCAA
>NW_028234409.1:46019605-46024605 GCF_977035675.1 Penaeus japonicus
GTTTGTGCGTGTGTGTGCATATGCGTGCGTGTGTCTGTGTGTCTATGTGTGTGTGTAGTTTGTCTGTGTGAAATGCGTGAAATGTGTGTGTTGTATGTACATAATGAGTTGTGTGTTGCATGTCTGTATTTTGTGTTGTGTGTGTATATTGTGTGAATTATATATTGGATTTCATTACATATTGGGCTGCTAATTATATCTTTTTCTTTGCACAGAATACCAAGATTTTCTTTCTCAATCCTTCAGCAAGCTTGGCTATGCTTGTTATGTTTTGTTTCTGCTGTCGTACTCGAAGGCCTATTGTACCCTCTTTCTCATCCCATTGCATTCAGGTGGCAATGCATTGATGCCTTGAGCATTTTTGACCGATTGTGAGGCATGAGAGTACCACTGCCAGTTTGTCTGCTTTCCCGAGTGGCACTAGGAGTATGGAGTATAAGTGTATATAGTTGTAAATAATATGACATTTCTTTACAATGAAGAAAATGTTTTGCCAAACTCTGTACCTCTTCTTCCATAAATTCACGATGGCAATGTTACACTGATTGCACATCATATATTTCTCCCTTTTAGAGACTAAAAAACTGAACTACAGAAATAATTTGTCTCAGCATTGTCGTAACCATACCAGTACCCGCGTTAAGTCTCCAAACATGACAAAACACGAAAAAGTGGAAAAGATTTTCAGTACTCTAATGTGTAAATGAGCAGGAGCTGGATGGAAAAAAATGGTTGTGGGGCAAAGCCTGAATTTCCTTCAATCCATCAAACCTACTGAATGGCAGCCCCTCATGAATTACATAGGCCCGTCCACAATGGGTTAACTCTCCCTTAGACAGATTCTTCACCTGCCAGTCCTCTCCTTATCCTACACAGTCCTACAATGAGGAAGTTGCCCCCAATACTTTCACAATAGCTGGCTCAACTTTCAATAGGTGAATGTTCTCCACCTAAAACTGGTCCATAACATCTCTCACTACCTTTCTAGGGTGGGCACCTACGCTATTTTTGGTCCTCTATGCTTTATCTAGGGAACACACCAATAATGCTATCTTCTATTATCAGAGTAGCATGGGTCATTAAATGTACTGCCAGATAGCCTGTAATTGCCTCATAAACCTGAGCAGTTTTTTTTCTCTCTCAAGAAGGCATTCTTAAACTATTGCCTTTTGATGGCTAACCTTCCCACAGACCACCTAACCCTTTGGCCTAACCTGACCTGCCTCTGTTTCCATGTGTTTTCCTGCACCTATACTTGTGCCATATTCTTTCTCCCTTTCCCCTTTCAAATAAATTCCTCTTTTTTCCCTTTGCCCATCTAAAGATAAAATTCTGGAGAATTTCGATATTGTAGTCTCATCTTTTAATAAATCTATTTTAAATCCAGCGCCATTGTATAAAACTCATTACAGTCTTTGATCATTCATTCAAAAACGGACAAAAAGGTATCAAAGGCCCATTTAAGCATGAACACAGAAGTAACGAAATCCTTCCAGGTGCACCTATACATATCATGCATTGCTAATTTTGTTCTGTATATTTGTAACCATAGTATAGATACATAAAGGGAAATATGAACTAAATTAATGCTTTTAATTGGAAACCGATCAAAGATATCATCATAATCAATCTATGTATTAACCGATTAGCAGCGGATGGCATGATTTGCTGCAAAGGCAGACTCGGTCATAGACGCGGATGGCACTGTGCCAGACATGTAAAACATTTTTTTAATACCGCGAGCAATGGGTTAAACTATTGGACTTCATTACACCTCACATACATATGTTTACAATGTTTTGCATGAAATATTTTACAAATATTTTTGTGGTTTCATTTCATTATTAGTCCACAAAACAATCTAGATGTTCTGGTTCATGCTTGTTTGAAATTACTGTTTTGGCAAATAAAGAACTGAGGAGCCCATTGAATTGTTCTGGTCCACTGGGTCTCTCTCTGGGCATACAACTAACATTATCATACCTATATACTGATAATGCATCAGAAAATGTACTCAAAGATCAGTAACCAGTGAGGAAATAACTGTTGGACCCTTTCTGTGGGCAACTCCTCATTCAAAACAAATATAGTAAAGATGATGCTTGATGCTACAACTGTGTGTGTGCATATGTGTACATGTACAAGTACATGTACAGGGTGCATGCACAGGTACACACACATGTATTTATGGATTCAATGGGTGATTTAGAAGGATTTCATTTGTAATCTCTTGAATAAGCAAATGGCTCTATCTTTTATTCTTTTTTTTGTGTATGTATAGCCTGCTGACACGAAAGTGCATGAACTGTCCATTGCAGTTTTGTCTCATCACTTTGTTTAACATATAGATAGCTCTATAAGTGCAAAGTCACAATAAAATCAATCAGCATTCCCAATTCTTGAAATCACAGTGTTTTTTTTATTTTTGTAAACATTATCATTAACCCATTGAGTACGGGTGTCATGACATACATGACGTAGGAGCTTTGGCCTGACGATGGGCGTCATGACGTACACGACGTTCGGGGATTTTGGATCACTGTGCTATTTTATTTTGCTATGAAAAAGGAATGAGTGATGATGGCCACTGCAGTCCTAATTACTATAATTACCGTAATATTGTGCAAGCTTAACGTCCAAAACCTAGATGGCACCACTTTTTTCTAGCACCAGCAGGTGAGAGAGCCTTGAATGGCACCCATCCACGGTCTCTAGCATGCACTGTCTCTATAGAGCGATGGCACACACTAAGTTGATGAACCCTTGCTCTAAAGTACCGCCGATGAAGGATGTGCAGGCAGAACGAGAAGAGGAAGGTGACTCAATCCATACCCAGTGTCTAAAATGTGCTCCTGTGCCAATATGGATGTCTTTCACTGTGGCAATCACAGTCACAAGCACAGGTTTCATTCCTCTTCCCTACCTCTTCTTGTTATCTTTATTGTAGGTGGTTATATGTTTCGTATTCGTTCATGACAGCACAAAAATACGAAAAAATAAAGTTGCCTTTTGTCCTCCCATAAAACAGCAATACTTCTATCACATTGAGTATAAAGAAAATAATGAGCTAATATGGATAACATACTACAATTTTAGTCAACTGCAGCACTGATAGAGCCTGTCATACGGCACATATAAGTCTCTAAACTCAATAAAACACACAAAAAAATAAAACACAAAATGAATGACTGAAAGAGATTTGGATGCTTCAAATTATATTGCTTCAAGTGGTCTCTCTCTAAAATAAAACCTATCCTGGAGGCTGGGCAAGCAAATTTATCTCCGTCTGCAATGGGTTAACCCTCTCTGGACGGGTGGTACAGCATGTGTACCGCGCATTCAAAAGCCCAGTGGCCGGGCGGCACAGTATTGTGCCAGCCATTCAATTGATTTAGGCCTAATAATTCAAACGCCCCGGCATTTGGACATTCAAGGCTAGAATTCCCCCGTCGGGGATAGGTTAATGTAGTAATAATAATGATATCAATATAATAACAGTAATAGAAGTAAAAACTTCATTTTCCTAAATTTCAAGGAATGGGGTAAACAGGTGAGGTCAAGTGGGATTACTAACTGACTCTTTAGTGACTGAGTATTACAAATCAGTAAAACTAAACCATAATGACCAGGGCAAGTCCATGGCATCAATGGGTTAATGAAGTTTTTGCAAAGCTGCAAATGGCTCTCAAGGAGTGTTACAGCATTGGGTACCATCCTGAAATGCCCTGATCCAAGCCTATTCTAGGTGGGCTATGTATTGTAGTTGCCTTGTGCACAAGGGGTAAATGGCATCATAGATTTTTTTCTTATTTTGTTGTATAAAAATTTGGCTGATTATCATTAACCCACTCGCGCCGGATGACGTGCTGACACGTTTTGTGGTTTTTGCATCAGAAGCCGGTAACGAGATATCTGGACAAGGCCGGCACTCGGGGTGAGCGAGTGGGCAGCCCAGGCTCGCGGCTTGTGTACCCGAGAGTCTGGAGGCATTAAGCTTATGCGTTCGAAAACCCCAGCATTACAACCATGCAAAGCCAGAATCGCCCCGGCGTGAATGGGTTAAAGCCATTACCATCATTATCATTATCTGGAAGAAAATGAAAGAAGAAAAAAATTAAATATGATCAACACCCACCTATGATATTGATGATGAAGTAGAGGCGGCAAGGTGTGCCAGCCTGTAGGTCGAAGGAATGCACGAAAGACACAAGGAGCCCAGGTATGAGGATGTCTCCAAAGCCGAGCAGGTTGTAGTTGTCCTGCAGATCGCATATCTTGGAGAGCTCGAAGTCAAAGTTTGGAACTTTGAGCACCATCGGCATCTGTTCCTGGCTAGGACCACCTTTGGCCACCTCAACCATTATGCTCTTACCATCCTGTGCAGTGAGGAAGATAAGAAGGTGGAGAAGCCAAATTTACAAAGCTTACAATAACAACAGTAATAATAATAGACTAAAGAAAAAAGAAAATATTGGCAACAATAATAACAACAGAACATTCGCAATATTAACCTTTTACCAAAGAAATACCTATATGGCTGTTGAGGGATGTTAACAGCAACAGCAGAAAAAAACATGTATGGTTTTGCCTCTTTGTGTTCTTTGTAAAACGTTTTTATTTATGCCTTATCTGATAAATTACTAAAAACCTATTTTTAGTAAGCTAAAAAATCTAATTCTTCAAAATGGGGAAGGGGGACTATACTGAAATGGTGGTGGTGAGATGGGGGGGGGGGGGGCACAGTTCTCCTACTGTCTCTGAGTTACCTGTCGAAGTTGTCTGATTCCACATATGACTGTGCATGACCATTTACACATATCCATATTTAATATCTTTTTTGAGAGGTAGAGGGAGAAAGGAGAGGAAGAGGAGAGAGAGAGAGGAAGATGGAAGAGGAGAGGGAGAGGAAAGAGAAATAGGGAGATAGAGAGAGAGGAGTGAGTGAAAGAAAGAAAGAAAGAAAGAAAGAGGGGGGGGAGGGAGAGAGGAGAGAGAGAGAG
>NW_028234409.1:46027105-46032899 GCF_977035675.1 Penaeus japonicus
GGTCAAGACAGCAGTATGTAGCAATGGCAGAAGCGAGACAGAACATTGCAATGATGATGTACACTGAAGATGAAAATAAAAGTTTCCAGTAAAGACATAAGGAATGGATTAAAAAATAGATAATTCTTATTTTTCAAAATCAGTGGTTCCCAAACTATCTTATACGATGCCCCCTTTTTGCTTCAAGCAGACCTGTAGGTCCCACTTCCTCATTTTTGTATTTATATGAAATTATATATTTTTTCTTGTATTTATATCTTAGCACTGTTTAGGAAAACAAATGAAACAATAATATAGGTTGGCATGTCAGAGCATTGTGACAAGTTGCTCAGCAGCGTCAGTGTGGTTGGTATTGGTCACGTGTCCAAAATGCATATGGAGAGCTAAGCAAACAGAAAACGGTTGGGATGACTGATAGAATTATCCTTTGCATGAATGTTTTTGGAACAATTACTTTATTCTTATCAAGCAATGATTTTTCAGCAAATGACTTCATGCCCCCCTTATATCCTCCTCGTGCCCCCCTGGGGGAGTGCACCCCCTAGTTTGGGATCCACTGCTCGACATTGATCATTAAGACCTCTTGGTATATACACACAATACCATCATCATCAAAACAAAACATAAGAGATCACAATGTTACTAATAAGAATGCCAGTAGTAACATAAAGATGTATGAAAATTCTCTTGGCATAACTGTGGAATCATTCAAGCTCTTCTAGCAAAGGAGTGCATGACACACACATGGTATCTCCACTATATCTGTGTATAGGCAGAGTACTTACCTAGATAAGCATAGAGGAAATAGAGACACAGTAGCATTATGCACATCAAGACTACAAATCCCAATATGCTTTTCACTGTCATATTAATAGAGGTTTCTTCATAGGGCAGCACTGGCTCTTGGACAGCATTATACTGTTCCTCTCGCTCATGTTGTACTACATATCTGTAATACAGACAAGGATATAAGTTATCAATTCGGTTATCACTTGTAAAAAAAATGCCTGAGCATGAAACCTCTTTCATAAACATTGTACATCATACTGACATGCTATTCCGAATTTTACTTGTCTAACTTGAACATTGAAATCAATATTGGTAATGCTATTCCTATGCTGCAGTAAAGATCTTTCTACCACTGTATAAGCTATATTGCTTAAAAATGGTTTGATATTCATAACCCATGATAAATCTATATGTAGCAGTATAACCTTCAAAGGATTTACTTCTCTGTGCAAGAACTCACAATTCATGCCGGACAGTCCCAGACCAATAGGCTCCAACAATAACAGAGAACATGGCCAGGAACCAGATGACAATGAGGCTTAAATGGATGGGAGAATCTTTGGGGAGGTAGAGTCCCACAGTCACTTCATCACCTGAATTCTATAAGCAAAAAAGGTAAAAGTCATTATCTGAACTTAGTACATAGATATAAGAAGCATGGACAGATTTTTCTTACAAGTAAATAGTTTGTTTTTTCCTATAAATCATTAATGTTTTGTTGTCTGTCTTATGTCAAGTGTCATTAAATACAGCTAGCTCAAATCAGTAGCAAAAGCAGCAAAAGAGAAGAGCTTTTCATGTGTTTACTTACAAAAGACAAAATTTAGTGTGGGATTAGAATATTTTCTGATACAAAATCAGATTCTATACATAACAAATTACTACAAAAAAGTATCATGAATCAAATTCATACCTGCATTTAATTCCTATTATGAAGAAAGCATCTCAACTAATTCTAGGAGCCTCCTTGACCAACTTCACTAACAAACATATATGTTTACACCATATATAACCATATCACAGTTGTGAATAATTCAACCTGATGCAGTCATGATCATTCTACTTAAAAGATAAAACAGCTAAGCCCTTTTGTTAACCAGTTTCTTTTAATGACCCAAAATATATATAAGAATTTAATCAAATGGCTACAAGGAGGTAAAGAAGAGAATGTGAAATGGCCACACTTAAAATTGTCAATAATGATTTAAACCACTGAAATTAATATTTGCTGCATGGAATTAAAGCTGTGTATAAATATAAAGTAGTCTATGAAAGGAGGAGAGTCAGAAAAGGACAGAATGAAATATGTGCTCTGCAGCTGAATCAAGTAAATTTTCCAAATTAAAACTGTATCTATCTCTTTCTCCTGATATTCCTCACTTACATTTTTTCTGTGATCAAAATTACAAAATAATTATGATAATAACAACAGTAACAATGATAGTAAAGAATAAGACTTGCTGAGAGTGTTTTACTGAAAAAGATTAGACTCTTAATTTGACTTACTGTCCTTCGAAAGCTTTACTAGTCAACAATATATATTATGTATTGTGTAGCCAGATACCTTTAGAATTCTGATCCAAAATTATGGAAAATATATTTGCCAAGTAAAATCATATGTTTCCTATGCTTGGAAATCCATATTAGAATTAATAATCAATCAGACAGTAAATAAAACAGGTATGAACAGACATTTCCCCAGATCAAGTATGATAAAATATATGCCTTAAACTAACTCAGAAAGTACATAACTGATTATTGCTGAACTATCTACTTGTAAGCTACCAGGAATTTGAAATAAATGATTTTACAAAATGTATATATTAGCTCATGAGTCTCTGATACCTGGGTCCTGCATAGTTAAGTCAAGAGTAAGGAAAAATAACAATATTTATGTATATCCTTTATCTGGTTATTAAGAGAAAGACTGAAGTAATTCATTTTGTTCCTACTTCTACTTAGTGCAGTTGGCCCCAGAAGCCTTTTTAGGAACCTCTGTGAACTTCAAGAAAAGAGGATGGATGAAGAGGTCCTTGAAATAGGATAAACATAATTCTTGCTTTCAAAGGGTGCATGCTAGGGAGAGAGAGTTAAATTGATTTTGTTGAGTTGCACGTTATAGTAAATGTGGTTGCCTGAACTTCCTCCTTTACCTAACAAATTTGCAATATATCAAGAACAGAAACTCTTTTTAAGTTTCTTCGTCTCCAAAGAAAGTACCCTCATCCATCATCCATTGGCCATTATAGCACTGGAGAAATATCAGGGACCTAATAAAGAAAATATTTGATGTGAAGCCGATACAAAAAAGGTGATCTAGAACATTATTTCATACTATCAGAGAAGCCAGTTCATCTCAAGTGCCAGGTTTGTTTATGTCTGCTGTGAGTTGTTGGTCAGATGAGATTGAGGTGTTATTTTGGAATGTACACCTCTTGTGATTATTCTTCAACAGAGAGGAGCCACTAACATAACAATCATAAACAGTGAAAAGCAAAATGTTTATGGTTGTTTCACATTAGTCCATATCTTTGCAGCTTTCACAGAGTTATAAGTGATACCATATAGCATGTGCCTTGTCCAAAGATATTTGTTTCCACCTCAAAATTTAAACTAAGGCATTTGTGTTTGCAGTGTGAGCAGAAATCACCCATTTGTTTGGGGCATTTGTTTCTAATTTTGCAAATACATAAATTATAAATTCACACCATTAATTACCAATGCAAAGTGTATGATGATCAAAATGTAATGAAGCTGTTTGATTATTATTTACATAGGAAAGAGATAGGGAGATGGGTTTGTATGTAATGATGGGTTGATAGATTAAAATAGAAGACATAAAGAGATTAGGATTCATTTAACAAATAAAATATTTTCCCATTAAGTAAGACTGCAATTCAAATGAAGTGCTCAGTGCTCATCCAAAAATATCTAAGAACTACCTCAGGAAACTACCAGCTATATAACTGCAATTTACCATCAAATGCAACATTTCAAAATAATGAGAAATAAAGTGAAGAAAAGAAAAGAAAAGAAAAGAAAAGAAAACAAAGAAAAAAAAATGCATCTTCAATCATGAACATACATCAATTGTAAAATCAACCATTCTGCAGATTGGGCAATCACTCACACAGACAAAATCACACACCACTTAAAATCACCAACAAAATACCAACCATGATCTTAACATAGCTAGAGTTCTCCACAAAAGCCAAGGTGACATTAACGCCATCTGTCTTCATTTCCTGTGATTTCAGTTTCTCCATGACCATGAGGGTTCCAGCCCCACCCATTTCCTGCAACATAAGGTCATATCAGTCAACTATCAAGGTGCTCTTCACTAGCTCTCTATCTGTCAGGAATTATAAAGAGAGTTCCTTTGTCTCAGCTGAAATGTCCTATGATTGAATTATCTGGGCTATGGCATCGCCTTTTTCTTAAAGGATTTATAGACAGGAAGTCTAAAGCAATCTTCAAAATGTCAAACTATGAAATACAAATGTAAATACTTACACACAACAGCTTGACTCCTTTTCTATACACCCACTGAGCACAGGTTCCTCACACACTCACTCACACACACACACACACACACACACACACACACACACACACACACACACACACACACACACACACACACACACACACACACACACACATATACATATCTAAAGTATTTGCAATCATCCTCTCTTTTTTTCTCTCTCTTTCACACATGCACTCGTGCACATGCAAACACAAACTCTAACACAAACACTGACTTGCACACTCTCATCCAATCACACACAGACACAATCACTCCCTCACTCATTCATACACACTCTATAAAGCTCCTCCTTACCTGAACCCTGTTAGCCTGATCAAAGGCTGAACAGTTATTCTCCATGGAAAGGAAGATATAATGGTCCTCAATTCCTGATGGAGGAGGCTCATCCAGGTTGCAGACATTCCATTCCAGAGCATCAGACACAGGGAAGTAAACCTTAAAAGATTAAGGGCTATGTGGTGATACTGATAATGGTAGATGGATAGAATTGCAATAAAAAGAACTCTCAACTAACTGTATATATGGGAGTTGTACAGGTCTAAGTGCACATTGCAATATCTCTTATAGTACTGAATGACTTCCATGGTTTATTTTCTCTTGAACTACTATGAAGAAGTACCAAAAGATACTCTTAAAAAAAATTAATGAAGAAAAATTATAGAATCAATAAATATAGTTTTGTATTCATCCCAAATTAAATTACAATGACACTTACTGCATTCTCCACACCATCAGGTAAAGTTGTTATGCTACTGAAGTACACAATGCAGTGTTTCTCGGTAAGTGTGGTGGTGGCATTTGGCCGGCTGCTCAGGACTCCACATATTGGGAATTCACCAGAAACCTTTTTTTATTGGGTAGAAAGAGACAATTTTAGAGAATTAAAATATATTTTCAAAACTACAAGAAAACTAGTTACCACTTTAAAAAATGATAATGATAATCATTCACAACTGAATTGCCCAGAGACAGAGAAAAACTAATGTAACTACTGGTTATAGAGAAAACATAAACAGCACTAAGACTAGGAGAGCTGCTGCAGCAATTGATGACAATGATGATAACATACTAAAGTAATAGTAATACAAAAAATATCAATAATATTAACAGTATTAGTGATAACAATAAAAATAACAATGATAAGAAAAAATATCATCTTTCTCATCAAAATACAAAATATCAGCACTAAATCAGTCATATCCACTACCAACTAATCTTTCATACAAAGTAAATGATGGTCTTTTGGCAAGAAGAGATAAAAGATAAGGGAAAATAATCTGAAGAAGAGAAATAAAACACCAACAAAAACATTGTGGCCAGTACAGTACAGTACAAACCTTTGCCAAGGTTTGACTTTTCAATTGTCTGGGTGATCAGGTAAGAATTATATAAATATATATATATATATAAATAATATTAAATATATATAATAATCAGATATTTAATGTATCTAAA
>NW_028234409.1:46102750-46107750 GCF_977035675.1 Penaeus japonicus
GATAAATCCTTTCCACCTGTTCCTTCCCCTCCCTCCCCTCCCTCCCCTTCCCCCTCCCCCCACCCTAAAAAAAAAGAGAAAACACGAAAAAAATATTGTCGAGATACTTCGTTATCAGATGGGGAATTTTATCGTAAATTACATCTCGTGTAATTTGAGAATTATGGGATAAACATTATATTTTCATTATTAGCGCCATGGATTCATTTCTGGGCTAATGAAATCCTAGTCACTGTATTTTTTCATGAATGTATTATCGTTTTTTATGAATGTATTGTCGTTTTTATGAATGTATTATCGTTTTTTATGAATGTATTGTCGTTTTTATGAATGTATTGCCGTTTTTATGAATGTATTAACGTTTTTATGAATGTATTATCGTTTTTATGAATGTATTATCGTTTTTATGAATATATTATCGTTTTTATGAATGTATTATCGTTTTTATGAATGTATTGCCGTTTTTATGAATGTATTATCGTTTTTATGAATGTATTGTCGTTTTTATTAATGTATTATCGTTTTTATGAATGTATTGCCGTTTTTATGAATGTATTATCGTTTTTATGAATGTATTATCGTTTTTATGAATGTATTATCGTTTTTATGAATGTATTATCGTTTTTATGAATGTATTATCGTTTTTATGAATGTATTGTCGTTTTTTATGAATGTATTGTCGTTTTTATGAATGTATTGTCGTTTTTATGAATGTATTGTCGTTTTTATGAATGTATTGTCGTTTTTATGAATGTATTGTCGTTTTTATGAATGTATTGTCGTTTTTATGAATGTATTGTCGTTTTTATGAATGTATTGTCGTTTTTATGAATGTATTATCGTTTTTATGAATGTATTATCGTTTTTATGAATGTATTGCCGTTTTTATGAATGTATTGTCGTTTTTATGAATGTATTGTCGTTTTTATGAATGTATTATCGTTTTTATGAATGTATTATCGTTTTTATGAATGTATTATCGTTTTTATGAATGTATTATCGTTTTTATGAATGTATTATCGTTTTTATGAATGTATTATCGTTTTTATGAATGTATTGTCGTTTTTATGAATGTATTATCGTTTTTATGAATGTATTGTCGTTTTTATGAATGTATTGTCGTTTTTATGAATGTATTGTCGTTTTTATGAATGTATTGTCGTTTTTATGAATGTATTGTCGTTTTTATGAATGTATTGTCGTTTTTATGAATGTATTGTCGTTTTTATGAATGTATTATCGTTTTTATGAATGTATTATCGTTTTTATGAATGTATTATCGTTTTTATGAATGTATTATCGTTTTTATGAATGTATTATCGTTTTTATGAATGTATTATCGTTTTTATGAATGTATTATCGTTTTTATGAATGTATTGTCGTTTTTATGGATGTATTGTCGTTTTTATGAACGTATTATCGTTTTTATGAATGTATTATCGTTTTTATGAATGTATTATCGTTTTTATGAATGTATTATCGTTTTTATGAATGTATTATCGTTTTTATGAATGTATTATCGTTTTTATGAATGTATTTTCGTTTTTATGAATGTATTATCGTTTTTATGAATGTATTGTCGTTTTATGAATGTATTGTCGTTTTTATGAATGTATTGTCGTTTTTATGAATGTATTGTCGTTTTTATGAATGCATTATCGTTTTTATGAATGTATTGTCGTTTTCATGAATGCATTATCGTTTTTATGAATGCATTGTCGTTTTTATGAATTTATTATCGTTTTTATGAGTGTATTGTCGTTTTTATGAATGTATTGTCGTTTTCATGAATGCATTATCGTTTTTATGAATGTATTGTCGTTTTTTATTAATGTATTGTCGTTTTCATGAATGCTTTATCGTTTTTATGAATGTATTGTCGTTTTCATGAATGCATTATCGTTTTTATGAATGTATTGTCGTTTTTTATTAATGTATTGTCGTTTTCATGAATGCATTATCGTTTTTATGAATGTATTGTCGTTTTCATGAATGCATTATCGTTTTTATTAATGTATTGTCGTTTTTTATTACTGTATTGTCGTTTTCATGAATCCATTATCGTTTTTATGAATGTATTGTCGTTTTTTTATTAATGTATTGTCGTTTTCATGAATGCATTATCGTTTTTATGAATGTATTGTCGTTTTCATGAATGCATTATCGTTTTTATGAATGTATTGTCGTTTTTTATTAATGTATTGTCGTTTTCATGAATGCATTATCGTTTTTATGAATGTATTGTCGTTTTTTATTAATGTATTGTCGTTTTCATGAATGCATTATCGTTTTTATTAATGTATTGTCGTTTTTATGAATGTATTATCGTTGGTATGAATGTATTATCGTTTTTATGAATGTATTATCGTTTTTATGAGTGTATTGTCGTTTTTATGAATGTATTGTCGTTTTTATGAATTATTATCGTTTTTATGAATGTATTATCAATATGTATTAATATAAATTTATTAACAATATGTATTATTGTTAATAAATTTATATTATCATCATCATAACTATATCATTATTTATATTAGTGCTGTCATCATATTATCATTATCATTAATATTATCATTACTATCATTAACATGATCATTACTATTTTCCATTGATATCATTATTACTATTGTTGTTGTTATTATTATCATTATCATTAATATCATTATCATTATTATTATTATCATAATTATCATTATCATCATTATCATTATCATCGTTATCATTATCAACATTATCATTATCATCATTATTACAAAAAAAATCATCAACATTACTGTCGTTGTTGTTATCACTATTATTACTATCATTATTATCTTTATCATCCTTACTATCATTACTGCTACATTTATCATTTTTATTGTTATCATTATCATTATCATCATTGGCATTATTATTAGTATTACTATCCTTATTATCATCATTATTGTTAACATCATTTGTATACCTAGTATTATCATTATTGTTGTTATCAAGATCATCTTTATCATTATGATAATCATTATCATTATCATAATCATTACGATAACCATCATTGTGATGATAAATATTCCCATTATTATGTGTTATCATTATCATTATGATTGTTATTATTATCACTATCATTATTGTTATCACTATTATTATCATTATTACAATTATCACCACCATTATCACTATAGTTCTTGTTACTACTACTAGTATCATTATCATCATCAATATTATCATTCCAATAGATATTATAATTGATTCTGAAGGCATTATTATTATTGTTATCATTATTAAGACATATATCTTTCCTACCATTACCGTCATCATTAGCATTATCATTATTGACATTTTGTTATCATCATTATCATACACATGTATGTTTCTCCCTCCCTCTCTCTCTCTCTTTCTCTCTCTCTCTGTCTCTCTCTCTCTCTCTCTCTCTCTCTCTCTCTCTCTCTCTCTCTCTCTCTCTCTCTCTCTCTCTCTCTCTCTCTCTCTCTCTCTCTCTCTCTCTCTCTCTCTCTCTCTCTTTCTCACACCAGCTCGCCCCTGCTGCTGCATCGCCTTGGAGCGCGAGTTTACGAGGTGAAATCACAATGGAAGAGCTCCTTGGCGGTGTTCCGTGCTCTCGCCAACCGCCCCGTTCACCTAATAAAGGATAAGACATGAGAGCTGATTCAGCTGAGGCTCTCACTTTATAGTTCAGAATGTAACAATTTACTTCCCGCTTCCCCTTCGCGCCCTCACGCCCTCACACCCTCACGCCCTCGCGACGGCTGTCTTTTGGGGCGGCTGTGAGTGTGCGAGGTAAATTTTGTGAATGAGAATCAGGGAAAGGCTAAGGGCATTGATCTCTCTCTCTGTTTTGGTTCTTCTTGGAAATGATGTGTTCTTTAGAGGGGAAGAAGGACATGCACGCAAAGCTGTTCGAAATGGCTGGGTTGAGAGCTACCTACGTGGGTTGCCTGTCCTCACATACTTTCATATTTGATTTGAATAATTTAGAAGAAAAAAAAATCACTTGGTCTCAGAAAACGTTATTTATTATTTCTTTTCTCTCTCTCTTCATGTCTTATGATTTTCCCTTTGAATTCATCCTTCAATAGAACCCCCCCTCCCCTATCCCCCCCCTCCCACCCCAGTCCCCACCCCACACCCCCTCCGTCGCCCTCTTTCCCAAATCCATTTCGAGAAGCCGTCCTCCTTCGCGACCTTACCTTTTGCTGCGTCGTCTCTTGGAGGATTAGCTGTATCATTTGTATAAATCTTTTCCTTTTTTCCTCTCTGCGGGGCGAGTCAGAGAGGCATAGCATTTTAATTCGTCGATTATGAGTATTACGTATGATGTAAATGTATATTTTGATAATATCACTTATTGGCGAATTTTATCCCCCCCCCCCCCCTCCCGTTTTCTATTCTGATCCGCCATTTTTCTTCTCCAGAATCTCCTTGAAGTCTCCACAGCTCTTTCCTTTTTTTTTCTCTTCTCACTTGGTACGTCCTTGCTCCTTCCCCATCTCATCTCCATCACCACAATAAACCAACCCCATACTAACCCCATAAGATTCACGTGTCCACCGACAGTCCTGAGTAGCTCTGCCCTGTAAGGATTTAATCGTATCGTCTTAAGTTTCCTCTATTCTTGAAAGCGTTCCCTGATGCTCCTCATTCTAGTGGAAACACGTAATTACTTCCGCCAGCTTCTTCGTCCCTCCCCTTCCTCCTTCCTCTCCTTCTCCCCTCTTTGCCTCCTCATCCTCCTTCCCTCCTTCCCTCCTTCCCCCTCCTCCCTTCCCTCCTTCCCTCCTTCCCCCCTCCTCCCCTCCCCTCCCTCCTCCCCTCCCACCCCCTCCTCTCCAGCCCTTTCCTCTGATCTTATTAACGTAACCGATTCCTCTGCGGACTCTCGATTCCCTCCACTTCCCTCCATCTGCTGCGTAGGTGCCACTCGCCCCTCCAGGAGGAAGATCACTTGCACGCTAATTGATGCTGTGTATATATGGTGCAGGCAGCTTACTCAGACGCACGTACTC
>NW_028234409.1:46120250-46127750 GCF_977035675.1 Penaeus japonicus
AGAGACGGTCGCTCAGGTGTGCCCCAAGGAGTGCGGGCGGCCAGGCGGGCGAGGCTAACGCTCTGGCCCGACACGTGCCTTGAGGAAGTGGTACTTTCTTTCGGTTTATTGCACTGATACTGAGATTGAAAAGCAAGCACGCAAGCACGCTTAACATACACGAATTATCTGAAAAAAACATATGTCACTTGGATGATATTTCTCCAAATTAATGATAATGACTAGAATCATGATTATTAAAACTTATCATGGTCATTAATATCATTATTATGGCTAAAATGATTATTGTCTGTCATGATTATTGTAATTTTTCACATCATCTTATCATTAGTAGTAATAATATCAGCAGCATCAGGTGGAGGACGAATTTTGGTTGTAATATTAATGTCATTGATATCATCATTATTATGATAATGACAACGGCAACAGCAACAAGAGTAGCAATAATGATTAAGGGGGAATTAGGGTGAATTTGGTTATCATGAATAAGGAGGAATTATGATGAATTTGGTTATCATGAATAATGGTGAATTTATTTATCATGAATAAGGGGGAATTAGGGTGAATTTTGTTATCTTGAATAATGGGGAATTTGGGTGAATTTGGTTATCGTGAATAATGGGGAATTAGGGTGAATTTGGTTATCGTGAATAATGGGGAATTTGGATGAATTTGGTTATCTTGAATGAGGGGGAATTTGGGTGAATTTGGTTATCTTGAATAAGGGGGAATTAGGGTGAATTTGGTTATCTTGAATAAGGGGGAATTAGGGTGAATTTGGTTATCTTGAATAAGGGGGAATTAGGGTGAATTTGGTTATCTTGAATGATGGGGAATTTGGGTGAATTTGGTTATCATGAATAATGGGGAATTAGAAGAAATTTGGTTATCGTGAATAAGGGGGGATTAGGGTAAATTTGGTTATCGTGAATAAGGGGGAATTAGGGTGAATTTGGTTATCTTGAATAAGGGGGAATTAGGGTGAATTTGGTTATCTTGAATGATGGGGAATTTGGGTGAATTTGGTTATCTTGAATAAGGGGGAATTAGGGTGAATTTTGTTATCTTGAATAATGGGGAATTAGGGTGAATTTGGTTATCTTCAATGATGGGGAATTAGGGTGAATTTGGTTATCTTGAATAAGGGGGAAATAGGGTGAATTTGGTTATCTTGAATAAGGGGGAATTAGGGTGAATTTGGTTATCTTGAATGAGGGGGAATTTGGGTGAATTTGGTTATCTTGAATAAGGGGGAATTAGGGTGAATTTGGTTATCTTGAATAAGGGGGAATTAGGGTGAATTTGGTTATCTTGAATAAGGGGGAATTAGGGTGAATTTGGTTATCTTGAATGATGGGGAATTTGGGTGAATTTGGTTATCTTGAATAAGGGGGAATTAGGGTGAATTTTGTTATCTTGAATAATGGGGAATTAGGGTGAATTTGGTTATCTTGAATAATGGGGAATTTGGGTGAATTTGGTTATCGTGAATAATGGGGAATTAGGGTGAGTTTGGTTATCATGAATAATGGTGAATTTATTTATCATGAATAAGGGGGAATTAGGGTGAATTTGGTTATCTTGAATGATGGGGAATTTGGGTGAATTTGGTTATCATCATTATTTCTATCATTACTATCATTATCATTCTTATCATTATCACTATTGTCATCATAATTATTATCATTATCATTCTTATCATTATCATTCTTATCATTATCATTCTTATCATTATCATTCTTATCATTATCATTCTTATCATTATCATTCCCTTTATCATTATCATTCTTATCATTATCATTCTTATCATTATCATTCTTATCATTATCATTCTTATCATTATAATTATTATCATTATAATTATTATCATTATCATTGTTCTTATCATTATCATTCTTATCATCATTATTTCTATCATTACTATCATCATAATCATCTCCATTATTAATATCCTTATCAATATTATTATCATCATTATTATTTCCATTATCATTTTTATTGTTACAATTATTATTATCAGTATTATCTTTATTGTTATAATTATTATTACCATTATCATTTTTATTGTTATAATTATTATTACCATTATCATTTTTATTGTTATAATTGTTATTACCGTTATCGGTTTTGTTGTTATAATTATTATTACCATTATCATTTTTATTGTTATAATTATTATTACCATTATCATTTTTATTGTTATAATTATTATTACCATTATCATTTTTATTGTTATAATTATTATTACCATTATCATTTTTATTGTTATAATTATTATTACCATTATCATTTTTATTGTTATAATTATTATTACCATTATCATTTTTATTGTTATAATTATTATTACCATTATCATTTTTATTGTTATAATTATTATTACCATTATCATTTTTATTGTTATAATTATTATTACCATTATCATTTTTATTGTTATAATTATTATTACCATTATCATTTTTATTGTTATAATTATTATTACCATTATCATTTTTATTGTTATAATTATTATTACCATTATCATTTTTATTGTTATAATTATTATTACCATTATCATTTTTATTGTTATAATTATTATTACCATTATCATTTTTATTGTTATAATTATTATTACCATTATCATTTTTATTGTTATAATTATTATTACCATTATCATTTTTATTGTTATAATTATTATTACCATTATCATTTTTATTGTTATAATTATTATTACCATTATCATCGTTAGTGTTATCATTGTTATCATCAATATCATTTTTATTGTTATCATTGTTATCATCAATATCATTTTTATTGTTATCATTGTTATCATCAATATCATTTTTATTGTTATCATTGTTATCATCAATATCATTTTTATTGTTATCATTCTCCTTATCATTATCATTTTTATTGTTATCATTCTCCTTATCATTATCATTTTTATTGTTATAATTATTATTACCATTATCATTTTTATTGTTATAATTATTATTACCATTATCATTTTTATTGTTATAATTATTATTACCATTATCATTTTTATTGTTATAATTATTATTACCATTATCATTTTTATTGTTATAATTATTATTACCATTATCATTTTTATTGTTATAATTATTATTACCATTATCATTTTTATTGTTATAATTATTATTACCATTATCATTTTTATTGTTATAATTATTATTACCATTATCATTTTTATTGTTATAATTATTATTACCATTATCATTTTTATTGTTATAATTATTATTACCATTATCATTTTTATTGTTATAATTATTATTACCATTATCATTTTTATTGTTATAATTATTATTACCATTATCATTTTTATTGTTATAATTATTATTACCATTATCATTTTTATTGTTATAATTATTATTACCATTATCATTTTTATTGTTATAATTATTATTACCATTATCATTTTTATTGTTATAATTATTATTACCATTATCATTTTTATTGTTATAATTATTATTACCATTATCATTTTTATTGTTATAATTATTATTACCATTATCATTTTTATTGTTATAATTATTATTACCATTATCATTTTTATTGTTATAATTATTATTACCATTATCATTTTTATTGTTATAATTATTATTACCATTATCATTTTTATTGTTATAATTATTATTACCATTATCATTTTTATTGTTATAATTATTATTACCATTATCATTTTTATTGTTATAATTATTATTACCATTATCATTTTTATTGTTATAATGATTGTTATCATTATCATTTTTATTGTTATAATTATTATTACCATTATCATTTTTATTGTTATAATTATTATTACCATTATCATTTTTATTGTTATAATTATTATTACCATTATCATTTTTATTGTTATAATTATTATTACCATTATCATTTTTATTGTTATAATTATTATTACCATTATCATTTTTATTGTTATAATTATTATTACCATTATCATTTTTATTGTTATAATTATTATTACCATTATCATTTTTATTGTTATAATTATTATTACCATTATCATTTTTATTGTTATAATTATTATTACCATTATCATTTTTATTGTTATAATTATTATTACCATTATCATTTTTATTGTTATAATTATTATTACCATTATCATTTTTATTGTTATAATTATTATTACCATTATCATTTTTATTGTTATAATTATTATTACCATTATCATTTTTATTGTTATAATTATTATTACCATTATCATTTTTATTGTTATAATTATTATTACCATTATCATTTTTATTGTTATAATTATTATTACCATTATCATTTTTATTGTTATAATTATTATTACCATTATCATTTTTATTGTTATAATTATTATTACCATTATCATTTTTATTGTTATAATTATTATTACCATTATCATTTTTATTGTTATAATTATTATTACCATTATCATTTTTATTGTTATAATTATTATTACCATTATCATTTTTATTGTTATAATTATTATTACCATTATCATTTTTATTGTTATAATTATTATTACCATTATCATTTTTATTGTTATAATTATTATTACCATTATCATTTTTATTGTTATAATTATTATTACCATTATCATTTTTATTGTTATAATTATTATTACCATTATCATTTTTATTGTTATAATTATTATTACCATTATCATTTTTATTGTTATAATTATTATTACCATTATCATTTTTATTGTTATAATTATTATTACCATTATCATCATTATTGTTATTATTGATATTATTACTCTTATCATTTTTGTTGTTATAATTATTATTACCATTATCATTTTTATTGTTATAATTATTATTACCATTATTATTGTTATTGTTATCAATATCATTATATCATTATCATTGTTATTATTACTTTTGTATTACTATTATCATGATTGTCATTATCATTGTTCTTATCATTATCATTCTTATCATTATCATTATTTCTATCATTACTATCATTATCATTCTTATCATTATCAATATTTCTATCATTACTATCATCACAGTCATCACCATTATTAATATCCCTATCAATATCATTATCATCATTATTATTACCGTTATCATTTTTGTTGTTATAATTATTATTACCATTATCATTTTTATTGTTACAATTATTATTATCAGTATTATAATTTCCATTATCATTATCATAATGATCATTGTTATCAGTATTACCCTTATTATTATTATCCTTATTATTATTATCATAATCAGTATTACTATCATCATGTTACAGCATTGTCCTTATAGGCAATATTACTATAACTATAGTGAATATCTTTATCATCATCATCACTATCATCTTCATCCTCAATAATCTAAACTATTACTACTATTACTAGTACTATTAGAAATTATTCTATCAAAGCACTGTTCATTATCGGCATCATAATAATTTACCGTTATTTGCGTCAATATCACTAATATGATTAAATTATGATGACAATATTGAACCAGCTCCTTTCATGAGGGGTATCCGTGACATTTCCCTCATGTGCAACACCTCTCTCATTTGCACAAAGGTGACACTGCCGGCAAAAGGGGAGCGATTGGTGTGTTTATCTTTGCATAATCAATAAAGGGCAAGTTTATATGGAAACGAAATTAATGTCTGGCACTTGTGTATTTTTAAAGCTTCGTTTGCAATCTCTTATTTATGGGGAAAAATATGAAAGGATTTTTTTTTTCCACTGGTCCGTTTATCTATAAATTTCGGATATATGTGTTCATGTGAGACAATAGGTCGTGTTTCTGTTTGTGTTTTCAAGCGTCTTGTAAGGATTCAATACAATCCAGTTTTTCCACGTACATAGTCTCATTAAGGTTAGTAAAAAAAAAACTCCTAATATCTTTGTATTTTACTTTCTTTCAACATTAAATTTCTTACGACAAACAAAAGTTTGTTTTCAACTGTCTCGCAAACAGCTCGTTACTAATCCTTAAATCCCATTTGACATTTTCTCTTTATATCCCCTGGTGTTCCGTTCCCATAAAGACTCCTCTGTTGAATTTAGTCTTTCACTAAATTGTATATGTTTGTCATTTGGAAAGTTTTTTTTTTTTTTACATTCTGTAATCCTGATATATGGCACCACGTCGCAGGCTTTACTCAAATCCACCTAAACGATTAACAAGCTTGATCTCTCATTTGATCTTTGAACAGACCACATTTGCATCCCTGCGCCCCAGTGTTCCCATAAATGCATTCTGTTATTTATTCCTGCCATCTACTTCCATGCAAAGGGCAGGCAAAAGATCGGCTTATAATCATCCACTACATCCTTCTTTCTCAGGTCCTTCAAGCACAGCATGGTTCTGTGAGTGATACACAGCTTGCAACAGTCATCCGTCTTATCCTTCAAGGCGCTGGGCCAGTCCAGACTCCACGGCCGACATCCCTGGACTCCGCTACCTATTATGTTCCTCTTCCGGACTCTTGCCATTCCGACCGTGGCGATCGCATTTTTGCTTCTTATCTCCCGTCTCTCCTTCTCTCCTTCTGTTCTCTGTCTGCATCCCTGGTGTGTCTTCCTCCTCGTCCCACACCGCTCTATGGAATTTCTGAGTCGCTTTCGTGGCATGGACGACCCTCTCACATTTCCCGCCAGATTATGCGGTTACATTCCTTTGTCGCATTTGCACACATTTTTCTGCTTGCAATGGCATGTGTGTCAATCATCATCTATCCAACCTGACAGGGATGTTGTTGTTGTTGATATCATGATCATATTATTATTATCGTCATCATTATCATTATAATCATTATCATCATCATCGTAACCAAATCAATTGTCATTACCACTATCATTGCTGTATTTTCTCTGATCATTATAATCAACAATGTAACAGAAATCTTGTTTCTGCTAATAACTTTGATAATTGATAATAAACCAATGATATTGATAGTAACAATCATGATGATGACAATATTGACAGAAATGAAAATTATTGCATTGGTGATAGTAATGATAATTATTCTCTAAGTTGTAAAAAATATAATAATGATTTTCATGCAGATTATTCAATTACATTTTATGATTATCATTTTCTGTTACTGTTATTGGTTTTGTTATGGTGACGATGATAATGATAATAACAATAATGAGGGCAATAATATTAACAGCAACAATATATATGATAATGACAATGGTGATAATGAGGACAATTATACTTAATTATCCAATGGGAATGAAACCGAGGAGGACGCATCCAATTTCCACTTCAGCCACGAGGATCCCTCTTGGCGAGCCGCCAAGAGGGTTCGATCTAATTGGTCGAGCCACAACTTCCGCGGTCGTCCCACGGACCTCTGCCACCAGAGGCTGCCTCTAGCGCAAACAACTTGCGGGCCGGAATGGCTTCAGGGCGCCGAGCCATGTGTCCGCACAGCTTGTGATGGCGGTCTCAAATTGTGCAAGAAGCAGGTTCTACGCTGGTTCTACGATGGTGCAGTTGCTGGTTGACCATGTGGTTCTGCCAATTGCATCCCGTGAACTGATGCAAGGACCTGTTGCAAAAG
>NW_028234409.1:46135250-46137750 GCF_977035675.1 Penaeus japonicus
GAGAGAGAGAGAGAGAGCGAGCGCCGGCCCGAGAGAGAGAGAGAGAGAGAGAGAGATGAGAGAGAGGAGAGGAGATGAGAAGAGAGAGAGAGCGAGACGGCATGGAGGGTAGAGAGAGAGGTGAGAGGAGAGAGAGAGAGATGTGGAGAGAGAGAGGAGAGTGAATTCGAGAGTGAGAGAGAAAAGAGAGAGAGAGAGAATAAGAGAGAGAGTGAGCGAAAGAGAGAGATAGAGAGAGCGCTTGCGGAAAGAGAGAGAGAGTGAGAAAGAGAGGGAGTGAGTGAGAGTGGAAGTGAGACGAGAGAGAGAGAGAGAGAGAAGAGAAGAGAGAGAGTTAAAGAGAGAGAGAGAGAGAAGAGAGAGAAAGAGAGAGAGAGAGAGAGAGAAAGAGAGGAGAGAGAGAGAGAGAGAGAGAGAGAGAGAGAGAGAGAGAGAGAGAGAGAGAGAGAGAGAGAGAGAGAGAGAGAGAGAGAGAGAGAGAGAGAGAATCCCTGAGGGTTACTTGAGATTTGTATAGAACACTTGGGTTACCTGAGGAGAATAAGCGCTTACTCGAGCATGCCTTGCGTTCCAAGGGCCGCCTTCGGGACACATTGGCTCTGAGGTCTTAAGGAATCAAAATTAGTGTTCCAAATTAAGATCTATCGGTCAAAAAATACTTAGGAAAATCTACATGAAAGAGAAACTTCACAAAAAAACATTATTGTACGATGCTTAGGTTTAGTCCCTTGAATAAACAGAATTGCTCTGCATGACACATATTTCACTGAAGGAATAAGTACGAGGGTGGTGGAATAAAAAGGCTTTCGTGTTAAATCCCGTTTCCTCTCATGCTTCGATACACTGCAAATGCCTCTAGGTTATATAAAAGAAAGAAAAAATGAAAATAAGTTATTCCTGAGGTGCCTAAGCCACACGAGCCTCCGTGTCACCATCCAAAACAAAAAGTCTCAGCAATCACTTCAACCGAGGCTTAATCTATCTAAATGAACCTAATATCTTGACCTGACCCCCCCTCCCTCCCTTACTCCCCTCCCCGAGACGACCCTCGCGGGATGGCAGAGACATAAACAGCAGTCCTGACTATGCGGCTGTCGACCAGCAACTGTTTATATCGTAAAACCACATAATGGCGGAAAAGTTCGCTCGTGAGGCGGTCCTTCGGGAGTTATCAAGACAGTGGGGGTGAAGAGGTGAAGGGGGCGAGGGAGGAGAGGGGAGGAGGGAGGTAAAGGAGGGACGGGAGGGGAGGGCGCAGGAATGAGGGAAGGGAGAGACGGGAGAAGGGCGAGGAGAGGCCGAGGGAGATGGAACGCGAGGGAAGAGCCAGTCACTCCGCTCCGTCAGCATCGCATGGAGACCCCCTGGGGCGCCCCGCGAGGACCGAAAGGAGAACGGACGAGCGCTCGGGGTAACAAGGCGAAAAGAGAATTAATGTTATGATAAGTAGGAAGAAGAGTGCCATTATAGAGCAGTGAAGGAGAGATAGGGAGGATGCGAAGGAAAGAGGAGGATGCCATGCTTAGGAGAGGAACGCGATAAATAAGTAGGAAGGCGCAGGATCGTGTAGCAACCCTTCATGCCCAGAGAAGCTGATATGGTACTGATAATCCTCCTGCGTGAACTGACACCAACATGCCCGGCGTACTACAGCCATGCCCACATGTGAACAAACACTCGCGCCTGCGTGTAAGTACAACACATGCCGCAAGAGCCGCGCAAGAACAAGCAAACAGGCCCGTGCCACATGCCTTGCGAACAAATAAACTCGCCTCATTGCACGAGCACCGGCGCACTCACGCCCACAAACAAGTGCAGCTCCGGCAATAACCTGCACACTCGAAGAGGACGCACCCCCCTCCCCGTCGGCTCCTCATCTTCACCCCTCCCCCCTCCCCCACCGCGCCCCGCCCGTGATGGCACGATAACAGCCCTCAACAACCTGCCGTGTGGAGCATAAACCCAGGCGCGTGTCGCCCACGATCCTCCAGGGGGCGTTTTTATCCCTTCCTGAGAGCCGCGCCTCCCTCAGTGGCGGCACCAGTGCCCGGGTTACGACCTGCGCCTCCGAGGGCCTGGCGAGACCGGGGAGGGGGGGGAGGGGAGGGAGGGGACGGCATAGGTAAGAGAGGCAAGAAATGCTCGTTCTCTTTTTTTGTTTATCGCTCAGCTGTCGAGAGAATCACAAGCTGCTCTTGAAATAAGGACAAAAAGAAGAGGGAGAAGCCGGAAGGATGGCGACGAGGTGAGCCTCAAGCGAATCTTCAGACGCCGACGCTCTCAGCGTTCCTTTTTTGCCGCGTCGACAGGGCGGCTGTCCGAGGGCGAGGCAGCTCATTGGGCACCTCCCGTCGGCGAACTGTCCTTTTTCCTCTCCTCGCTGTTGTTGTTCACCCAATCAAATCGATGCAGATGCTGTAAACCCCCCTCTGATTGGTCGAGGCAATAACCATCAACGGTAACGGGCAGTTTTCGACGCCGTCAGCACCAGATCGAAACG
>NW_028234409.1:46177457-46184957 GCF_977035675.1 Penaeus japonicus
CTCTCTCTCCCTCTCTCTCTCTCTCTCTCTCTCTCTCTCTCTCTCTCTCTCTCCTCTCACTCTCCTCTCCTCTCCCTCATTCCCCCACCCCCCCCCTCTCTCTCTCTCTCCTCTCCTCTCTCTCTCTCCTCTCTCTCTCCTCTCCTCTCTCTCTCTCTCTCTCTCTCTCTCTCTCTCTCTCTTTCTCTCTCTCTCCCTTCCCCTTCCCCTTCCCCTTCCCCATCTCCCTCTTCCTCTCCCCCTCTGCTCTTCTCCCTCTTTCCCATTCCCACTTCTTCTCCCTCTCCCTCTTTCCCCCGCCTCCTTCTTTCCCTCTGAAGACTCCCTCTAACCCCCTCCCTCTTTTCCCCTTTCTCCCCCCCCCTCTCTCTCTCTGTCTCTCTCTCTCTTTCTTTGATATACATATGTGTTTCTTCTAGTCTTCTCGTTGCGGTCGTGTTTACGCCCTCACTGGCTGGAACTGCAACGGAAAAAACATCGGTTCTCGAGTCCGTTCCTTGTCAGAGAGAGAGATTATTGGTTCTTGAACAAAAAGGAAAAGCAAAGATAAAAGAATAAATAAAGGGAAAAGAAAGTTATGCTAAGATTGATATCGATAATGATAAGGATGAGAATAATGATGAGAATGATGTTGGTTGTGATTATGATATGAAGATGTTATTAACAGTGAAAAAGATATTTCTCCTTATTTTATTGAACAAAATGATTTTACATTCCTGTGGAATACTTAGAATTATTTTATGCTTCAGTGTAATATTCATTGTATAATTGAACAAAAATATTTTTACACTTCAATATAATACTTTCCCATTTTTTCACTGAACAAAATAATTCTACACTTCAATGTAATACTCATTATTTCACTGGACAGATGCTGCAAATGCTTGAATATAATTCTTACTCATTATTTTTCACTGAACAAAAAAATTCTACACTTGAATGCCTCTCTTGGTTTGGCTCTCAGACCCTCTCCTTGCGAGTGACAGAGCAGAGGTCGTTATCACTCGCCCCAAGATGTCTTTGTCCGAAGTCTCTCGCTCACAGCTGCCGGAGCGGTGGAAGGCTTTTCGTTTTGTTCGTCTGGTCATTTTCGTGTGCCAGTGCAACGTCTGTTTCCGGGGTTTCTGATTTGAGAGCAACAGGCGATTCCTTGCCTTCCGTGAGCTGTACTTGTTCCCTAAGATTCTTTGTTTATGTAAGAAAATAGAAGGGAAAGACTGGCACTACTCTGTTGATTTGGCTGGTCTTCCTTTGCACGCTGTTTGGTGTGATATTCCGGAGGTTATGACTCTGGGATCTGTGGGATAAAAAGGAAGACAATTATAGCTCTGTGTGGAAACTTTTATTTTCTTTTCGTACAGAAAAATCTGAAGAGGGCTCAGTGTTCCCCTCAAGCGAAAGCTGCTGCTCTATCAAGAAGATAAGTTACACAGCGCCACTTTGAAGATATAAATACTGATATAAGTAAGAAAAAATGAACATGAATTCAGAGTTATAGCACATCATATCGCAAAGGAATCAGTGGTATCTGCATTTTCTTCTTCCTAAGTTTGCTTGCGAGCCATCGTGTTTGCAAGAAGCTATTCCAACCCACGGGTGTCGTAAGCAGCCTTTGGATACGACTGTTTTATTCGCCTGCATTCCTCTCGGGGTTCGTGTGACCGTCCGTCATGGGGCAGAAGCTCTTCCTCCTGTATATACTTTTTAGCATTTGTCACCAGTGCCACTTGAGTGCCAGGTAAGTTCTCGACCTTGCCAGGGAGTATTTTTATTATGAATTATTCCCCCCCTTGACAAACTCTCGGAGTTATCTCTAAGGTAACTTTAATCTTAATTAATGTTTTGATAATGGAGAATTTATATGAGTACCATATTTTACTTCTTTTTTTGTACGTTCCGAATTCAACGAGATTTTCAAGTGTCTTTCCGTCGTAAAATAGATGAGCATTTTAACGTGCCGTTCATTTGTTCTGTTATGACTTCGTAGTTGAGATTAGAAGGCTTAAACGTCAACATAACTCGCGCGACTCGCAAATACTTCTCGACTGCAGATGTTAATGCTGTCTCTTTACCTGTCAAACTCTTCACCGCTGATGACGATAGAAGACCACCTCTACCTACCTGAATTTAAGCGCGATAACACCATTCATTGGCAGACCCTCCTCCGCCTGTAACGAAACTGATTGGACAAAAATAGACGCATGATAGAGTGCTAATCTTCCATCCCCAACGCGACGGCCCGCGATTGGCTGGGTACTTTGGCCTCGTGTTAGCTCTCATTGGCAGAGAAGAAAATAAACATCGCATGATTGATCAGACCTTTTCGGTGCCGGGGACCCCATCAGCCAATCGCCGGGCCTCCCTTGGCATGCCCATCTGTCGAACAGTTATCCGCTAACACGGCCATAAACCCTTTGTGGTTATCGCTCCTTGCAACCCGTCGCCCTCGCTCCGCCGCGCTCCCTCGGGACGCCACCTCACGCCCTGTCATCCGGGGGCGGCTCTCACGCGCCACCTACTGCGCCTGGCCGAAGAGAAGTAGATAGAGTGAATAGATGATAAATAAATGATGAATATAAAATAGATTAGTAATCACACACACACGCACACACACACACACACACACAAACACACACACACACACACACACACACACACACACACACACACACACACACACACACACACACACACACACACACACACACACACACACACACACACACACACACACACACACATATACATATTTTTTTATACTCTCCCTACCTGCTCCTCATATAGTCTGCCTCCTCTCTTCCTTCTATCCTCCATCTTCCCTATCCCTCTACTTCCCCTCTCCCTCTCTCCTACTCACAGGTACTCACACCTCCCCCGATTCTCTCCCCCTCCCATTCCCTCCCTCCACCCTCCCCCCCTTCTATCAGTGCTCAAGAAGCCAGGAGTGGGACAGAGGGCGTGCCGATAGCGGGTATCTTGGCATGATCCATCTTGGTGGTGAATGGCCCGTCAGCCCCCCCCCCCTCTCTCCCCTGCTTCCCTCTCTCATCCCCCTTGCTTCCCCCTTCCCTCTCTCCCATGCTCCCCCCTCTCCTCCCCCCTGCTTCCCCTTCTCCTCTCCTCTGCATCCCCCTCCCTCTCTCCCCTACAACCACTTCTCCACCCCTGCTTCCCCTCTCCCCTCTCCCCTCCTTCCCTCTCTCCTCCTCTCCCGCTCTCCTCCCCCAGCTTCCCCCTCAATCCCTCCCCTCAATTCCTTCTCCCTCATCTCAACGTACTTTTAGCTTAATTACGGCTCAAGACAGATGTGTTAATTAGTTTCCTCTTTTAAATTATATTTACCTTGGTTCACTTTACTCGCGATATGAGGCTAAAGTATTTCTCATTTCATTCTTTAAGCTAAGCTGAAGTCAACTTGATGAAAAGGGAGACTTATTTTAATCATTTCAAGAGGCTTATTAAGCGAGGTGGGCAAGAAGGGAGCTGTGCCAGATGGATGGAGTGACGTTGAAGGAGGAACAGGAGGGAGATGAAAAAAAGAAAGAAAGAAAAAAAAAACCAGGAAGGGCGAAGGAGAGTGAAAGGAGAAGATTTTTTTTGTCAAAGACGGTGAGAAGATGAGGAAGTTACACGTATAAAGAAACGAAAAGAAAATGAACATATCGAAACAAAGATAAAAAAAATCTTCTCTTATAAGAAATAAACCTCTGGATGTGTGTGGGTGTGGGTGTGTTTGAGATGGAGATGTTGTTGGATGTGGAGGTGGATAGAGAGATAGAGACAGGTAGAAAACTAGAGATAGATAGAAACATAGAGATAGATAGAAAGATAGAGAGAGCGAGAAAGAGGGAGAGCGAGCGAGAGCGAGAGAGAGAGAGAGGGAGAGAGAGAGCGCGCGGGAGAGAGAGAGAGAGAGAGAGCACGGGAGAGAAAGAGAGCGCGGGAGAGAGAGAGAGAGAGAGAGAGAGAAAGAGAAAGAGAAAGAGAAAGAGAAAGAGAAAGAGAAAGAGAAAGAGAGAGAGAGAGAGAGAGAGAGAGAGAGAGAGAAGAGAGAGAGAGAGAGAGAGAGAGAGAGAGAGAGGGGGGAGAGAGAGGGAAGTAGGGAGAGGGAGAGGGAGGGAAAGGGAGGGGAGAAGGGAGGGAGAAGGAGAAAGGGAGAGGAGAGGAGAAAGGGAGAAGGGAGAGGAGAAAGGGAGAGGAGAAAGGGAGAGGAGAAAGGAGAGGGAGAGGGAGAGGGAGAGAGGAGAGGAGAGGAGAGAGAGAGAGAGAGAGAGAGAGAGAGAGAGAGAGAGAGAGAGAGAGAGAGAGAGAGAGAGAGAGAGAGAGAGAGAGAGAGAGAGAGAGGGGGGTAATAAGAGGCAAGTAGAAAGAGAGACTGGATAAAGTCCTGAATGACAGGCGAGGCACGCAGGTAATAACAAAGGAATAGAAGCACTGACTCCTCTCCTCACCCCATCTCTCTCTCTCTCCTCTCCTCTCTCTCTCTCTCTCTCTCTCTCTCCCTCCCTCCCTCCCTCTCTCCCTCTCTCTCCCTCTCCCTTTCCCTCCCTCCCTCTCCCTTTCTCTCTTTCTCCCTCCCTCCCCCCTCTCTCTTGATCTGTTTATGAATGTATTTTCCCCTTTAAAAGAAGACGGATAGCGTATCAGCTGTTAAGAGTCGCGTCGCCACCAACCGTAATGAAGGAGTGTTTACCGTCAAGTCAAAGTCTCTCATCGATGAAAATGGCTATAGCTTCACGGGGGGACTCTCGACCTAACTCCTGTAAAGGTGTGAATTCAGTGTCAGGTCAAGGTCAAGTGGCCCTTACCAACGATCCTATTTTGTCCTTAGTGCTTGGCAATCTCTTGTCTACCCCCTCTACCCCTCTGCCCCTCCCCCCTCCCTCCGCGAAGGTTCTTATAACCAGGTTCCACTTGTTGCATTCCGGAGCGATCTCGTCATGTGTATAAGTGGACCATTTTAGTTGCTGTTGTATAAGTTATTCATTTTTAGAAAAAAAATCATTCTCATTTTACTTATTTGCTTCCTTATTGTCATATACTTTGGTATGCGATTTATTTTTATTACAACGTTCATTTTTTATTATTATTGTTACATATTCTATTAGATGTCCATAGTAGTATATGGATTTATTGTCGGAACAAAGAAAAAGATCGCGGGTGCCATGTATTTTCACGAAAACGGACACGCAGGTCAATGTAAGCTGCAGGAGTATTTTATCAACATAAAAGTGCGCATGAAAGGTCACAAGCACAATGATAAGGATGATAACAAAGGTCAGGCTCCCCCCCCCCTCCACCCACCCCCAAGTCTGCATTTAAAGGTTAGTCTCGTGCATGAGGGCTAGTCTTTGTCCCCCCCCCCTACAACTCCCTCCATTCCTAAATCTTATACCCCCTCTGTACGATACCTCGCCCACCCCCCTCTAATCCTTCCTTCTCCACCTCCACCCCTTCCCTCCCCTCCCCTTCCCTTCCCTTCCCTTCCCTTCCCTTCCCTTCCCTTCCCTTCCCTTCCCTTCCCTTCCTCGCGCTCCTCGTACTCGTGGTTGCCATAGGGTAAGAGGATGGGATGATAGGTAAGGAGGCGGTTGTGGCGAGCTGAAGGATGGAGATAGAAGGAAGGAGGAGGAATGAGACGGATAATAAAAGAGGAGATCAGAGAGGAAAATGAGGGAGCAGGAGAATTTGGAAATCAGGGAAGCTAAGAAGAGAGAGAGAGAGCGTGAAGGGAGAGCGATGAGGCTAGGAGTAGTTGGACAGACAAGTGAATAATGGAGCGAGGCCCCGTAGAGTTAATGCTCCGCGCGCTAGCTTCCATGTAATGCATGTTCCTGTTGTTATTACGTGTATGTCTTGCCACGCTAGAGTGACTTTGCTAATGGACTCATACGATGTAGTTTAGATATGATTTAAGCCTTTCCTCTCTCAAGTCGGTTTCCTTCCAACATAACCGCTCATACGCTCTCAGATGGATAATCACTACATAAATTCATTTATTCCATATGAAGAAAATCTGATGCTTCTGATGTGTTTATTTCCTCGGAATTTTCGCATGCTTGCGTGCCTTTCTTCACCTCAGATTTAGTAGAATTCAATATTGAACACCACTAAAGCTTCTTGGGCGACGTCGCTCGAGTCTAAAGACGGCTATCATAATTATGTTGCTTATTCAGCGAGCGGCGAAGGAGTAGTGAGGGTAGATAGCGTTGAATAAACGGCGAAGTAAACGTATACGGACCGACCAGAGAGCCAGTGGGATGAGAGGCGACGAGATGAAGAGATAAATCGTGGTAAATAGTCTAGCAAGAAGGGAAATCACTTAAGGGAAGTCATTCTTGGGGAATAAAGATTCATGTTGACGTGCCTTGTCTTTAAATATATATACAGTGCATTAAGACGTGAAAAAGTCTTAATAACGAATGGAAATAATATTCCGTAACGTTTCGAGAGAGAATAGATACTTGTTCAGGCGGCAAAAAATCATGAGACACATTCGCGCTTTGACTGTCAGTTGAAACGTCACGGCGTATTATTTCCCTTGAACATGGTGGCTTTGCTCACACGTCACTATGTTTTTTTTTATTCATGTTTTTATTTGTTTTTATTCACGTACCTGACATGTTATTGCTTTCTCTCCATTTTTTTTGACGAGGCCGTTCATCGCTAAATTTAGATGCTGCCCTTTTTATGACTCGCTAGGGAGGCTATCAGACATAACAGCTCAATATATGGAATTTTATCTTTAGCAGTTACCAGAATCATGTCGCTTTATGGTTTCCTCTATTTGCCGAGAACATTTCACATATACATTTTTTTTCGAAGCTACAAAATCCCCGATTGGATCTGATCTATAAAACCTTTGTATCATCATAATTCATCATATGCATATTAAGGTGTCTGCATATATTTTGTTTGTCTCCGTTTTAACGAGATCATTTCTGGGAACTCGTCGCTGGAATGAATTAGATACGTTTTTTTGTATATTTAAATCGTATCCGAAACGTCAAATCTAGTTAAATATTTGTATCCTTTGTTCGAGTGCACATAAATCTACTTGTTTCCTTATTACCTGTTCTTTCTCTCTCCCTCTCACTCGCTCTCTCTCTCTCTCTCTCTCTCTCTCTCTCTCTCTCTCTCTCTCTCTCTCTCTCTCTCTCTCTCTTCTCTCTCTCTCATCTCTCTCTCTCATCTCTCTTTTCTCTCTCTCTCTCTCTCTCTCTCCTCTCGCTCTCCTATCTCTCTCTCTCTCTCTCTCTCTCTCTCTCTCTTTTCCTCTTCCCTCTCCCTCTCTCTCTCTCTCTCTCTCCCCCTCCCCCTCTCTCCCTCCTCCTCTCTCTCCCTCTCTCTCTCTCTCTCTCTCTCTCTCTCTCTCCTCTCCCCCTCTCTCTCCTTCCTCTCTCTCTCTCTCTCTCTCTCTCTCTCTCTTCTCCTTTTCTCTCCCCTCTCTCTCTCCCTCTCTCCTCCTCTCTCTCTCTCTCCCTCTCTCTCTCTCTCTCT
>NW_028234409.1:46214957-46217457 GCF_977035675.1 Penaeus japonicus
AATCCACAACATAATTAACACCAACTACTTCTAAACAGGTCTGTCTCCGCCTCTTCCCTCCTCCTCCCCATCCCCATCCCCATCCCCATCCCCATCCCTCATCCTCCCCATCCCCTACCCTCTCCCTCTCCCTCCCCCTCCCTCCCTCTTTCTCCAACACTCGCTGCATGTGTTTGATTAACTTCAGATTGTTGATTACAGATTACACATGTCCGCTAAGCTGAAGGTTGTAGCATAGATAGGAATGGGAGATTCGGAGGGATTTGCCTCTTGCTTGTGCAGTTGCTGGTGCCGGTGCGCTCTTCACGATGCCTTTCCCACTGCTTGTGCGTGTGGGAGAAAAGGAGGTGGAGGGAGGGAGGCAGGGAAGGAAGGAAGGGAGTAAGGAAGGAGGGAGGGAGGAAGGAAAGAAAGGAGGGAGAGGGGGAGGGGGGAGAGGGGAGAGAGGAGAGAGGGGAGAGGGGAGAGGGTTGAGGGTTGAGGGTTGAGGGTTGAGGGTTGAGAGTTGAGAGTTGAGAGTTGAGAGAGAGGGAGAGAGAGAGAGAGAGAGAGAGAGAGAGAGAGAGAGAGAGAGAGAGAGAGAGAGAGAGAGAGAGGAGGGAGGGAGAGAGAGGTAGGAGAGAAACGCTGGAGAGAGAGTCGAAGATATGAAAGAGAGAGAGAGAGAGAGAGAGAGAGAGAGAGAGAGAGAGAGAGAGAGAGAGAGAGAGAGAGAGAGAGAGAGAGAGAGAGAGAGTAGGTATGGAAAAACGCTGAAAAAAATAAAATAAAGATGAAAGAGAGAAAACGAAAAGAAAAAGAAAGAGTCGAAGACATGAAAAGAGAGAGAGAAAAAAAAACAAAAAAAAACAGAAGAGACACCGCACAATCATAACATTTCAATAAGCGACCCGAGAGAGAGATGTGGATGGAGATCGAGTAGATATAGCAAGAGTTGAATAGCCGAATTGATCCTCCATCAACTCCCCGCAAGAAAGAAGCCAGCGCGTCGGTCCCTTCAATCAGTCCTCGAGGTATTATTGTGCAGGGAAGAGCCAAGGGAATAGAGCTGATAGAAGAAGACATGGAGTACCGCCAGAAGAGATTTGTTGATGGAAGATATGGCAATCGTATGGTACATGTCGGTGTTATGTGGGAGGAAAATGGGGTTGCTGAGGTGGTCTCATATCGAAGCGGTTGCGTTACTATAGTGATGAGGGGAAAACGAGGGGAAGTTTTGTACATTGTGATCCAAAGAGACTAGGGACAGGGTGGAAATGGGGGAAAAACGCAAGGGGAAAGATAAGAATACTGGTCATGGCTATTTAGGCAATGAAGGTATTCCTGAATAACGGGAATGGGGAAAGTCGAACAGTGGAATTTTAACGAGTAAGGGGAAAAAAATAATACTCTATTAAAAGAACGTAATTCGCGTTCCTCGATTAAAAATAAAGTAGAAATAAAAAGGAAATAACCTAGGTTTTGAGACAAAATTATGATCCAACAGAAGGTCTTGATGTATATAATTGAATCTCCTTCTGCCATCTCTATGACTTGGCGCCATCTGTTGCCTGCGAGAAGAATCTTTTTTGTGTCTTCATTGTCCAAAGGAAAAAAAAAAGATTTTAATGTAATCGCCAGATTGATTTGACGGTCAGATAATTGATGCGAACTTTCATGTGCACACCAGGGAGTAGCTCTTGAGGACCGTGATAAATATTAGGGTTTTAACGTCTAAAGGCTGATAATGATAATGATGTTTATAATGACGCTGGCAATAGCGATGATAACAGTAACAACAGTAATGATAACAACAATCAAATCTTATCATGTTGAAGTAAATGCTGATGATTAAGACGATAAAATCAAGCAGCGGCGAATTACCGACGCGGTAATGAGGCTAAAGACGGCTTCATCACCGCTCGCATCAACGCCGCCGGGGGAAAAAAGTGAGATCGGTAAGAACGCGACGAAGAAGCGATAAAGCGCAAGATAAGTCGCGCACATGGCGTGTTCATCAGGCGCAGTTCCTGCTCCCATGCACACAGGACAACATCGCGATAACAGGAGAGCGGCGGCGACATGCAGGACTCCGTGTAAGGATATTTATGCAGCGAAGCCTGGGGACATCCTCGCTCCTCCGCTCGACGCGGCACAGGACAAGGGCGCTAAGCCGATCCGAAGCCTGTGACATTCTCATTGCAGCTCGAGTCCTGGTGGACGAGCTTTCATCGCCGGGGCTTGGGCTGCAGGCGCTTGGGAAGGGGTAGGCCTACTTAAGTACACGCGCGCTTGGACATACGCACTCTCTCTCTCTCTCTCTGTATATATATATATATATATATATATAAATATATGTATATATATATAAATGCATATATATATATATATATATATATATATATATATATATATATATATACATACATATATATGCATCTATTCATCTATATTTATGCATATATATATATATATATATATATATATATATATATATATATATGTATATGTATATACATAT
>NW_028234409.1:46222457-46224957 GCF_977035675.1 Penaeus japonicus
TGGGGGAGGAGGGGGGGGGACGTACGGATGGGGGTGGTGAGGGAGGAGAGAGTGACAAAGTAGGAAGAGAAGGATGAAACCAAAGAAAGAAAAAGGGGGAAGAAGGAAACAGGAAAACAAGATCAAAAGGGATAAAGTACAGAGAAAAATAATGATAGGGTGATAAAAAGAATCGAGGAAGGAGAGAGAGACAATAGGAAAGGGATAAAAGTAAAAAAGAAAAATAGAAAATGAAAGAAGGAACTTAAAAATGGACAGAGGAGAGAACAGGGAAAGGATAAAGAGGAAAGAGAGGGCGGTGAGGGGAGAACATAAGAGAATGGAAATCAGAATAAAGGAGGGAAGGGGAGAAATGGAAAAGAAGAAGAAAACGGGAGTGCAAAGGGAGAGAAAATCAGCCAAGTGAAGAAATAAGAAAATGAAAGAAATTTCAGCGGAGGGGAAGTTGGGGAAACATTAAAGGGGAAAGAGGAAGGGGGAAGGGGTGGGGGTAGGGGTAGGGGTAGGGGTAGGGGTAGGGGTGGGACTAGGGGTGGGGGTGACGTAGGGATCGGTCTACGGAGACTGTTTGCTCTGCGGACCAAAGGGCAACCGGGAACCTCGTTATGCCATGAGTGACGGGAGAAAGAGGGAGGGGGAGGGGAGGGGAAGAGGGGACAAGGGGAAAGGGTCAGTAGATGTTTATATATTTGCTTTTCAGGGGGAAAGGAGGTGGGAAGTCGATTCAAGGAAGGCTGCCCCTTCTGATGGCGGCGCTGGCCAGGAAGCTGATGGCTGTGAAGGGTTGTGGGAAGGGGGGGGGAGGGAATGCGAGTCGCGTCTTGCTGGTTTCTGGTTGTAGTTATGGATGCATGTCATACTGTAGGTGCATGGTTATACGCACATATACATACAGATGTATATGTGCACGCACGCGCGCGCACACACACACACACACACACACACACACACACACACACACACACACACACACACACACACACACACACACACACACACACACACATACACACACACACACGTGTGTGTATGTATGTATATATATATATATATATATATATATATATATATATATATATATGTATATATATATATATATATATACATGTATATATATATATATTGTGTTTATACACACACACACACACACACACGCACACACACACACACACACACACACACATACACACACACACGCGCGCGCGCGCGCGTGTATGTAGAACATTTATAAACGAGAATGCAAGAGATGTAACTGACATTTTTCGATGAAATCTTTATCAGCATTGCATAACTCTGTTCATGTAATTCTAATGAAGATTTAATCGAAACGCGTCATTTATGTAAGTGTCACATTAAATTCCGCATATATACATGCATGAATGTATGTATGAAACCTTAGTATGTATTTATACGCGTGTGCGATGCAATATGTTTGTCTTCTATGTAGAATATGTATCCTACAAGCGCAGTGTGTAAATTCATAAGTTTAAGGCTCTTGTAAACTACAACCTCTTAGAAATAAACAAATGCACATATATTTCACACTAAAGAATAATTGAAGATAATATATATAGTCAGAGTAGAATGTATAATGGAGAATGTAAACTAGCCTGAGCCGCGATACGCAGCCAATAAGTCTGGAACACGTCACCCTCAAATAGCGCAAACGAACGTCTTGTTTTCGCTCGAGCAGTGTAAACATTCCTCGGTGTTGGGCCAAAGCAAGCTAAGCTCAAGATCACTGTCTTCCAAGCACAACTACAAAACAACACCTCCCCCTCTTGAAATATGAATATATAAACGCAAAATGAAGCAGTCCACTTTACAGCTGGACATATTGGTTAAAGAACAAATGAACAATAAGCAGCGTTGACTCTCTAAATAACATAATGGCGGGAGAACAGACTGAACGGCAATTTCACAGTGTATTGTTGCGCGCAGAGACCAGCTTATTTTACCGATGTTACAGCTGGCCGGGAGTGTTATTAGCATTTATAAGTAGGTGTCAATTACGCTGTTATCGAACCTCCTTCCCTCTCGCCCCGCCCCGCCCCTCCCCCCCTCCCTCTCCCTTCCCCCATTCGTCTCACCTCCCCTCCCCACTCTCACCCCCCCTCCCTTTCCCCCCTTTCCTCTCTCCCTCTCCTCCTTTCCACTACATCTCTCCCTTTCCTCTTTTTTTTTTTTTTTTTTGCGGGTGGGGGGGGGGGGGTTTTGTTTGGTGTGTTTTCTACTTTCTGGGGGGGTGTTTTTTTTCTTCTCTTCGTTCCCCTCTTCTCCTTCTCCCTAACTTCCTCTCTCCTCTCCAAATTTCTTCCCTCTCCACGCACACACACACATACACACACACACACACGCACACACACACACACACACGCACATACACACACACACACACACACATATATATATGTATATATATATATATATATATATATATATATATATATATATATATTATGTGTGCGCGCGCGCGAGTGTGTGTGTGTGTGTGTGTGTG
>NW_028234409.1:46228890-46233890 GCF_977035675.1 Penaeus japonicus
TATGCCTCGTCATTCATCTATATTCTCAACAGGGAATATCGATCTCAAAATAAAGGAATATATCTATCTATATTTCTCTCTTATATCCCTATCTATAACCCAAGGAGGCAATCAGCCAACTGAATTACTCATCCGATCAACAAGGGAATCAATATATCAAACTCTCAGTATATCTATGTATCTAGATTGACTGTCTATTTACATGAAGGTCGACAGATACAAAGTTGGTGCGCGTGAAGATAGAGGCTGAACGAAGCAGTTGTTCGCAGTTGAAGCCAAACACGTCGCCAGGTTGCAGGTGTCGAGCCCCGTTGACCCAAGGAAGGGCCCGGATGACTTTCCTTATTTATCAGACGGGAGGGAAGGTCAAGGAAGGTCAAACATTTTCTCTTCTCTTGACAGGTTTATTTTTATTTCTTGGGAAGAGGGAATCGCTCATGGCCGTTTCCACTTCCCCCTCGGCAATCACTTTACATTTCCCTTATGGCTCCTTTGCTTCTCTTTCCCCTCGCTTTCCCCTTCTCGCGCTTGCCTCATGTTTCTCATTAGATTTTTCCTCCCCTGTTCTTCTCGCGAAATGTCACTCCCCCATCCTCGACCCTTCTTTCTCCTCCCCTCTCCCACTCGGACCCTCTCTCTCTCTCTCTCTCTCTCTCTCTCTCTCTCTCTCTCTCTCTCTCTCTCTCTCTCTCTCTCTCTCTCTCTCTCTCTCTCTCTCTCTCTCTCTCTCTCTCTCTCCCTCTTCCTCGATCCCCCTCTTCCTCGATCCCCCTCTCCCCTCCCCTCTCCCACTCAGACCTTCTCCCTCCCTCCCCCTCTCTCCCCCACTCGGGCCCTCTCCCTCCCTCCCCTCCTTCTCTGCCTGGATAATTATCTGGATAAAAAGGACGATAAATCCATCCAACACACCTAGCTCTGCCTGCGTCTGCTTGCTCTGCGCCTGCAATGTTTATGCGCCGCCGCTCGACTCCGCGTGTGCTGGTGTTTGCTTGTCGTCCTCTGCGTCCGGCTGGTTTGCTTTCTCTCTCTCTTTATTATTACCATTTTGTTGTTGTTGTTATTGTTATTATTATTATTATTATTATTATTATTATTATCATTGTTATTATTATTATCATGATTATTATTATTATTATTATTATTATTATCATCATTGTTATTATTATCATTATTATTATTATTATCATGATTATTATTATTATTATTATTATTATCATTGTTATTATTATTATCATGATTATTATTATTATTATTATTATTATTATTATTATTATTATTATTATAATTACCATTATTGTTATCATTATACTTTTTATTATTAACATTATTATTATTATTATCAATATGGATATGAACATTATTGTTGTTGTTTTTGTTATTGCTATTATTATTATCATTAATGTAATTACTATTATATATATATATATATATATATATATATATATATATATATATATATATATATATATATATATATATATATATATATATATGTTATATACATATATTTATTTATTTATTTATTTATTTATTTATTTGTTTTTTTTCCGGTTAATTATGTGGATGGAGTAGCATTGTCTAGACATTCATATTAGGTCTGGCAGATGCATGCACGTCGAGTGCTGGCTATTCCTTTAATATACACCACACATACTGTATATACTGTACAGGAGACGTTTGTCTGTTCATATGGCCGTATCAGCCTGTATTTGTTCTTCAGTCTTGTTCTTTGATACATCTCCTTGTTGTTGTTCAGTAGGAATCTCGAACAGGTTTTTTTTTTCCTTTCTGCAAATGGCGAGGTCAGGGTGAAGGGGAAGCTGTGTGCCTGTCTTTGCATGCGGGATTTCTGGACATTTTGTGTGAGTGTTTTTTTCTGCTTTCGACTGGAAGGTTGGGTCTTGCGCGACGTGCTGTCTCTCTTGCAGTCTGTTGCTCTTTGTCTTTTCTGTTTGTTTTTTTGGGTTGTTTTGTCTCTTTGTTGGGTTTTCTTCTTCTCTCTCGTATTACTTCTGCTTTCTCTCTCTTTCATTCTCTCTCTCTTCTCTTCTGCTTTCCCTCATCCTCTTCTCTTCTCATTTCGCTTCTCATTCTCTTCCTTCCTCCTCCTTCCCTCTTCTCTTCTCTTCTCTCACTCCTGGCATCACTCTCTCTCTCTCTCTCTCTCTCCTCTCTCTCTCTCTCTCCTCATCTCTCCTCTTCTCTCTCTCTTCTCTCTCTCTCTCTCTCTCTTCTCTCTCATTCTCTCTCTCTTTCATTCTCTATCTCTTCTTTCTCTCTTTCCATTCTCTCTCTCACTCTCTCTCTTTCATATCTCTCACTCTCTCTCTCTCATATCTCTCACTCTCTCTCTTTCACTCTCTCTCTCTCTCTCTCTCCCTCTCTCCTATCATTCTCTCATTCCAACATCCTCTCGCTCTCCCTCTCTCTCCCCCTCTCTCTCACTCACTCTCTCTCTCTTTCTCTCTCCCCTCTCCCTCTCTCTCATTCTCTCTCAGGGGGGTCGGCTCTCTCTCTCTCTCTCTCCTGCTCTCGCGTTTCTCGCCCTACCTCCCCCCGCCCCCCTCTCTCTCTCTCTCTCAGCCCTATCTCTCTCTTTCTCTCTCTCTCTCTCTCTCTCTCTCTCTCTCTCTCTCTCTCTCTCTCTCTCTCTCCCCTCCCTTCCTCCCCCCCCTCCCCCCCCTCTCTCTCCCTCTCTCTCTCTCTCTCTCCTCTCTCCTCTCTCCCCTCTCTCTCTCTCTCTCTCTCTCTCTCTCTCTCTCTCTCTCTCTCTCTCTCTCTCTCTCTCTCTCTCTCTCTCCCCCTCTCTCCCTCCCTCCCTCCCTCCCCTCACCTTCCCTCCCTCCCTCTCTCCCCTCACTCTCCCTCCCTCCCTCTCTCCCCTCACCCTCCCTCCCTCTCTCCCCTCATCCTCCCTTCCCTCTCTCCCCTCATCCTCCCTTCCCTCTCTCCCTTCACCCTCCCTCCTTACCTCTCTCCTCTCACCCTCCCTCCCTCCCTTTCTCCCCTCACTCTCCCTCCCTCCCTCTCTCCCTTCACCCTCCCTCCCTCCCTCTCTCCCCTCACCCTCCCTCCCTCTCTCCCCTCCCCTTCCCTCCCTCCCACTCTCCCCTCCCCTTCCCTCCCTCCCACTCTCCCCTCTCCATCCCTCCCTCCCACTCTCCCCTCCCCTTTCCTCCCTCCCACTCTCCGCTCCCCCTCCCCCTCCCCCTCCCCCGCCTCCATCAAACCCTCAGATTTCTTTATTCATGATATTTGTCACATGACATTCGATATTGCCTCCAATATCAACATTCCTTTTCAAAGATATGTAACACTTTGCACATGGCGTGGTACATCGACAGCCTTGCATCACGAGGATGTTATTCTGCAATCAGTAACACGATCGTCGAATCACAAACTCATACTCAGTCGACACGCGCTGCGGTGACACCCTTGCGTAATGCCGCACCTCGTTATGACTGGCCTTGACTGTTCGTTTTTTCGTTGTTCTCTTGTGAGTGTCGTGATTTGTATCGGGGGGTGGGGGTGAGGGGGTGGGGGTGGGGGTGGGGTAGGCATGCAGAAGTCAAGAATAAAAGGAAGTCGATGATGAAGACGAGGAATGATAGTAATGATAATGATAATGATAATAAGTATACGAAGAAGAAGAAAAAGAAAAAGACAGAAAAAGAGGAAAAGGAAGAGGAAGAGGAAGAAGTAGAAGAAGAGGAAGAGGAAGAGGAAGAAGTAGAAGAAAAGGAAGAGGAAGAAGTAGAAGAAGAGGAAGAAGAAGAAGAAGAGAAAGAAAAAGAAGAAAAAAGAACACAACGGGAATAGCTATAAAAACTAAAACTAAAATAGGAGACGACTGATTTTTTTTTATTTTTTTTTACGTAAAATGCCAATTACCTCGAAAGAGCCTGGCCTCCACGGAACAAAGAAGAGAGACAAGAAAGATTGAGGAAGCCATTAAGATGTGGTCGAAGTGTGTACAGAGACTTCGAGACGCCTCCGTGTAGCGGTCCAGGTGCTTGAAGTAAAGAATTTATCGCCATCCTGAAGTAGGTAGTTCTGTTTGCGATTTGCATTTATGTATGCCTGTGTCCACGGTCTGAGGCAGGCACTTTCAGAGACTTGTTCATGTAAGTTGGTTGTTTTTTGTGCACATATTTGTGTTTGCATATACGCTTCCTGTCTGACATGCACTGACGTACACGCATACGCGCACACATGCACACGCACACGCACACGCACACGCACACGCACATGCACACACACACGCACACACACACACACACACAAACAAACACATACGTACACGCTTAAGAAAGAAAGACAGGAAACTGCGCAACAGACACCCGAACACACACTCAAAGCACCACAAATAATCACCCACACACATACACATACACACACACACACACACACACACACACACACACACACACACACACACACACACACACACACACGTAGATAAGCAGACGCCACACAAGCACGAAAGCCACCTCCGATATCCACACGCTCCCGAGCAGACATCCCTGAAGAGCGACGCCCACGCCCACGCCGCCCAAAAGCAGCCGTTTGAAGATCCCGATGTCACTAAGCAGCCGAGAAGAGCGAGGGCAGCCGCAATCTGGCTCTCCATCTCGGCGGAGGCGCAGGAGAGGATTGTCCTACCGCGGGGGGCGAGACGCTACACGAAGGTCACGCCCTCTGGCCTCAGCTGCGAGAGGTCAGCTCCCCCGACAAGGTCAGAGCTCCGTCGCGAACAATGAAAAAGGGCGAGAAAAACGTCCCTCCGCCTCTATCAGTGGAGAGGGATTTGTCGGACACGGCGCTGACCTTTCATCGGGTGCAGTGTGGGCGTGTCTCGGGGAGGCCCTGCTTGTTTGGGGGTCATGAGCACTGGGGATGCAGCGCCCATGACCCTCTCGGGGAACCTTGGCACCCCCCTACCCCTACCCCTCATCGCCCCCCACCCCCCGCCCCCGTTCTTGCTGATATACAACTCCCCC
>NW_028234409.1:46238890-46246390 GCF_977035675.1 Penaeus japonicus
ACTCTACTACTAATTATAATACAACTTCTATTATTTCTACTTCTATTACTACTACTACTCCTACTATTACTACTATTCTACTTTATTATTTTCCTCCTTCTACACCTCTTTCTCTTCCTCCTCCTCTTTCCTCTCCCCCTCCCTCTCCCACTCCCACTCTCCCTCACGCTAACCCTCCCCCGTCCTTCTCTTCTCCTCCCCCTTCCCCTCCTCCTCTAACTCTTCCTCCACCTCCACCTCCTCCAACTCCTCCCGAGTCTCCCCCATCCCCGTCCCCACCCCCCTCCCCCTCCCACTACCACTCCCCTTCCCCTTCTCCTTCCCCTTCTCCTTCCCCCTCCCTCTGTGACGTCACGTGTTTTGGTTTTTGGTTGGCGTGGAGAGGGTGTGTACTGGTTTGTTCATCATGGCGGCATGGTGGGTGGTTCAAGCAGGCACAACCGCAGCCTCTCCCTCGCCGCCTCCGAGCTCTATCGCTACTGCCGTTCACCATCACGAACCCTCCCCTCCCCTCCCTCCCCTCCCTCCCTCCTCCCTCCCTCCTCCCTCCCTACCTTATCACCATCACGATTCGCCTCCTTATCACCATCATCACAGCCAACACCTCTGTCACAGCGCCGCTCGCTTTTTCTCGGGCGTTTTAATGGTCTTGGGGATTTTCTCCTTTTCTTTTTCTCTCCCTCGTGTTTTTTCTTCTTTTTCGGTCTTTGTTTGTGATTCTCTCTTTCTTTATTTCTTTTGTTTTTTCCCCCTTTCTTTCTGTCTGTTTGTGTCTTTCTGTGTGTCTGTTTCTGTCTGTCTTTGGCTGTCTGTTGGTCGATCGGACTGTCTGTCACTCTGTCTGTCTGTCTGTCTATTTTTTTTTTCTCTCTCTCTCTCTCTCTCCCTCTCCCTCTCCCTCCCTCTTCTCCTCCTTCCTCCTTCTCCCCCTCCCTCCTCTCTCCCTCTCTCTCTCTCTCTCCCTCTCCCTCTCCCTCTCCCTCTCCCTCTCCCTCTCCCTCTCCCTCTCCCTCTCCCTCTCCCTCTCCCTCTCCCTCTCCCTTTCTCTTTCTCATTCTCATTCCTTCGTACATCCTGTTCTTCAACGTCCCAATCCCATTACATAAACAGAAAAGAGCAAGCACTAACCGCGCCGCCTCATTGCTTGACCTGATTGCACTTCTGCCTGTGTTGCCTGGCCAGGCGCTGCTCTCTATTACCGCTGTAGGTAGCAAAGCCATTTTGCTTGATGAGTTTTGACTTGCCTTTTGTTCGCTCACGTTTGATTCTACGCCGTGTTTGCGGACGTCCGCGTAGCATGGACTTGTAGTGCCTTCAGTTAAGATATAATGACTTGTTTATGCAGCGATGTGCGCGCGCGCGTGTGTGTGTGTGTGTGCGTGTGAGCTTGTTAATATTCTACGTGGGTGTAGATGAGGCATTCTCTCTCTCTCTCTCTCTCTCTCTCTCTCTCTCTCTCTCTCTCTCTCTCTCTCTCTCTCTCTCTCTCTCTCTCTCTCTCTTACTCTCATTCTACCTTTCCCTCTATATATCTGTTTATCTGTTTATCTATCTTCTGTCTTTTTTTTCTCTCTTTCCTCCCACTCCCACTCTTATTTCCACTACCCCTTCCCCTATCCCTCTCTCTCCCCTCTCTCTCCCGTTCCTCTACTCTTTCTCACTCTCTCTCTCTTCCTCTCCATTTTTTATTCCCTCTCCGTCTCCCTCCCTCTTTCTCCCCTCTCTGCCCCGTCTTTCTTTGTGCCAGGTAGGAAGAGTATAAAAAATTTACTGTTTCCATAAGGGAGCATATATTGCCTTGCGTGGTTGACTGACTTCCTCCTTTTGTTGCTCGATCGAAAAGAAATTATTGCCTTTGCATGTGGAGTCATTCAAGAAATGTATATTTTTTATGGTGGACAGAACAAAGGAAAGGGGGTCATAAAAATAGAGTGATAAAGAAACTGACGAAGAGATGAAATAGAGATCGAGGGAAAAGAAAAACAAAAACAAAACAAGGAGTGAACAGATCGAAACTGCATGAAGACAACAACAGGGATTCTCAAACTCCGAATTTCTCGTGCATCAAAATAATAATAAAAAAAAAACTATGTCTTCTGCCGACATTTAACTCTACAAGAATCACTTGCACCAGAGCCCAGTTAATAATCTCCCGTGCCTTCGGAGGTACGTGACGATAGAGTCAGTTCTTTAGTGACAGGCGGTGATGTGACTGGTCTTCTCGTGGCAACAGCTGGTCTGCTTCTGATGACTGTGGTCTAGTAGATCCCAGCAGCTGCAAGCATTTGAAATATTAAACCCCTATGCTAAAGGACAGGAAATGTTTTTCACTTGTAATTACGGTTTGTGAGAGCCGTGTGTGTTGATGTTTTTTTGTCTCTATTTCTTTGGCGTGTGTTTGCATTCTTTTATATATTAAACGGTTTCAGGGGAGGGGCAGGGAGGACGAGAGAGGGGGGAGGGGGAAGTGTGTGCATTATTATTAGTTCAGAGAATGCACTCAAATTTGGCCAAGCTTGAAAAAAGTTTTTTTTTTCTCTTGGATGTTACACGGGAGTGAGGGAGGGAGGAAGGGAGGGAGGGAGGGAGGGAGAAGGAGGGAGGGAGGGAGTTAGAAGGAGGGAGGGAGGGAGGGAGAAGGAGGGAGGGAGGGAGGGAGAAGGAGGGAGGGAGAAGGAGGGGGGGAGAAGGAGAGAGGGAGGGAGGGAGAAGGAGGGAGGGAAAAGGAGGGAGGGAGAAGGAGAGAGGGAAAAGGAGGGAGGGAAAAGGAGGGAGGGAGAAGGAGAGAAGGAGAGAAGGAGAGAAGGAGAGAAGGAGAGAAGGAGAGAAGGAGAGAGGGAGGGAGAAGGAGAGAGGGAGGGAGAAGGAGAGAAGGAGAGAGGGAGAGAGGGAGAGAGGGAGAGAGCGAGAGAGAGCGAGAGAGCGAAAGCGAGAGCGAGAGAGAGAGAGAGATTGGAAGCGATGAAGACATTTATGAATGAGTCTGTTTCGAGCGGCTGCCTGATTTGAGTCGAGACAGACACGCCATCGAGCGATTCCTCTTCAGCAGTTGTCAAGCGGTGAATTGAATTAGCTTCTCTTCCTCTTCCTCTTTGTCCTCTTTCTGTCCCCTTGTTTCCTCATTTCTTCTCTCTTCAATTTTCTTGTTTTCCTTCTCCTTGTTCCTTGACTATCTCTTTTATGATTTATTTTATGATATGTTTTATTTCCTTACTCATTCCTCGCATATGATCCCTCGTTCTCGCTTTATTTATTTTTTTCTCACTTCCCTTATATCCTCTCTTTCTCACCTCTCTTATCTCCTTCTCTTCCTCTTCTCCTCTTTACTCATTCTCTTATGCCTTCCGTTCGTCTTCTCTCCCTTCTTCATCCCTCCCTCCACACACGCGAGTAATGTCTCAATTGCATCATTGATTAGGCTATGATTTAGTCCCGACCAATATTTATACGTGGTTTTATCGGCGACACGTGTGTTGAGGGGGTGGGGTGGGGGGTGAGAGGAGGGGGGGGCGTTCATGTCTTCTTCGGCTGTTGGAGACTCGTCTGTCCTTTTCTCTCTCTTCCTCTTTGCCTTCTTCGTCCGTGTTGGGAGTTGTTCATTCATTCGCTTTGAAGTGAATGCAACCTAGTCTGTCATTTACATTTTGTTTCCTTTTTTTCTTTCTTACGATGAATATTCAATCGCTTTTATTTTTTTCTCTCCATGATTAACGTGAAAGTAAAAGGAAAAAAAAGAGAAAGAAAACTCAGGGTCAGAAAGAGAATTTATCTTTGAAGTTCATTCTTTTGATATCAGAACGATGTAAATTTCATGGACTAGACACAGAAGACTGTATAAAATAAGATATATAAACATGCATTTGCATTATCTACGCTGTGAGTGTAGCAGGTGTAACACGCAAGACATAGCTGCGATGATAAAGTATTATTGTATACAGTCAACGCATATTGCCTGTTCTGCGCGATGATTTATGCATCTGTATATATATCCACGTCTCTGTGTCCACTATAAAGCATGATGCGGCGTTATATCACTCTCATGTCTTCTTCAGATCTGCATAATTGGAGGCCAATAGATCCACAGGTACACCATGAATTTTAAACAACGTACCTGTAGCCTACCAAGTCTGCAGTTCATGCTGTATTTGGTATCTCCATGAATACTTTTCGCACATTTTGCACATAAGTTCGTCTCCCCGCGCCAGATGTCTGGCTGGGTCGTTCGGCGAGTGTCGACACTGATTTGCAGTTGCATAAGCGTATGTGATTACAAGTTGCACTAGAATTTCCAAGATTCTGCCCCGCTGAGTTTCAATTCACGGGCGGCCAAGGGTTTTCGACCACGCCGGCTCGAGACGGAGGGAGCGGGAGGAAGACATCTTGGCCTTTTGGTGGCGGAAACAAGAAGGGGAAGGTGCTAGGTGAGGCGAGCGACCGCGGAAACACTTCGGCGTATGTGAAGGAAGGAATGCGCTTCCTGTTTCGAAAAGTGTTTCCTGATAATTCTGTATACATACGAGTTTGATTGCTCTATCGATCAGTGGTGCTAAATAAAACAAAAACAGCAACACGGAAAAAGTCTGATAACAACAATAAAAAAATTATTCACATCGGAAATGTTCGTGCTGATAATTACGGTAGACAATAATGATGATGATAATAAGAGGAAATGATATTCATGATTTATTATAATAACAACTCAAAAAAGAGAGAAACACAAAAGAAGGAAATACTTGGAGCTCGTGTCTTGGTACTTAGGATTAAAGTGAGACAACGAACGGTCACTCGGTGCGCCCGAAGTCCCTCCCGGCTGAGCTGCGGGATCTGCAGATCTCATCCCGGGCGGACAATGTGACTTATTGCTTTTGCAAGTATTAGGCTGAACATTGTGGTGTGGGCGGAGCGACGGAGGGTAACGGTACCTGAACATGGCCGGATGAATCATATTGGGCGCTCAGGGTGTTCTTTTCCTCCCCCTTTGTTGTCTCATTATTGTTGTTGTTTTTTTCAAGAATTTGTTTTTCTTCTGTCGAGAGGAAACATGAAAGGTTTGCGGTTCAGCTCCGAGTCGCGCGAGTATCGTCGTCACGTACGATTGAGGCCACTTGCGGTGCGAGCGAAGATTATCGGTAATGCAATTTGTGGTTAGCTGTGCAGCCGCCGAATAAGGGGGTGGAGGAGAAAGCGGAGTGGGAGGAGAGTGGGCTGAGCAAGGAGGACTTGTGAGTTATGGGATGCGAGTGGTGAAAGGAAAGTGAAGGGCATGTGGAGAGGGAGGGAGGGAGAGAGGGAGCGGGAGAGGGAGGGGGAGGGAGAATGAGAGAGAGGGAGAACTAGGAAGAGGGAGAGTGAGGGAGAAGGAGAGGGAGAGGGAGAATGAGAGAGGGTGAGGGGGAGGGCTAAAGGGAAAGAGAAGAGAGGGTGAGGGTAAGAGTAAAAGTAAGAGTAAGAGTAAAAGCAAGAGTAATACAGACTGTTACGTATATAAAGAGGGAAAATAAGACGCAGAGAAGACAAGGGAAGAGAGCGAACAAGCAAAAGACACCGACAAAAGACGGCAGAACAAAAGAGCCGGTGTGCGCGCTTCTGTCAAGGAGGGAGACCAAAGTGTGCAGAATGAGGAGATTGGGTAGAATGAGACGAGTGAGCAGAATGCGTGCGCGTGACACGGTGGCGGCGAATGTGTAGTGCTGCCGTCGCTGCCTCGAGGGCCTGAGTGAGACCACGTGCCGAGCGAGCTAACGAGGGGGGCGCTGACTTGTCTTGTGCGCCACACGGCTTCGTCTGGCATTGTCTGTGACGACCCCCCTCGTCATGCAGGATCCGTCTGTGGTTGCATAGCGCAAAATTAACCCACATGCTTATTTATATTAACTGGAAATTATTTTGAGTGTCGTAATGGCGATAATGACAAAAAACAACAGTAATATTACCATCAGCAATAACAGTAACTGCCCCCGCCATCGCTATTATTATCACATGACCTCTTTTGCCTCCACCCACTCATCACTATTGCTCGCTCTTCTTCCTCCTCCCCTTCACCGCCACCTCCACTTCCACCTCCACCTCCTCCTCCTCCTCCTCCTCCTCCTCCTCCTCCTCCTCCTCCTCCTCCTCCTCCTCCTCCTCCTCCTCCTCCTCCTCCTCCTCCCCCCCCCCTTCACCGCCACCTCCACCACCTCCTCTTCCTCCTCCTCCTCCTCCCCATCGACGCCACCTCCACCACCACCTTATCTTCCTCCTCCTCTTCTTCTTCCATCTCCCCCGTCCCCGTCCCCTCCTCTTTCCCTCTCCGTCTTCCCCTCCCCTCCCCGTCCCGCTCCTCTTAATACCTGGCCCGTTCCAGTCTCCTTGATATCACCGCTAATGTCGACCCGCCTCCCCGACCACAGCCCCCCACCCCACGTTCCCCCTCCCCCCCCTATGCCCCCACCCCTGCATCCATCACCCGACGGGGTCATTTTTCCGCCGTTCCTCGCCGCTCGTCCACGCTCAGACACACACGTAAGGCGTTCATCTCCGCCGCGACCTTTGACCTCGCTTGCGGCCTGTCTCGGGGATGAGCTAATTAGTGCGAGTAAAGCTCCGCAGGTTGTTATTTAGCATCGCCTGTTTCTTTTCTCTCTTTCTCTTTCGTCGGTTATTTTTTTTCAATTTATTCATTTATCTATTTATTATCATTGTTGTTATTATTATTGTTTTTTTTTATATCTAATAATCTTATTTGTTTCCATTATTGCTAATCTAATTATATTCCCACATAACCTTAGCATGTATATCAGTTCATAGCCTCTTTTTTCTGTCTTGTGTCTAAGTTTAACACCATTCCTTCTTCTCTTTCGCAGGTGAGTTTTCGAAAACCAGGAAAATAAAAACAAACAGACGAAAAGAAGCGACGAAGAACCCGCAAGAGAATTTCCTTTACGAGGTAAGTGCCGGGAGGTGAATCACGTCCTTCTTGAGGCGCCCAAGGATCTCCTTCGGGGCGCCCTGCTCCTCCCGTCAGCGAGGAGCGCGTCCCGGCTGTGTCACGCGCCTCCGGGTCGGATTTTATTTTAACTTATCTTATTTATTTTTTATATTTCTAGGTGGGGGGATTGTGTGTGTGTGTGTGTATTTTTTCCATTTTATTGTTTTTTTAATGCGTCATCTTTTGCCTCTTTACCGTCCTGCGTCATCTTCTTTTGTCTCCTCCTCCTCTGCTTTTTTCTTTTTTACTTCAGTGTTTTCTTATTTTATATTTTTCTTTTTTTTCTTCTTTTTCAATTTTCTTTTTCTTCTGCTTTCCCCCCTTTCTTCTACTTTTTTTTCTCTTTTTCTTCATCATCGTCTTCTTCTTCTTCTTCATCTCTATCTCCTTCGTCTTCTGTTTCTGCCTTTGCTTTTTTCTTTCTTCTTCTTCTTCTTCTTCTTCTTCTCCTTCTTCTCCTTGGTCTTCTGCTTTTGTTTTTGTTTTGTTTTTCTTCTTCTTAATCTCCTTGGTCTTCTTCTGCTTCTGCT
>NW_028234409.1:46256390-46261034 GCF_977035675.1 Penaeus japonicus
ATGCTGGCAAAAACACATTGGTAGTGGTACGTGAGCTCAAAGCAAGAAGGCAGCTATTGCGAGCGTGTATTCAAAGCAGAAAATTTGTTTGCTTGATCGACCTATTCTCTGTGTTTGTCGCTGTATATAAGTCTGTTTTCTGCCTTTCTCTCTCTCTCAGAAAGGAAGAGAGAGAGGGACAGAGAGGAAGAGAGGGACAGAGAGGAAGAGGGGGACAGAGAGGAAGAGAGAGGGAGAGAGGAAGAGAAGGACAGAGAGGAAGAGAGGGAGAGAGAGGGAGAAAGGAAGACAGGGACAAAGAGGAAGAGAAAGGAAGAGAGGGACAGAGAGGAAGAAAGGGAGAGGGTGAGGGAGAGGGTGAGGGTGAGGGTGAGGGTGAGGGTGAGGGTGAGGGTGAGGGAGAGGGAGAGGGAGGAGGGAGAGGGAGAGGGAGAGGGAGAGGGAGAGGGAGAGGGAGAGGGAGAGGGAGAGGGAGAGGGAGAGGGAGAAAGATAAAGAGAAAGAGAAAGAGAAAGAGAAGGGGGAGAAAGAGAAAGAGAAAGAGAAAAAGAAATATATATATATATATATATATTATATATATATATATATATATATATATATATATATAGAGAGAGAGAGAGAGAGAGAGAGAGAGAGAGAGAGAGAGAGAGAGAGAGAGAGAGAGAGAGAGAGAGAGAGAAACTTTTCTTTCTGAATTTTGTAAGTGAGCGGTGACAATGCACATGTGTGTTTACATGTGAGTATTTACATATATATCCGTGCTCCTTTTTGTGAACACGAGTGTAACAAAATGATGCTCTTCTTTGTCGCCCTGTACGCTCCATGCTCGAACTTTCCCCAGAAGAGTGCCATCCCGTCTGTGGCGTCTCTGCGGTGCCTCGGGCTTCTAAACTGCCTCATCTTGGCACTCCCAGCCCCTTATGTCCCCAGGATTCCTTCCACAAAATAAGGATTCCCAACTAACTCTCTGCTGCTTCTGCTCTGGTGGGTTTCGCTTCTTTCTTTTTCCCCAAAATCATTCGCTCTGATTGCTCACTGCCGTCGCCGAAGCCATGCCCCCGGGCGCTCCCTCTTCCTTCTCCCCGTCCTGCTCCTGCTCCTGCTACTGCTTCTTTTCCTTCTTTTCGTCCTTCACCTTTACCTTCTCCACCTCCTCCTCCTCCTCCTCTTCTTCTTTCTTCTTCTTCTTCTTCTTCTTCTTCTTCTTTCCTCCTCTTTCTCCTCTTCCTCCTCCGTTTTCTCCTCTTTTCCCTCCATGTCCTCATTTTCCCTCCTTCCTTCTTCCTTTTTCTCCTCATTCCCCTCCTTATCCTCCACCTCCTCCTCCCCCTCCCTCAGGGCTCCTCCCTCTCCCTCAGGGCTCCACCCCCCTCATCTCCCTGCTTATCTCAGTGACGGTCAACTCGCCCGCAGTCGAACTTAATAAGACGAACACCTCGACGTCATGGCGTAAATTGCCGTGTCTGCGAGCCGTGAGAAATTCCAAGGGCTCAAGAGACGACAGGCTTCGAGGTCTTAAGACATTTAAAGTTAGAGGAGGTCTCTCGGTCGTGTCTCGGGTCGTTTGTCGCATTGTTTATGATCGTGGCTGTAATTGGGACGATTGTCGGTAATTCAAGTTGGATTCCGTGTAGTACGAGCAATTGCAATGGGCGAGGGTTGGGCGAGTCTGGTATTTACGAAGGAGGATATTGTATTGGCTGCTGTTGCGCTGTTTCCTGGTCGTAGTTTAGGGTGGCCGTCAATTGTATGTTTGAATTATCCTGTATTATGGTTGTAATGACTGGCTTTATTGCAATAGTCGTTTTTGCTATAGATTGGTTGCGCACACATTGTTTTTGCCTATAGACAAGTGTGTGTGTGTGTGTGTGTGTGTGTGTGTGTGTGTGTGTGTGTGTGTGCGTGTGCGTGTGCGTGTGCGTGTGCGTGTGCGTGTGTAACTGTGTGTGTGTGTGCGTTACTGTGGCCCTGGTATATACACTTACCTTCAGCCAGGGCCTAGAGGTCAGAGCTGTGTTCTAATCACTGCATGTGCCCCTTCTGATCTGGGTTCCTTCTGATCCTGCTCATGGATGACTCTCGAGTCACTTTCTCTGCCTCACGGCTTCCATTAGCAAACACAGGTGCAAGAGCCAGCTGCAGTGAAAGACGGAAGAGGACACAGGAAGCAGGAAAAGTCACGTCAAGACTGAATGTTAGAATTATGATAATGAACTAATACAGCGAAGTATAATCAGTGCTTTAGGTCACATGATAAGCAATATCAGTGCCTTACATCGCTTGACCATAAGGCACTGACACTGCTTATCATGTGACCTAAAGTGGTGATTATGCTTCACTGTACTTGTTCATTGTTTTATGCTAGTATTCAGTCTTGGTACAGGCTGAAGGTAAGTGTATTTACCAGGACCACAATAAAGACCATGACAAGTGAACGTCTGTCTGTCTCACCGGCTTACAACGGGTGATGTCCTTTCCCACTAGGTTACAACTGGTGGGCTAGTGGGTTGCACACGCACACGCACACGCACACGCACACGCACACGCACACGCACACGCACACGCACACGCACACGCACACGCACACGCACACGCACACGCACAGACACGTACACACACACACACCCCAACACAACACACACAACACACACACCACCACACCCCCCCACACACCCTCAACTCACACACACGTCTCTATATATTTAATATATATATTATATATTTATATATCTATATATAGATATATAAGATATAGATAGATAGATAGATAGATATGTATATATATTTTTGCATATATTATATATATATTTATATATAGATGATATAGATATAGATTATTACATGTAAAATATATATATATATATATATATATATATATATATATATATATAATATATGTATATATGTAATGTAAGTAAATTTATATGTATATATTTATAATATATATATATATATAAATATATATATATATATATATATATATATATATATATGTATCAATATAACATTGTATACTGATTTGATATACATATATAAGGACAGATAGGCACATAGCGATAGATAAAGAGAGAGCAATAGAGAGAGAGATAGAGAAGAGTGAGAGGAAGAGAGAGAGAGAGAGAGAGAGAGAGAGAGAGAGGAGAGAGATGTGAGAGAGAGAGACGAGATAGAGAGAGCGACAAGAGAGGTAGCGAGAGAGAGATGGGTGGAAGAGAGAGAGAGAGAGAGAGCGAGGAGCGAGGAGAGGGAGAGAGAGAGCGAGATCAGAGGAGCGAGAGAGAGAGGAGAGGAGAAGAGACGAGAGAGAGAGAGAGAGAGAGAGAGAGAGAGAGAGAGAGAGAGAGAGAGAGAGTGCTAGGGAGAGAGATGATCGAATGAAAGAGAGAAAATGTGTATGCACCAAGGGTCGGGCCAGGGGGGGGGGGGGGCGTGGGAAGTTCCCGGCCGCTGTGCAATCATCCTATGGCCATAAGATGTCACCTTAAGATTTGTGGGCTTCATGTGGCTTCAAATGGCTTCAGATGGCTTCAAATGGCTCTCGAGCAAGATTAATATCAGAGCTGAAAATAAGATGATGTTTTTTCTTATTTTCCATTACGTAAAGAAAGGGGGGGGAGGGAATGTTCATAATCGCGACTGTATTTCTTGCCTATCGTCAGAATGTTTATCTCGCCTTCGAAGATTTATCCCTCTTTTTCTGTTACATATATTTACTTTTTTGACGTGAAATGTGTGTGTGGAGAAGGATGGGATGAGAAGGTGGGGGTAAAAAGGGGGGGGGTAGGGAGGATAACGGCAATATCCTTTTTTTCCCCCCATCCATCGCCTTTCTTGCTAATCTACGCCTGCCTCGTTTGTATTTAAGTGGGTGTACCTTAATTAAACCCAGAGTTGATATTTGGTGATAGATTAATGCCTGTGCTGTCAGGCAAAGAGAGAGGGTGAGGATGGTGGGGGGAAGGGGGAGAAAGAGTGAGAGAGAGGAAAAAAAATAAATTGAGTGAGAGATGGGGTGGAGGAAAAGATATAGAGGCAGAGCCAGAGAGACAGAGACAGAGACAGAGACAGAGAGAGATGGAGAGAGACTGGGAGACAGACAAATAGAGGCAGAGGCAGAGAGAGAGAGAAAGAGAAAGAGAAAGAGAAAGAGGGCGGGGACAAGAGAAGAGAAAGCGGAAAGAGTAAAGAGAAAGAGGGAAAGAGAAGAGAGAGAGAGAGAGGGCGAGAGAGAGAGAGAGAGGAGAGAGAGAGTGAGAGGAGAGAGAGAGAGAGAGAGAGAAAGATTGAGAGAGAGCGAGAGAGAGAGATAGAGAGAAAGGGAGAGAGAGGAGCGAGAGAGAGAGAAGTAGAGAGAGGAGAGAGAGAGAGGAGAGAGAGAGATGGAGAGAGAGCGAGAGAGAGAAAGAGAATGACAGCGAAAGAGAAAGAGAAAGAGAGAGAGAGAGAGAAAGAAAGAGAGAGAGAGAGAGAGAGAGAGAGAGAGAGAGAGAGAGAGAGAGAGAGAGAGAGAGCGAGAGAGAGAGAAGCAACATTACCTCCTCGTTCCTCATGAAAGTCTCCTGTAATCAAAGCTCGACGCCATTTGTCAGATCTGATCAGGCGGACGGGAGGAGTCGAGACAAAATCTTTGAGGTCAAAACA
>NW_028234409.1:46271134-46278634 GCF_977035675.1 Penaeus japonicus
GCGTATGGGCGTGGGCGGGACATCGTGCTGTGGGGTTTCAGGGTGTGGGTGGGCGTAGAGAGATGCAGGAGAAAGAGAAACCAGGTTGTGAAGGCGACTGGGGGCGATGGCGGTTCATGATGCTCATTGTGGCGGAGATGATGGTGATGTAGATGCCGGTGATAAAGATGGTGATCTCGACGATGCTAAAGACAATGCTGATGGTGAGAGTGACATCCGCAACGCTGCTTAGAGTGGGGAGAAAAAGACCCCAAAAGAAGAAAACGATAACAACAAAGCAAAACGAGAAGAAACAACGCAAGGGAAAAGAAACAGGAAGAGAAGCGCGACTCGGAAGGCGGGCAGGGAGGAGGAGCGGCAGGTAATTCTATTAATGGCTCTAAAAGCACAGCACACGGCGGGTTCATGCAACGGAGCCCTTCTAATGTCGTTTGGGGCCGACGGGACCTGTTTGAGATTCGGCTTGTCAATTATCAGCTGTCTTTCTTACGCTTCAGGTTTTTTTTTTGTTTTTTGTTTTTCTGATATCCCTTTATCGTCATACCTATTATTACCATTATCACTGTTACATATTCATAATTCTGATGACCATTACTTGCGTTATTGTTAGCGGTAGTGTCACAGTCATCACCTCTGTTATCTTTATCTGTACCAGCAGCATCCACCACGTCCTTATCTTCGCTTATCCATAGCTTTCATCGTATTGCTTTGGATTGCCTTGTTTATTTTCCCCTCCTTTTAAAATGAAATCACCGTTTCTCATCTTATTTTTAATTTCAAAGATCTTATCTACTCTAGTTTGTTTTTATTTGCTATCTGTCATTATTTTTTCTTAAATAATTCCTTTAATTCATTGTTCATTAATCCTTTTTTTCAATTCTCATTTACTGATCAAGAATCTCTGCCTCTTTGCTTTGAATAGCCCGAAACTGATCCAAACCACTGATCAATCAAGACTTCGTCGTAACTATCATGGCCAAGCATTAGTAATATCACCCTTTGTAGAGAAACACACACGCATGCACACAAACAAGCAACCACTAACGCGCACTCACGCAAGCACAGTCCGAACAAACCCCAGACACACATACACGATCATGAATCGATGAAGCTGGTATCTGATGTTGATGTTCACGCGGTCACGGCTAAGATTAGATAATCCGCAGTGAATCACAACTATGATTGGACCACTTCTCAGCCTGGAACAATGTCAACAATACATCTCTATTACAGTGAAGTAATACAGAATAAGGTTTGCTTGTGCATCTAAATGAATTGCATGATTTAGCCATGAGGGAATGTCTCGAAGCGGATTCAGATGAAAGAGTGCAAGTTTGAATATTCATGTTTCGTAATTTGTTATCAACACTGAAACGCTATTCAGAGAAAGGAAACTCTATATAAATATGTTCATATGAATACATAAATGCGTATATAAATATGTATGTATATATATATACATATATATTTGTATGTATATATATACATATATACATATATATATATACATATGTATACATATGTATACATACATACATACATACATATATATATATATATGTATATATATATATATATATATATATATATATATATATATATATATATATATATGTCTCTTTCTCTCGCTGTGTGCTGTCTTCTCTCGCTCTTTCTCTCTCTCGCTCTCTTTTCTCTTTCTTTCTCTCTCTCTCTCTCTTGCTCTCTCTCTCTCTCTCTCTCTCTCTCTCTCTCTCTCTCTCTCTCTCTCTCTCTCTCTCTCTCTCTCTCTCTCTCTCTCTCTCTCTCTCTCTCTCTCTCTCTCTAAGCAAATGGACGTCTGACTCAAAGCGCAAAATTCCCTGCGGCAAAGGTCCTCCGCGTTCCCTTTGATGGACTAAACCGGCGCGAGGGGATGGCCGGCCGCGGCGCCGCCCTCGCGAAGCCCCGGAAGGCCGGGATTTCGCCCTTCCTTCGCGAATCGCTTCAAGCAAGTATTCGCAAAGCCTCCTCGATGTCGGCGTCAGTCAAGGGCATTTAGTGAGGATCTATTCCCGACCTGATTCTGGGCTGCAACAGGTGGGGCAGCGGGCAAGCGGAGGGCGCTGCCTGTGAGAGCGGCCATCTTTCCATCACATTAAGACCGTGTAAGCCTTATCAAGAGCCGCGAAGACGGCGGCTTCTTCACAGGGAAGCGAGCCGCTTGCAGGTGGGTGCGTGTGTGCTTGGAGGCGGGGAAATGATACAGTAAAATTGCAGCGATTGCGTTGAGAATAACTACAACTTGGTCATTATTTTGTTGATTGTGACATAATTCCTGATGATGTAATACACACGCTGTGAATGCACACACGTACGCACGTATTACGAGAAGATACATACGTACTTACAAGCACACCCACACACACGCACGCACGCACGTATTACGAGAAGATACATATGTACTTACAAGCACACCCACACGCACACACGCACGCAAACATAATTGCATTCAAACAAGCTAATATTCCGTTGTGTGCTGTTAGTTCAATGCAAAACTATGCAGTGAATACTCGACACAAAGCAGTATTGTTTTACCCTGAAGTGGTTGTTCTCAAGGCCTCCCGTGACCCCAGTTGTATCTCGTGAGAAAGTCTGCTCCTTCAGTCCTGAGGGGGACGTGTTCGTGAGAAAGATATTGAAGAACTAGAGAAATCGACCAAAACATTCAATATTATCAAAAAATATTATCGTAAGAAAAGATAATCTTCACAGCTACATGCAAAGTGCCTCGTCTATAGCACTACCTCAGGAGAAGCTGCGAGGCGAGGGAAGTGTCAACAAAGCCTTGTAAGGAAGTGTGTGTCTTTGGCAGCGTCTTATGCAGCGTGGAGGGAGAGAGGAAGAGAGGGAGAGAGAGGGATTGAGATAGATAGATAGATAGATAGAGAGATAGAGAGAGAGAGAGAGAGCAAGAGTTAAAAAGGAGAGAGAGAGCAAAAGACAAAGAGAGAAAGTGGGAGCAAGGGACAAAGAGAGAGAGAGAGCAAGAGATAAAAAGAGAGAGCAAGACACAAATAGAGAGAGAGACGGAGAGAGATAGAGAGAGAGAGAGAGAGAGAGAGAGAGAGAGAGAGAGAGAGAGAGAGAGAGAGAGAGAGAGAGAGAGAGAGAGAGAGAGAATGTCACTGGGATGACAACTGGGAACATAACTTTCGCCCTGTGTTAAGCCCGCGGCATTCCGGCCGATCAGCGCTCGAACACACGATACGGACATCCCTGATCCCGTAATCTGGCTCACTCCTTTCTTCCCGGTGTCATCTAACCGCGCAGCGCATTTCGTCCCGTCACGCGATACGGCCCACCGCGCGCCGCTCGACAAACGCATGGCGAATCCATCCTCCTGTGGGTCTCAGCGCCGGGGAAACGGCACATGGTTAAGCTATATTCATTTCCATGTTTTTCTTTGATTCTGTTCTGTTTATCTCTCCTCCTCGTGGTCTCCACTCGACGATGAATGATTAAGAGTAAAACATTTAATTAATCGCCATGCAAAGATGCCTAGCTATAAATAATATCCACCCTCGAGCAATGAAGCGCATCTTTGCATGACCTCAGTGCCACATGCGGGGCTAAATCATGCATTAAATAGAGCGTGCTGGTAAAACATGCTCATCGGCTTCTATGATTAGACGCCCACGGGCTTTCGTGCATGGGATGAGCATGATTTCACGAGCGGGACCTTCTTAATTACTGCCGTGACCCCGCTTGACCTCGCGACGGATATGAGTAGCTCAGGTATAAGAGATTAGCATAATCTCAGAGACATAAACATTTCACAGCAACAACAAGACCTTTGCGAAGGAAGTCGAGACGGTCCCAGGCATTAGCGATGCTTCCTTTCATAATAGGGCCTCGTCTCCCTTCTTTACGACGGCCAGGTCACGCGGAGGTCAGGCCGCGGCTCCGCTCGCTCGTGTGCTCCCTCCTCCCCTTCTCCTGGCGGCCGTTCTATCTTTTCCTGCTATCAATATCTTTATATTTGCTTCCGATCTGATCTCTTTCTCTCTGTCCCTGCCTCTGTTTCCGTCTCTGTCTCTGCCTCTGTCATTGTCATTGTCTCTGTCTCTGCCTCTGTCATTGCCATTGTCATTGTCTCTGTCTCTGCCTCTGTCATTGTCACTGACATTGTCTCTGTCCCTGACATGTATATATTTTAGATATACATTTGTGTGTATGTATATATATATATATATATATATATATATATATATATATACATATATATATATATATATATATATATATATATATACACACACACACACACACATACATGTGTGTGTGTGTGTGTGTGTGTGTGTGTGTGTGTGTGTGTGTGTGTGTGTGTGTGTGTGTGTGTGTGTGTGTGTGTTTGTGTGTGTGTGTGTGTGTTTGTGTGTGTAGATGTATGTATATGTATATCTATTCAATTATACATACCCCGCTCATTGTTAAGCCACATACCCGTTTTCCTGCCTTTAGCGCGTTCAGGAATCACCTATATTAGTCATATTCTTTTCTCGCCGCTCGCCTCCATGACCCTCCTTAACATCAAAGATAAACATCTATCACTGAGACTCATCGTCAATAAATCTATCTCATAAATCCATAAATAAATCCATGAATCTGACTCATAAATTTCCAAATCCATTATTGTTTCCCCATTATTCCCCCTCCTCCTCCATCCCCCCCCCTACACGCTTTGACTTAACCCCTTCCAGTTTCTTCAGATCTTTAACCCTTGAAATATGCACCAGTACTTGGTGGAGGAGGGAGAGGGGGGGAGGAGGAGGAGGAGGAGGAGGAGGAGGAGGAGGGGGAGGAAGAGGAGGAAGCAGAAGAAGAAAACAAGAAGAAGGAGGAGGGGGAAAAATAAAAAGGAGGAGAAAGAGGAAGAAGAGGAGGAGGAGGGAGAAGAAAAGAAGAAGGAGGGGGAGGAGGGGGGAGGATATAATGGATGAGGAGGAGGAGAGAGAGGATAATAATAAGTGGAAGGAAAAGGGGGAGAAGGAGGAGAAAGAAGAGATGGAGAAGAAGGAGAAGAAAGAAAAGGAAAAGAAGAAGGAGGCGGAGAAGGAGAGGGAGGTGGAGGAGAAAGAAAATGAAAAGGAGGAGAAGGAGAGGAGAGAAAATGAAAAGAAGGAAAAGAAGAAGGAGGAGGGGAGGGGATCGGAAAGGAGAATAAGAGGGAGGAGGAGAAAGACCGTAGCGAGCGCTGCCTCCTCGCTGCTCCCGCCAGAACCTGGGATCACGAGAGGTTATTGCGCATTGGAAAGCAATCTCGACCACCGATCTGATAAAGCAAGGAGGACCTCCCCCTCCCCCTCCCCCTCCCCCACCTTCCTCTATTCTGAGACGTCTGTGGGACACGCCATCATCCCCAACAGATCTTGGGGGGAGGTGCTTTTTTGCCGTTGGAGGGGGGGGGGGATTTGCTATTTTTTCTTCGTTTTTTTTTTCCCTCGGAGATTTCTGTTTGTTACTCACTATCTGTCTTCGTCTCTCTCTCTCTCTCTCTCTCTCTCTCTCTCTCTCTCTCTCTCTCTCTCTCTCTCTCTCTCTCTCTCTCTCTCTCTCTCTCTCTCTCTCTCTCCCTCTCCCTCTCCCTCTCCTGCATACTATTTGACTGACATTCGAAAAGAATATAAATATCAGTCCGAGCTCCAGGATCATGCACACCCCTGCCCCAACCTGACGGGTTAGTCATGAATGCTCTTTATGCTCGCTGGAGAATCTCTATTATGCTAAAATTCTAAGATTTTGTCTTTTCCTCATTTTTTTCATATTCTCTCTCAATTCTCTGCAAAACTTTGGACGAAAAAGCGGGTACGATGTCGGCGTGTTTTTTCCTAACTGTTTTTTGCCAGTATTTATTCTAGAAGCATAAATTAAAGACTGGGTAGCAATATATCTACGCGTGTGTATACATATACAGACAAGCTCGTTGGCACTGATGAATACTGACATGTATTCCCGCCGAGATTTACACTTAGATAATGAAGCATGGAGCTGCGATTTATCTTTTAATTTCCTTTTTTCTGAGGCGCACATTAGGAAAAAGTCGAGTTGATTTAGCAGTGCACTACTCAAATAAATGGTGGGTAATCAAAATAAATAATGGGCGTGGTGTGATATAGTATTTATGGGCTCTGAATCCAATTACATTGGAAAAATGCTGTCGACCAACAGTACAAAATAGCTCTGAAATACTATTAATAAAATACATACACAAATACAAATGCATAAGTGTGTGTGTGTGTGTCTATACACACACACACACACACACACACACATATAAACACACACACACACACATAAACACACACATACATAAACACACACACACATAAACACACACACACACACACACACACACACATAAACACACACAAACACACACACACATATAAACACACACACACACACACTCACACACACACACACACATACACACACACACTCATTCAGACACACAAACACACATATATATATATATATATATATATATATATATATATATATATATATATATATATATATATATATTTAATTGTTGAAAGTTTTAAGGAGAAAATGTGAGCCATTCCTCGAAAAGACTTCTGCCTTTATCGAGTCGCCTCAAAGGTTCGCCGAACAAAAGTCTTGAGGACAAACATGAAGCTCTCAGTTCGTCTCCCGTTCCGAAAGGCGATTTGACAGTCTCATTAGGCGCGATTTACGGCCTAATTGCCAGCCGCAGACAAGATCGAGGGGGAGCACTTCTGCAGTCACACATCACCGGTTATTAATGAAGGCTGGTGAGCTATGAGCCCCCCCTTAATTGGCAACAGTGACATGCGCGGAATAGAATGCGCGCGTGGCGACGAGGTGAGGCGAGGCGCCGCGCGACCTGGCCCCTTGCCCCGCCTCGAGGCCCCGGGAAGCACGCTTTGTGGATCCCCTTCGAGGATTACCTAACACTTGCAGTCTTCATAGGATTAACGAGACCATACGAAAGAGTCTTCAATAGCAGGAAAACTATTTATTCTCAAAACAAAATAACAATAAATATTACTGTATATCTGCATCCACATGATAATATTTAGTCAAATGGAACACCAACAACACTTCTTCTCAGGTTGTTATTCTTGTAAAGACGTGATAATCCACACTGGTCATTTTTGCTTCTTTGTTAATGATGTTTTAGGTCTGAGTCTCCTGCAGTGACTGTTCATTTATATATCTCTTACAGTATAAACAAATCGTATCTGCTCAGACTTCAAATTATCAAGCGTCACTAAACCTAATTCGTAATCCTTGATTTAAATACCTTTGCATAAAAAGCAGCAATATTGCTTGAACTCCAGCCCTTAACCCCTGCCCCTCCACCCACTCTCATTCTTTCTCATTCTCTCTCCCTCTCTCTCTCTCTCTCTCTCTCTCTCTCTCTCTCTCTCACACACACACACACACACATACTAATTATCTCTCTCTTCTTCCTTCCCTCCATCTCTCTCCATC
>NW_028234409.1:46303634-46307610 GCF_977035675.1 Penaeus japonicus
AGAATCAGTGAAAATAATCACCCAGTCAGGTATTTCACCCAACTTCCTCCTCGTCTTATTGACATGTAACGCCAGAATCAAAGATGAAGATGAAGTCACCACCATGATTATCAACAGCATCAACCGGGAATAAAATATATCTGCAGTTGACACCCATAAAATATTAACAGCTGGGCAGACAAGGACGGAACCACATAAAACTGCAAGGTTTAGTCCGGTCTTTTTATGGCTCGCCTCCGGCACCTCAACTGCATTCAAAAAGAGAGAGAGAGAAAAAAAATTGAATCCCTTCGCCATTCAGTTATTCGAGCGGATAATGCATGTTTAGTGATAGTTAATTAGCACTAGTAAATTCCTAATTGCAACAAGGGCTGTCACTAAAATTCGTTCCCCGTGTTCTCTAATTACACACTGAGATATGGGCAGTCTTCCTTGTATGAGGAGCTAAGGGAAAATGACCCTTTTTAACTATCAGCATTAAGGTTGATTATAGGACTCGCCGGTGTCTCCCTCGTAAAGATTGTAATTAAAACGTTCAGGTTCTTTCGTCTTCGAACATCCACTTACGAGTAGCAATGATGAGAATAATTATAGAGCGCTTCCTATGCAGCTGATTTGTTCTTTTGAATGAATAATACATACCTGATGAAAATTATACAATCAGTCAAGTGGAGAAAGAAACACGACCATTAAACGGTGATGCAATATCCCCTCCGGCCGGACATCTTGGGGGGGGGGGGTCAAGAGCCGTTTCGCTTTTCAAAAAGATTTTGGAACGAACACTATAAGAGGGATCTTTTTTTCCCTCCCATGATAACTCATTTTAGATAATTACAAGTTTGTTCTTAATGACATGCCAATGTTCTAATTCTTTTTCATCTTTATGGAAGACGATGTACTACCGTTGCGTGGGACCAGTCATGTGATTACAGCGAATCCAAGCGTGTATAACTGTACTTGGGCTCCTTCATCGCAAAAATCATTTCAACATAATAACCTCGTTCTCCCGAGAAGCAAAAGGAAAAAAAAAAAAAAATCCGCCTCGCCGCCGACGACCCCGAATATGAAGCCACAAATTCACCCGAAATCACCGTGCCCCCTCCCCCTGTACCCCCTGTACCCCCCCCCTACCTCCACTCGGTGTAGCGACTCGATCATCGCCTTCTCTGCCGCCATTAATACCCGTCACAGCCTCCGCACACACACCGGAACGAGGCCCCGAGCCATCACCGCCGTGTTTGGTGTCTCTCTCGGACGGTTAATCACCTAAGCACACGCTCTGACTAGCTCCGGGGGGGACGGGCACCTCCTCGCGCGCGCTATTGTTGGTGTGATCGGAGGCGCCTTCCGGCCGCGTTCAGTACGGGCGGGAGGTGTAGGCGCTCGCTCTCTCGACGTCGAGGTTTACTGCTCGTGCAATAATCGCTGACATTATTCGGTGTTCATTTTTTATCTTTTTTTTTTTTTTTTTTTTTTTTTTTGATTAAACGCGTCTTCTCCTCTTCTTCCTCGTTTGCATTCTTATTCTTCCGCTACCTCGACCTTTTTTGGTTGTTTTTGTTCTCTCTCCATTCCTCTCCTTCTGTCTTTTCTTCCTTATTTCGTTTGTTCTCTCTCCTGCGTTGGGACACGAAAGGCTATCTCAGGAGAGGATCTGACAGGGTGTGATATTGCTTATTAGGTCATGGAAATTAATGACGCATAAACAAACAAACAAAGAAAAAAAAGCATCGAACGAGAGCTTTTCTTCTCCTTAAGCAACACTAACAGAAACAGTATAAAATAATAAAATAAAAATTTGAATGAATATGCAAAGGGACAGAAAAGAATAAGAACAAGAGTACGAAGCGAGGCTGCGCTAAAGTGGTGCTGAAGGAGCCTCTCTCAGCCGCTCACAGCTGGCTGCACTTGCACAAAACCTCCTGCACCCTGACACCGATGATGGACTTAGCTACTGCCAATGGTGCTTCCAGATGCTGCGCGGACGGGAGAGATTGCGGCGGAATTTCGGGCCAGCGAGCGGATGCGTCTTTTCCGTTCCCTTCGGAGTGTCTTGCGGCGGCCGGCTGCGGCAGTTATTGTTTTTCATCTTCGTCTGTGGCTTTCTGTTCATCAGGTATTTTCGTAATCTTTTTTTTTTCTTCTTCTCTTTTCTGTCTGTCTGACTGACTGCCTGCCTGACTGACTGACTAACTGACTCTCCCTCTCTCTCTCTCTCTCTCTCTCTCTCTCTCTCTCTCTCTCTCTCTCTCTCTCTCTCTCTCTCTCTCTCCTTCTCCTTCTCCTTCTCCTTCTCCTTCTCCTTCTCCCTCTCCCTCTCCCTCTCCCTCTCCCTCTCCTTCTCCCTCTCCCTCTCCCTCTCCCTCTCCCTCTCCTTCTCCTTCTCCTTCTCCTTCTCCCTCTTCCTCCCCCTCTCCTCCAACTCTCACCCTCAAGGATATAATTTGCTTGTGCAAACAGTCTTCCACATGCCTTTCCTCTCCTCTCCGTTTTTCATCAAAACCAACACTGGCCGTTCATCCCCCGACGGGCGTCCCGCATGATTTTAATCAATCCGACGCGCGTCCGCCACTCCTCCAGCGCCATTCACGGCGAGCCTCCCCGCCTTCACGCCGCCCATTATGCAAAATAAACAAGTCAGCCCCCTGCGCCCCTTCGGCAGCCACGAGCCGGACGCTCCGACCCTTCCGCGATCGCAACTGCGCGCTCGCAAGTCGCAGGCTCGCCTCGCTAATTGCCGCTGACATGAGCGGCTCTCGCTCGACACTCGGCACCCGGACTCGACGTCATCCTCCTGACAGCTGCCCTAATGAACCGCTTCAGCTGCGCCAACATTTGATAGCTGCAGAGAAAGAACGCATCCACGACGGAAAAAATATGCGATGACACTTAAGGTAAGGGGTTGCAAAAATGTTGTGAAACATTATATATCTCTCTGCCTCTCCGCACTCGCTCATCGCGTTCCAAATAAAGAAAACGGACTTAAAGGGGTGATTGCGAAAAATTTAATGTCGGGCCGCATCTGCCGTGGTGTCGACTTGGTGGTAAACATGCCCTGAGAAGACTTGGAGACAGGGGAGTAAACAAGGCCCAAGGCAGGTTGCAATACTGTGTTTCGCAGGGCAATATTGTCCTCCACTTGGTTTATGTGTCAAAGCATGACAGTATAACATGACAATATATACAAATATCTGCATATACTGTGCTGTGTATGTGTGATCACCATCATCATCATCATCACCATAATCATCATCATCACTACTATCAGCATCACTACCATCAGCATTAGCATCACCATAATCATCATCACTACCATCAGCATCACCACCACCATCATCATCATCATCACCATTATAATAATAATATGATAATAATAATGTTAATAATAATAATGTTAATAATAGCAATAACAATAGTAATGATAATAATAATGACAGCAACTACAACAGTGAGGATAATAACGGGTCAATAAGCAGCAAAGAGAACAACCAACACAATACAAAGGATAACGATAATAATGATAATAATCATATCATTAATGATAAAGATGATCAGTTGTAGTAGTGATAATAATGACAGTAATAATAATAATGATCATGACAATACTACTACTACTAATAATAATAATAATGGTAAATTAATCATGATAGCAATAACAACAATTATGACAATAATGTAAATAATAATACCAATAATGATAATAATAATAACACTGTAACGACACAGCGTATTTGATTAGCAATATCCATGTGGAGGCTCTCATGGGAACACGCCCACTCCCAGCATGGAGTTAAAGAAGTTCCTGATGCTCTAACCAGCATCCCAGGTGCGGGCTCGACCAAGCAATAAATCAAACGAAACAAAGGACAGAAGAGAAAAAATAGAACAGCGGGAGAGAGAGAGAGACAAAAAAGAAGGACGATCACTCGAGTGAACTCATTTCTTGGCCGTTCTGACGAGCGTGGCAGCGCCCCTT
>NW_028234409.1:46307710-46310210 GCF_977035675.1 Penaeus japonicus
ATTTCAGAGAGAATTCAGATGCCATAAATACCTCTCAAGAGAGAGATCTTATCCCCCGTTGCGAGGCAGTCGAGCGCACGCACCGCTGTAGCACTTTGCTCCTGGGCCGACCTGGCCTGGTGCGCGCCGCTCTTTGCGCTTTCAGTCAAGACGTTGAACGCGCAGCAATCAGTTAGTGCATAGTAAGTGGTGCAACTATTCTTTCGCGTCGTTGCACGCTAAATGTTGTACTTCATCTTGAATATCAATCAAAAATACAGTTGCCTGTTTTGAAACTAGCAAAAGCAGGTTGACCGCAGTATAAATACCCTCAATATGTGCTGGTAGTAATAAAATATGATAATAATGATGATCCTAGAATTTTCATTGAAACTAATAAAATCTATACAATCAATATGGTGCGATAATGATAACAGTAACAGCACTCAGTCTCACAGAGGGATGCTATAACGAAGGGACAAGCAAGCGCCTGGCCTTGGCTCCTGCAGCCGCCCGAAGCCCTGTGACCCTTAGGGGCGCGAAAGAACTATCACAGCAGCAAGACAGCCCGACGCCCACCGCAAGGGAACGCCATTTAAACTCCGGTTAATCTGTGAGGGCATCAGTGAAAATAAATTGTCACCACCGCAAGAAGTGTGGTGGGGGCGGGGGGCTGGGCAACAGGGCAAGGGGGGTAGGGGGCGGGATTAACGGGGTGCAGCTTTGTGAGCTGCAGAAGAGGAGCTTTGCGATCGGTATGCGTCATAGACCTGCTTCCCAGCCCCCCCCCCCTCACCCCCCACCCCCCAACCCCCTTCATCCCCCCTCCCTCCTTTCTTACCCATCCCCTTTCCCCCCCCCACCCCCCCCCCCCCTTCCCCCCCCCCCGTACCCCCACCCCTCCCCACACCCCCTCCCCCCTTCTCCCACCCCCCTTCCCCCCCCCCCCCCCCCTTCTCACCCCCCCCCCCCCTTCTTCCTCGACCACAATTTTCTGCTTCGACACTCTTAGATCTTTTTTTATTTATTTTTTCGTGGATGGGCGGCAAGGGACTTCAGTCACTGGCTCACTCGTAAATTGGAGGAATCATTTCTTGTATATATATATATAAATATATATATATATATATATATATATATATATATATATATATATAAGTACATATATATATACATATATATACATATATATACACACATGTGTGTGTGTATGTGCGTGTGTGTGGGCTTTTGCGTGTATGTGGGCGTGTCTTTGTGTGTGTGTGTCTCTGTCAAACATAAATACTTCCTTATATATATATTGATATATATATATCAGATATATATTATAGATATATTTATATTTATATATATATAGATATATATTGCTATATATATATGTATGTGTTGTATATTTATAATTTATATATATATATATTTATTTATATATATATATATATATTATATATATTTATATATGTCTTGTATGTATATATGATATTATATATATATTTATATTTATATATATTATATATCTTTATTATATATATTATTATAAACAAATATACTCTACTTGAATGACCTATGCTAAATAAGCGTCAAACCCCCATTTCTCGTATAACAGGGATGAAATTACACTCTGCAAAAATTTCAAGTCATTAAACACGTCTGAAAGGTTAGTACTCATAGTTGCGTAATCTTGTAACAACACACAGGTATCATTTAAAAATACTGCATGGGCCGTTGTAGGTTGGCAGGCGCGCGGAGCGGGGGGAGAGCAGTCGGCGAGAGGGAGAGACGGAGACGCGGAGAGAGGACGCAGCGCGAGCGGCGCGAGCTTCCCTAGACGAGAATGCTCTCTCTCTCTCTCTTGTCTCTCTCTCTCTCTATTCTTCTTCTCTCTCTCACTCTCTCTCTCTCTCTCTCTCTCTCTCTCTCTCTCTCTCTCTCATTCTCTCTCTCTCTCTCTCTCTCTCTCTCTCTCTCTCTCTCTCTCTCTCTCTCTCTCTCTCTCTCTTCCTCTCTCTCTCCCTCCCTCTTCCTCCCCCCCTCTCCCCCTCTTCTCTCTCCCTTCTTCCTCTCTCTCCCTCTCTCTCCCCTCTTCCCTCCCCTCTCTCTCCCCCTCTCTTCCCCTCTTCCCTCTTTCCCTCCCTCTTCTCCCTCTTCCTTCCATCTTCCTTCCCTCTTCCCCCTCTTTTTCCCTCTCCTTACCTCTCTCCACACAACACAATAAACTAAAACTCCTAAAAACAAACCACCTCTTCCCTTCCTCTTCCTTCCCCTCTCTCCTCCCCTCCCTCTCTCCCCTATTCTTCTATCTCCCTCTTTCTCCCCCTATCCCTCCACCTCTACCTCTCTCTCCCCCTTCCCCTCTCCCTCTCCCTCTTCCACTCCTTCTTCTCACTCTCAAATAATTATATAAAAACAGTCAAAATACACATACATCTATGCATCACACCCACACCCACATACCCGGGCGCACGTGGAAAACTGTAGGAACCGATTAACCTTGTGTTGTTCCTGGTGCATGAGCTTGCAACTA
>NW_028234409.1:46345210-46347710 GCF_977035675.1 Penaeus japonicus
TAAAGATGTTAGTAATTGTTTTCTTTCTCTGTATTCGCTTTTAGATGTTCTAAGAGCATAAATTTATTATAGCAATATCAATCCTTCGAGCTCATGGCAAGGGGAAAAATCAGAACATTCTCACTGAAGTCTTTTTCTTTCTTTCTTTCTTTTCTCTCTCTTTTTTTTTTTTTTTTTTTTGCAGAGACCCAGCGGAGACATCTTTGCATATAATCTCCTTCCCCGATAACCGTTCTTATGCCTCGTCAGCGAGATCGGAAACGCTTGACTCCCCCCTCATCCCCCCCCCTCCCCACTACCATCTCCCAGCATCCCCCCCTCCCCCCCTCCCCACTACCATCTCCCAGCATCCCCCCCTCCCCACTACCATCTCCCCCCCTTCCCCACTACCATCTCCCAGCATCTCCCCCTCCCCCCCTCCCCACTACCATCTCCCCCCCCTTCCCCACCACCACCTCCCAGCATCTCCCCCCCCCTCCACCCCCAGTTAGACCGGTGACGCCGGTTTGCGACCTCTGATTCAGCCTTTAATCCTTCCCTCGAGTCCATCACGGCCGCCCCCCCCCCCCCCAACTCCCACTTGGTGCGAGGGGAGTCGCCACACCAGTCATCCAGTCAGCAGTTTCCACAAAAAGAGGGGAGAGGAGAGCGAAAGAACCGACTAATCGATTTAAGTCGAAATCCTCGAATTCGGACGAAGTGAATTTGCGGAGAGCTTTTGGTTTCCGAACATGTAACTGCCGAGGGAGAGTCGGGACGGGGTGGGGTGGGGTGGGGGGGACGACGAGGTAGGGGAAAATTGGAGGGAATTGGGGGAATTTAGGGATAACTGGTGAAGGAAAGCAAGGGAAAAAAACAGAACTTTAAAGAGTGAAGGAGGAAATAGGAAAATGATCAATGCCATGATTCTTTTCCTCGTAGAAGCGAACATTGTCCCCGAAATGACCCAGTTCTCTTTGCGCCAATGAAATGCAATGGCAAAAAAAGGAAAAAAAATGCGTTCATCAGGGATATGGAAATGTCTCTCTTTTTTATGCAGCGCCGTGGAAAGTTTCAAAAGAAAAAGTGGGAATACGAGTAAAAATATTTCCAAAACTATTTTGCCAGGCCAGTGTATGACTGTCAAGAGAACAGTGACCAGAAATGCTACTGAAAAACTAAAGTGAAAAGTGAATCCCGGAGATTAGAACGTTCGTGAGCTTAGAAAATACTACTACTCTATACCCCCATCCCAACATTTAAGAGCCATTGCTTTATTGCAATTACTTAAAAAAAAAAAAAAAAAAAAAAAAAACGAGCGCATTCAGAAAATGCCAGTATTTTAACGATACGCGCGTTGTATATTGTTTAATCCTACGAACGCTGACTCTCCTATTCCCTCCTGCATAACAACTATACCAAGCTATTGTTCGAGTAACTCGTCTTAATTACCCAAATTCAAGCAGTTGCACAACAATCAATGGCCGCGTAATTAGACCATATTCATATCTAATCAGTCTTTAAATTGCTAAATATTTCCTAAGAGCTCTCTCAAATAGGCTAGCAAAGGGGTTAATATCCGTAGAAGCAGCTTTAGTAGGATGCAATATTGAAAAGGAAAATCCTGGGGGTTCTCTTCGCCAGGACGCCTGGAGCAAGCACTATGACGTCACAGCAATGTTGCCAATTAACCCATGCGAACGAGGGAAGGAAAATGGGCTAGAGCTTGAGAAATGGGTTGTCTTTAGGGGGTTGCAGTTCGTCCCCTGTTTGCTTTTTGACTGTGTCGTCGTCTTCCTTTCTTTCTCGCTCCTGCTGTCTTTCTTCTTCTTCTTCTTCTTCTCGTAGGGGAGAGTGGGGGAGTGGGAGGGAGAGAGAGGGAGGGAGGGAGGGAGGGAAAGGGAAAGGGAAAGGGAAAGGGAGAGGGAGAGGGAGAGGGAGAGGGAGAGGGAGAGGGAGAGGGAGAGGGAGAGGGAGAGAGAGAGAGAGCGGGGGTGGACTTTGACAAGTTTATTGAGACAAGTGGTTACTGACATCTCAAAAGGATGAGGCAACATAGGTTATCCTCACCCCATAGAGAGAGAGAGAGAGAGAGAGAGAGAGAGAGAGAGAGAGAGAGAGAGAGAGAGAGAGAGAGAGAGAGAGAGAGAGAGACAGAGAGAGAGAGGGGGGGGGAGGAAGAGAGAGAGAGAGAGAGAGAGAGAGAGAGAGAGAGAGAGAGAGAGAGAGAGAGAGAGAGAGAGAGAGAGAGAGAGAGAGAGAGAGAGAGAGAGTGGGGGCAAATTGAATCAGGTAATTACTAATGCCCGAAGAACCTCGAAGCGAACACATCCCCTTGTCATTTCCTTCTCTCTTTCCTTGCCTACCCATCCCCTCCTCCTTCCCTCCATTCCCCTCCCCTCCCAACAATCTCCTTCCCCCCTTCCTTTTCTCGCCCTCCTTTCCCTCTCCTCCCGCCTGCTCCCAAAATCCTCCCTTCTCACTCCCCTCGTCTCGCCTCCCGTCACCCATACTCCCCTCC
>NW_028234409.1:46352710-46355210 GCF_977035675.1 Penaeus japonicus
TTCCCTTCCCTTCCCTTCCCTTCCCTTCCCTTCCCTTCCCTTCCCTTCCCTTCCCTTCCCTTCCCTTCCCTTCCCTTCCCTTCCCTTCCCTTCCCTTCCTTCCCTTCCCTTCCCTTCCCTTCCCTTCCCTTCCCTTCCCTTCCCTTCCCTTCCCTTCCCTTCCCTTCCCTTCCCTTCCCTTCCCTTCCCTTCCCTTCCCTTCCCTTCCCTTCCCTTCCCTTCCCTTCCCTTCCCTTCCCTTCCCTTCCCTTCCCTTCCCTTCCCTTCCCTTCCCTTCCCTTCCCTTCCCTTCCCTTCCCTTCCCTTCCCTTCCCTTCCCTTCCCTTCCCTTCCCTTCCCTTCCCTTCCCTTCCCTTCCCTTCCCTTCCCTTCCCTTCCCTTCCCTTCCCTTCCCTTCCCTTCCCTTCCCTTCCCTTCCCTTCCCTTCCCTTCCCTTCCCTTCCCTTCCCTTCCCTTCCCTTCCCTTCCCTTCCCTTCCCTTCCCTTCCCTTCCCTTCCCTTCCCTTCCCTTCCCTTCCCTTCCCTTCCCTTCCCTTCCCTTCCTTCCCTTCCCTTCCCTTCCCTTCCCTTCCCTTCCCTTCCCTTCCCTTCCCTTCCCTTCCCTTCCCTTCCCTTCCCTTCCCTTCCCTTCCCTTCCCTTCCCTTCCCTTCCCTTCCCTTCCCTTCCCTTCCCTTCCCTTCCCTTCCCTTCCCTTCCCTTCCCTTCCCTTCCCTTCCCTTCCCTTCCCTTCCCTTCCCTTCCCTTCCCTTCCCTTCCCTTCCCTTCCCTTCCCTTCCCTTCCCTTCCCTTCCCTTCCCTTCCCTTCCCTTCCCTTCCCTTCCCTTCCCTTCCCTTCCCTTCCCTTCCCTTCCCGTCCCTTCCCTTCCCTTCCCTTCCCTTCCCTTCCCTTCCCTTCCCTTCCCTTCCCTTCCCTTCCCTTCCCTTCCCTTCCCTTCCCTTCCCTTCCCTTCCCTTCCCTTCCCTTCCCTTCCCTTCCCTTCCCTTCCCTTCCCTTCCCTTCCCTTCCCTTCCCTTCCCTTCCCATGCTGTCCTAGACAAACATATCTCTCAACAACCTGTCATGATCAGAAATATGTTTGTATGTTGAGGAAACTTTAAACCGCTTCTTGGCTCGTGCCTCCCCACAGCACCCTCTATTGTGGCTATGTTGAGGGAGAGAGAGAGAGAGAGAGAGAGAGAGAGAGAGAGAGAGAGAGAGAGAGAGAGAGAGAGAGAGAGAGAGAGAGAGAGAGAGAGAGAAAGGAGAGAAAAAAGGAAAGAGAAAAGCCAGAGCCACGACGGGAGAGTCAATAACCCCGGACAATCCAATAGGCATCACACAATATCAGTCATACGAGGCCAAGAAAAAGAGTCGCGCTCCTTATAGTGCTGGTGTTGTCACCACGCCGCGGTCTCAACAGAGCCGCCTTCTTCCTCCTGTGTTTGCTCCTCTGCTCACACACTCCCCTCGCCTGTTAGCTTTCTCTACTGGCTCGCTCGTCACACCGGAGGACCTTCATATTGGATCAGTCTCGGTCTTCAACATTTCACGCTCACTAACTACCTTGTCTTTACTCATGTCTAATGTTCTTGCATCATCCTGCGCTCAGTGCAACAGCTGATCGTGTGTCCGTGTCAGTAACAGGTAGATTTCGCATTTCCGAATCATTATTCTCTTGTCTGTTTCGAATTCGGCTAGATTAGCTGCCACGCGGCCTGTCTGCCTATTGCATCCGTTGAACTTATCAGTCAGGGGTGGATCTCCAGTGATTTCCAGCAGTTTCTGTTTCAGTTAGTCTATCGCAGTCTATCGCAGTCTATCGCAGGGTCCTAAAGCATCGCAATTTGCCTCTTTGGATCGCCTCTCTGCAGTGCTTCAGAAACCAGCTGAGTGAGTTACTTTTGATATAAAGTTATTGAACAATGGATCTGGGAGATGATACGAAAGGCCTTTTTTTATCTATTCGCTGGAAGTGAAGCGTGCGTATGCAAATATGGAACAGTCCGGAGAAGAGAGAGAGAGAGAGAGAGAGAGAGAGAGAGAGAGAGAGAGAGAGAGAGAGAGAGAGAGAGAGAGAGAGAGAGAGAGAGAGAGAGAGAGAAAGAGAGAGAAAAAGAGAGAGACCAAAAATGTACCACAACGCATTTCTCAAAGAGGGGAAATAAAATATTGAAAATCAAAGCAAAGTGTACCCCATCTCATCTCTCAAGTACCTCTACAAACCTCCAAAGTTTGTCCCGAAAAAAAGAGAAAAATAAGCCCCCCCCCTTAAAAAAAGCCAGAGGACGCGAATCTCCCCGCCTCTCCAACTTCCTTCCCCGACAACTTCTCGGGAAGATACAGCGCCTTTCGGACCGACTCGCAGCATCTTGGCGTCTGAGGGAGATGAAGACCAGGAAATTGAAGAGTATTCTCGCCTCGCACCAAGACTCCTACAAGATGATTGAGCGACGAGGCTCCAACGATAGCGGGGGGAGGAGAGGAGAGGGACCAGCATGTGTGTCGGATTAGCCAATCGT
>NW_028234409.1:46372710-46375210 GCF_977035675.1 Penaeus japonicus
TGGATTTATAGCCCTGTATTAACGATTCCCTTTCATCCTCCCCGTGGTATAGAATGTGCACACAACAAATGAAAACAAACACGTGCAAACAAGGCAGCGGGTTGGTCGCCAAAGTGTAAACAAAACGGAGCGTAAATAAACAGCGGGAACAATGGAAAGTGATACAACTCAGACACAACAACATTAGAGGTAAAACGACCTCCCAGACATACGAAGATGCTGCTCTCGAGACCGCGACTCCAACTTACGTGCACGGCCAATGCAGCCTGAGGAATACAGCTGACACGATGCAATAGCTAGTGTTGTATTGCAGCCTCGGTGCAATGGGTCAATTGATATGCTCCGCGCGGTAGAGTTAATCCTGATGGGCATTACAGTCCAATAACTCGACCGCGCGAGATATTGTGTCTGCGCCCCATTGGACTTCCCTTCTGGGTCTCTCAGGCTCAGGGGCGGTCGCACGCACACACACACACACACTCACTCTCTCACATGCACTCACTCACTCTCTCTCTCTCTCTCTCTCTCTCTCTCTCTCTCTCTCTCTCTCTCTCTCTCTCTCTCTCTCTCTCTCTCTCTCTCTCTCTCTCTCTGATATATGTATGTATGTATGTATGTATGTATGTATGTATGTATGTATGTATGTATGTATGCATTTATGTATGTATGTATGTATGTATGTATGTATGTATGTATGTATGTATGTATGTATATGTATGTATGTGTATGTGTATGTGCATGTGCATGTGTATGTAGATGTGTATGTGTGTGTATGTATATATATATATATATATATATATATTAATATATATATATATATATATATATATATATATATATATATTATATATATATATATATATATATATATATAAATTATATACATATACAACATATATATATATATATATATATATATATATATATATATATATATATATATTTCTATATATATATTTTTCCTATCGCAGTAACCTTTCCCCTCGATCCTCCTCTCACAAATCAACAGTGCAAAATCCGACATAGAAGAAAAAAAGAAAAACAGCAACAGACAAATAAAGCCCAACAAATAGAAGAAGACCCAAGCAATAGACAAAGAGAGACCAAATAAAAAGATGAAAAAGAAAAAAAACAACCCGACCTGCTCGCCATCTTCCCAGCAGAGTGACCTGTTCCCCCCTCGGTCCTGCGTCTCGACTGGCCAGCGTGAGACAAATATTTTTGCGATTCGCGCCCTGCAAAAATACACGCCATAATATTTTGTTCTCTCTCTCTATCCAGCTGGAGAAATAAGCTGGACCCTTTTCTGCTCTTGCGTTATTTTCTGGGGAATTCTTGAGATTTTATCGCTGTTTCGTAAGCATGGGAGGACGGTATTCTGGAGTGTGTATTTGAATTTCTATTTGGTTACTATGACGTGTGTTCCCTCTTTGGTTTTATTCTTATCAGCTCGACCGTTTTTATGCTTCGATTCTCCGATTCCATCCTATATTCTCTTTATTTTTCATTTGAATTATTTTCGTCTTTTTATAATATCAATTCTCGGGTTTTGCGATTTTTATTGTATCCTCTCTCTCTCTCTCTCTCTCTCTCTCTCTCTCTATATATATATATATATATATATATATATATATATATATATATATGTGTGTGTGTGTGTGTGTGTGTGATATGTGTTTGCGTGTGTGTATGTGTTTGTGTGTATGTATGTATATGTGTATGTGTATGTGTATGTATATGTATATGTATATGTATATGTGTGTGTGTGTGTATATGTATATGTATATGTATGTATGTATATATATATATATATATATATATATATATATATATATATGTATATATATATATATATACATATATATATATATATTTCTATAAACGCTTCCTTGAAATTCTTGAAAAAGTCGTCCTCCGACGACCGAGAAGTGTCCCCAGCCCCCGCGTTCACCCGAAGCGAGGGAGACGCAACCGAACCCAATAGCCTTCTTAATCCGGCTTTTTTAATTAAACAAAAGCGGATAAAAGCTAGATTTCATCTCCCCCCCCCCCTCCCCCCGAGTGAGGCTTCTTTCTTTGCGGCTCTGTCCTTCCAAGGAGATTCTCATCCAATTTTCGCTTCAAGGATTATACTTAAACCTCGTCCACTTTGGCCAACTTTATCACGGTATCCACAGGGCTCATTATACCCTGTAAATACAACACTTATTCCTCAGACTATCCAATTGCTACAATACCCCAGCTTCTACAATAGCCATTCTTACAAGCAGGTCTTGGTAGCGAGTGCGTCGCTTGTCAAAATGATACACATTCCATCCTTGCAAGATTTTCATCAGCGTCGCCGCTCGCCCACCGACGGCATATCTCGACGCCCATCTCGCCATGACCCACAAGCACGCCCATCCCGCAAGCCACTACTGCACGCCAGAATGCCCTGGCACGCCCGAGCACGTGGCGATGCGCACAAGGAGACCGAGGTGTCGTGAAGGAGGAGAGGATG
>NW_028234409.1:46387710-46390210 GCF_977035675.1 Penaeus japonicus
GTAGGAAGAAAGGAGGAGGGAGGGGTTGCGTTAAGCATCAGACGCTCCACCAATCATCGCCCTATCAAGTAGCTGCGAGAGACGGAGGACTTCTCCCCCAAATAGTTATTTTCCCCTCGCTCTGTTCGGCCCGCCAGTCACGTCTCGGGGCCTCGCATCTCCGCAATATGTCGGCTGTCGTAACCAATCATTATCCTCCAGTTGAACATCCTACTTAACGATTGGTCTGTCTGTGGTAGGCAGGGAAAGGGAGTAGGGGAAGGAGGGAGAGGGAGGGAGGGAGGGGGGTAAATGGGGTTAGATTAGGTCGGATGGATTCCAAGAAAAAAAATGTATTGCCATTCATCTAAGCAGTCCATGGCATTTTTAGAAAGTTTTGCCTCTTTTTTCTTCTTCTTTTTTCACAAAGCTTAATGGACCTTCTTTCATGAACCCCCGTGTGACCTGACAGGGCCAGGCTTCCGAGATTTTTATCTTCCCATGATATCATACCAATTATACAGTTATTTATAAACGTATAATGATGATAATTTACGATGAAGCTTTCAGGGCAGCGGGTAAAAACAGGATCACCAGGACCGGTCGGAGTCATATATAGGGAGGGGGAGAGGGAGTGTCAGCCAGAGGGGAGAGGGGAGGGGGGGAGCAGTGTTAGCCAGAGGGGAGGGAGGAGGAGGGAGGGGGAGTGTTAGCCAGAGGGGAGGGAAGACAGAAGAAGAAGGGAAGGATGGGAGGGGAGAATGAAAGATAGATGAAGTGAAGGTCATTGCACTGCTTTCTTAACAGTTGACTTAGTTGGCTGGCAGCGGGGTGGGAGGTGGGTGGGTGGTACTGCTACCTGCCCCCCACCCCCTTGCAATTTCTCCACTACTTTTTCTTTAATGAGATGGATGGATGTCAGTCTCCTTCGTGTCACTGTCTCCTCGGTCTTCCCTCCACTTATTTTTTGTTTTTTATGATTTTTTTTTCACATTTCACCTTCCCACATCCCTCCCCTCCTACTTTCCTTCCCCTTTCCCATTCCTCCTCTCCCCTCCTCTCCTTCTTTCTCTCCTCTCCTCTTTTCTTTTCTCTTCTCTCCTCTCTTCTCTTCTCTCATCTCTTCTTTTCTCTTCTCTCCTTTCCTCTTCTCTCCTCTCCTCTCTTCTCCTCTCCTCTCCTCTCCTCTCTTCTCTTCTCCTCTCTTCTCTTCCTTTCTCTTCTCCTCTCCCCTTTCCTCTCCTCTCTTTCCCTGCTGATATGGCCACTTGGACGGCGGGAGACAACTCAAGCATGGATTAAGGCTTCATTGATGGCAGATGAAGTGTAAATCCAAGAGGGGAAAGCGAGAGTCCCCCGTGAAAGCGAGTGCTCCTTCGTGACGCTGCGCCCTTGGAGAAGGGTCAATGAAGGGCTTCCTGGTGTGTCAGTACTTGGGGGCGACCTGACGAAAGTTTAGGGGAAGTCTCAGTTCGTGAGAAGATAAGAAGGTCCAGGTGCCATGCTCACACCTTGCCCACACCTTCCCTCTTCTCTCCCCTTCCCGCTCATCTTCCCTCTTCTCTCTCCTATCCCCTTTATCTTTTCCTATCCTCATTTTCCTCCACTTTACTTCCCTCTTCTCTCCTCTCCCCCTTCCTCTCATCTCTTCTCCCCCCTCTCGTCCCTTTCTTCTCTTCTCTTCTCTTCTCCTCTCCTCTCCGCTCCTCTCCTCTCCTCCCCCTTCCTCTCTGTAGCCGCCGCCTTGATATGATTATATCTATTCTATGTAATTCAAATATATACGATTCTTGTACATACAGTTTTATACCACGTTCAGGTTTATATGCAGTCTAATTCAGTCACCGCTTCTACATGCAGAATGCCATCAACGACGCGCAATTTACTATTCCTTGTTCCCCAAAGGACTACTGAGACAAAACAATCCTTCGAAACTCGCCCCTTGCTATGAATTCCTTCAAGGTTAAGAACTCCCCTCCCTTGCTTACGTTGCTAATTAGGGACTCAGTATTATTAACATTTTACTTAGTGAGCACTAATCAGAGTTCATTACGACAAAAGTAGAAAAAGGTATACATGAGATTGTATAACGTTTCAGTTATATCACATTTCGATTATATCTTCCTTAGAATTACACAATTCTGAGGACGAGGTAATTGAAACGCGTCTCTTACATGTCTTGCGTTAGGAAGTCATTCAATCTCATATACACCGCATTTCTACATAGTGAACACTCACTCCCAAGGCAAATACATACATAAATGCATTCCGGAATAATACTGAAAGCCACATAGGAGCACAGTGACAAAAGCAAGCAAGCAGTGTTCCTTTAACCCCCTAAGCCAAGAATTCTTCTGTCTTTCTTTCCTTTCTTCTCCGCCTCGTCTCATCTCACTTCCCCTCCTCTTCCCCCTCCCCTCTCCACCCCCTCCCTTCCCTGCTTCACTCATTCTTATAATAATAAACCATCTTTCATTATTAATCACTCTCCCTGAGTTTCCCTCCTTATCTTTTCGAAGCT
>NW_028234409.1:46395210-46400210 GCF_977035675.1 Penaeus japonicus
TGTGTGTGTGTGTGTGTGTGTGTGTGTGTGTGTGTGTGTGTGTGTGTGTGTTTGTATGTCTGTGTGTGTGTGATTATGAGTGTATGTATACAAAATTTCATTCAAGTACATTTGAAAATTTCGGGAACCGTGTCATCCGCTTTCTTCTCGCCGATGACCCTACCCCATCCCCCCCATCCCCCCCTCCCCGGAGATATTCCCATCTCACCCACCCAAATACAGCAAACAGAGCGACACAAAGCAAGCAAACTGTATATTCACACCTAAGCGACACCCTATATTTACCTCAGGTTGCTTCTGAATATATAGTATCTTGTTGAAATTCTTGAGATAACTTTTTTTACGAATAAGTTTATCAAATTCTTAAATAAACTTTCTCAATATAACTTTTTGTTTAGTTGCTGCACAAACGAAACTGCGGCTCAACTTGCGCAAATTCGCAGTATTTACATTCGTATAAATGTGTAAGTTTGTTTCTACATGTATTTTGATCACATTTCAACGATATCACTCAATGTTGTTATGGCAATCAAAACAATGATATATATTTTCTGTGTCGAGTTCATTTCAACCAAAACATCCGGACACAGAGGCAAAACATCAATGCGATATGCCGCTAATCATATGCAAAGTCGATCTCCCCTATTTACTTAATCCCGGGGTTTCCGCCTTTCACACGAAGCATTGCGTTCTGCATTACATCACGCGCCTGGCACAAAGGAAGAGGGGGGCTTTGCTTGGAATAACCATAAACGTTAGACTTTCCTTCAAAGGGATTCTACGGCCCTTTGAAATGCTCGACTACAAAGCCCATAACAGAGTCCTCTTCATCTGCCACATAATATAGGCCTAATAGCTTCTCTAAAAGCCCTAATTCCTATTCTTAGAGCGGTTACAACCCGAGCCAAAGGGCCACAGAAAAGTGGATCCAGTAAACTCAACTGATTTGTAAACTGTCACGAACACAGAGGCGTGATGGGGACGCGTAGGCCTCCCACCTTTATGAGATCTGCACAAAGCCTCCTTACAAACACACCTGCCCTCCCCCCCTCCTCCCCCCCACCCCCTCCTTCGCCACAACCCCTATCGTCAACAAAGAGGTTCACTCGTAGTGTAGGCTCGGGGCGGGGGCGGGGAAGAGGTGATGAAAGTGGAAATGGGGGAGTCGGTGAGGACAAACGGAGAGCTGAAGTAAAGTGGAAATGAGAGGACAAGAGAAGGACATGAAGAGGAGGAAGAGAGGGTGAGACGGGTACTCTTGACAGTACGCGTGACCCACATGCTGAGGTCAGTGTGGTTAGGTGACACTACGAGAATGTGTATATTTACCCAGGAGAGCCTTTGCACACGCTAGATAGATAAACATATACGCATATTTTTATAACGACTTAAAGGATTGAATAAGCCGGTAGAAAGGCATTTACATACACACAGGCACACACACACACAGACACACACACACACACACACATATATATTTATGTATGTATGTATGTATATATATATATATTTATATATATAAAAAATATATATATACATATATGTATATGTATATGTATATACATATGTATAAATATAAATATATATATTATATATATATTATATATATATACATATATATATATATATATATATACATATATATATGGTTGGATGGATGGATGGATGGATGGGTACATATGATATATATAATATATATGATATATATTATACATAATATATATATATAAATATATATTATATACATAAAGCAAATGTAGAGCTAATGCAATAATCAATTATGTGAAGATATTTTTAAAAATAACAGTAAGTAGATTTTAAAAAAATAAAATACAGAGCAAAAAGTAAGTAATAAGTAATTACTAAGCGCAAGTAGTAAATATAAGCAACGTAGTCAAATACGTGAGGATATGTATAAACAAAAACTGATATGACGGTAATCCGAATAAAATCAAATAAAAACTTGAATGACCAAAAATACGTAAAAAGCAAAGCAACTAAGCACCAGCAAGGAAATTTAAGCAAAGTGAGCAAATATCCCCCGAAAAAAATAAAATAAAAAATAAAAACGCATAGGACAGCCAGACCTGTCAAAGAGTCCGCGAACTCAGCAAGAGATCGCAGTGCTTCTCTCGTCCGTACCATTTCCAATGCTAATAACCCCCGCGTATTCACTTCATTCTGCAACTTGTGCTCCGGAATGCAGCCTCGCTAAAACTTGTCACTTTTGGCTCTGAATTGCCCATTTAAACAGCTTGACGTTGTGTGTGATTATTGCCCAGGAGAGAGGAAAGGAGGGAGAGGAAGTGAGAGAGGAAGAGGGAGAGGGAAAAGGAATGGGGTTAGGAGAGGGACAGGGATAGGGGAGAGGGAGAGAGAGAGAGAGAGAGAGAGAGAGAGAGAGAGAGAGAGAGAGAGAGAGAGAGAGAGAGAGAGAAGGGGGGGAGTGATAGGGAGAGGGAGATGAAAAACAAATTGAAAGTCAGACTAAACACGACTAACAAAGACCCAATAACAATTTACGAATAAGAAACTACATATTGATCACCGTCTGAACAATTAATTAGGAATGCAATACCTCGAAAAAATGCATGCAATTTATGCTAATGCAGCAATAATATGCAACGCACGCTGGCAATGAGCAGTGTCGCGTATAAACACCGTACGCCCACATGGTCAAAAATAGCACTTAAACGTCTCTGCATAACGCCATTAACGACCCAAGCTTTGCAAAACACTACAGCGCGGGGGAAGAAAGGGGTAAGAATTATGTTGCATGCAGGAGCCTAGCTTCCGTGGGCAGTCGTGGTCCATCCGCTGGACTTATACACATCGCACTCTGCGAAATAATGATGGTTATTGTCTATCCTGGTTAGTGTCATTGCCCCAAGTACGGATATGTGCAAGATCCCGGAGGCTTATTTGAGTGTCGGATTTTATCGCATTCTAGATCAGGAAGGATTTCTGCCTTTTACTCTTCGTGGAAATGCGTCTTTAGGATTACCACACAAAGACACTGAATATCTGAATGCTCAGACACGTACGAATAATCAAACTAACATCCGTACGCAAGTGGGAACCCTATATAGAAGGGAACAGATGTAGGAAACATGCTAACCAATCGGATATCCTTTAGGCCTTCCTATATTAACTCTCCCGCCATCCGCTCCTCTCACAATTTGTATCATCATATATCCATTTTACTGGAGCACCGGGGGCGGCCGCCCACCTCGTGGCAACACATTCTCACTGCGATTCGGATGTGTATATATATATATATATATATATATATATATATATATATATATATATATATATACATATATATATACATATATACATACACACACACGTTCACAGACACAGACACACACATACACACAATATATATATATATATATATATATATATATATATATATATATATATATATATATATACATATATATATATTGTAGTGAGTCACCTCTCATGACATTCACCACAAAGACATCCCTCATTAATGTCCGTATAGTTATATGATATGATTAACGATATTCTCTCTTAATGATGGGAAGAGGGAATACTAGGTCACTAGGTTTCCTGCTTTGCTGAGTAGATTCACAATATAATATGTATACATGTTCATATCAAAAGCAGATGCAATACATATATTGAATAACGACTATATGGATATACTCACACCCTATTACGCATTCACACACGACTCTTCAGGACCGGGTTCTCGGGACTCCCTGCCTCGAGGCGTCATTTGCCTACGTCGGTCTACCAGGTCAGATCATGGGTGAATGAGGGTTCTCAGCACCACCAGCTATAGAGCCGATAGTCTAGCTAGTCCCCTTTATGATGGTGATGACATATATATATATATATATATATATATATATATATATATATATATATATATATATATGTGTGTGTGTGTGTGTGTGTGTGTGTGTATGTATATATGTGTGTGTGTGTGTGTGTGTGTGTGTGTGTGTGTGTGTGTGTGTGTGTGTGTGTGTGTGTGTGTGTGTGTGTGTGTGTGTGTGTGTACATATGTATATGTATGTGTATATATATACGATATATAGATATATACATATTTTCTTCATTACTAAATGAGTTCATCTAGTTTATTTCAAATGTTCCCTTTTCGATCTTTATTCGGCCATTTTTCTTTTTTCTTTCTCTTTTTTTTATCTTTTTATGCCTCTTCACTGCTCGACAATGCTCTTCTTTTCACTATTTCCTTCAGCCTTCCTCTTCTCTATATTCACTGTTTTATTCTTTTTCTTTATTCTCTCCTTCGATCGTCCTCATCTCCCTCGCTTTACGTTTATCACAAATCTATTTACGTTCATCATAGGACAGCCTCGGAGTCCTAGATTCCAAATGTTGAAAATAGAAGTATAAGCTATTCATTTCATTATGCAAATCTTATTACATATATTTTTCGTGTTCAGATTAGAGTAATTGGTTATACAATTATTTCGGGAAATCTGCGGTTATCCGGATAAGAGGCTCTTCGTCATTAAATGACTAAAATAGAATTTAATTGGATTAAATCGAGATTTTGCAAAAAATTACAATTTTTATTTATTCATAACTCAGATGCCGGGGCTTTGTGCGAGGTTTAAACAAAAGGGATTACGTGCATTTAGTAAACAAAATTGTGGATGTGAAACATCGGATGCTTTTTCATGATGAGTTTAATTATTAACTTATTTTTCTAGTTGATCTTATTGTTTTGGTATGTGTAAGAGCGCGTGTTTTATATTCTGGTCATTGTTATTCTTTTTCTTTTTTTTTCTTACTTATATCTCCTTCTCAGAATATGCAAATTATTTTAAAAAACGTGACAACTTTAGAGAACAAGATTCTTCGCTCGGGATCTACAGGAAATTATTTGCATGTGAGAATGCGCGCCTCCCTCTTCCGCCGCACCATTGCCTCGCCAATCACCCTCTGGGCTGCTAGTCCTCGAAGCAGCCAGACGAGAGGTTAATGGCATCGCT
>NW_028234409.1:46402710-46417710 GCF_977035675.1 Penaeus japonicus
GGCGCTGATCCCAACCCTGGCGCCCTCGGGTGAACGTGGCCGCCCCACACAACACGACAAACCACAAAATTTTCCCTACAAACTTTTCCTCCAACACGATTATCTCCTCAGTAAATTATCACGCAACAAACACACACACACACAGAGAGAGAGAGAGAGAGAGAGAGAGAGAGAGAGAGAGAGAGAGAGAGAGAGAGAGAGAGAGGGTGAGTGAGTGGGTGAGAGAGAGAGTGAGTGAGTGAGTGGGTGAGAGAGTGAGAGAGTGAGTGAGTGAGTGAGTGAGTGAGTGAGTGAGTGAGTGAGTGAGTGAGTGAGTGAGTGAGTGAGTGGGTGAGAGAGTGAGAGAGTGAGTGAGTGAGTGAGTGAGTGAGTGAGTGAGTGAGTGAGTGAGTGAGTGAGTGAGTGAGTGAGTGAGTGAGTGGGTGAGAGAGTGAGTGGGTAAGTGAGTGAGTTAGTGAGTAAATGGATGGATGAAACGGGGGAGGATGAGGAGTGAAAGAGATTCCGAGTTCATTTAACGCATGGTTGCTTTATGACTCAAAACCCATTAAAAGTTCTTATGGAAAAAAGTTGTGGCCAAGAATCTCGTGTCACAAACTTTAGCGTTAACACGGAACACTCTCATACGCAGGTAGTTATTTATATCTCTAGGGGCGCTTTAAGATCTGTTCAGGCACCCTGGGCACTGGGACCTGGGTGGGAGTGGGGTAGGGGTGGGGGGGTCTCCTCTCCTTTCCTGGTTTCATCTTCGCTTCGTCTCGCGGTAGTGGCGGATTTGGTCTTTTGGGTCTTTTTTGGCTAATGGAGTCGTTATAATGACCATCATCATTATCATCATTGATTTTATTATTATTATAACTATTGCATGATCATAGTTATCAATTATCGTCATTGTTTTATTATAAGATTTTTTCCATGCTGTATATCATTACCATTGTCATCATCTTTACTACTATTACTCCAACTTTCATAATCATCATCAGTAGTGTTATCACTATCATTATCGTTACCTAAACCACACTTAAATTAAATCGTATCATCATTAAGATTAAATCCATAATGATATCACCATAATTATTACTAAGATCATCTTCCTCATATCTTCATTGTAATAAAGATCATCATCTCTCTCTTCCTCATCTTCGTCCCCATCTTCCTCCTCATCTTCGTCCCCATCTTCCTCCTCATCTTCGTCCCCGTCTCAGCCTTGTCATTAGGTTTCCCCTCGCCAGAAGCGATGCCTCATCTACCTGTTTGAGGGGAAAGTTAATGGGCTCTCCGATGCCTCTCCCACCGCTCGCCCCGACCCGTTTCCGAGGGGGGGAGGGGTGTTTATATGGTAAGAGAGGAAGAGGAAGAGGGGGGTCGGGGGAGGTTTTTGAGGGGTGGGGAGCATAAGGTAGAAGAGGAAGAGGAGGAAGAAGAGAGGTTTCGCTGGAAGGTTCTCAATGGGGGGTGAGGTAGAGAAGGTAAAGAGGAGGAAGAGAGGTGTCTTGGAGGAGGGTGGAGGAAAGGGAGAAGGGGATAGGGGCAGAGGATAGCGAGGAGAAGGAGAAGACAAGAGAGAGGGAGGAGTGGTGGTAGAGTGGAAGAGAAGAAGTAGAGGCGAAGAGGAAGATAAAGTTGAATGGAAAGGTTTAAGAAAAAATGAAGTTGAGGTGTTGATAATGTAACTAATATGCACTTAGTTACCAGAAATGGGATGAGTAGGATGATAAAACAGATTATGAAGATTGAAACGGCGAGGGCGAGAGAGAGAGAGAGAGAGACTGTAATCAGTCTTGGCACTAAATCATGCCGGGTATCAATCTAGAAACCCACATACGCAGATATAACACGGCACTTAACTCATCACACGAAGAGAACCCAAAATCTATTCCAAAGCTACACTGTCCAGAATAGTGTTGGGACACCATTTCCTTATCACTTAATAAACACAATTCTTATAATTGAACTTCGAGCTCCGAAGATTTGTCCTTGTCTTCCACTTGTCACACTTGGCATACTAGAGTTATCCCATCGCCACACCATTTAAGAGCTTACTTTCATGAGCATGTTTGACCCTATGTGGGGCGTGTAAGGTGTCACTGCCAGTATGGCTGTTTTGCCGAGCGGCACTAGGAGTGACTAGGTTCAGTTCAGAGAGATTCGTGTCTTGTGTTATCAAACCACCACTTCACACAAGAGCTTACTACGTCATCAATAATTAAGTAACCACCTATGAACTTTGAAATTACATATAGTAGTTACGAGAGAGAAGAGGGAGAGGTAAATTCCCTATTCTGAGAAAGTAGTGACATCGGGGTTCCCTGGCTCATAGAAAACGGGAGTCCCTTGAGCGCCAATCTGACTCCTCGGGGGTAATCATTCACAATATGGTGCCTATCCATCACTGCACTGTTTTGTCCATTTTTTTCTACCCCGCTTAGGTGCTTGATGCTAGAAGATAATAGTGGATGTGATACTGTGCTATTGTACATATAGATGCAACATCATATTAAAGAAAGGGATTTAAGCTGTACATATTCCAAGCATATACACCCCCCCCACACACACAAAAAAAAAATATATATATATATCAACATTGGTCATTGATATATATATATATATATATATATATATATATATATATATATATATATATATATATCAATGACCAATGTTAATAAGTAAACATTTATTGTAAACAGACTACTTCTCATTCATTGCTTTCTGCCTTTATGTTATGTTTTCCTCAAGATTCACAGCAAACACTGTGGATTTGCACTACCGAGGGAGAGAGAGAGAATGATAGAGGAAAGAAGCACAGCAAGTATTGTGAATTTGCACTAGTGAGAGAGGGGGAGGGGGTAAGGGTGTATCTCAATAGAAAGTGAGCAAAAAGTAGGCAGATGCAGGCTACGACACCCTACAGCGTGGGGTAACTGTTGTTTCTTCCTTCTGATTTTATTATTCATTTCTAAGCGTATTGATGATTTAGCTTTACATTTAGCTTTTAAAAGAGACCGAGATGAAAGGTGTAGCCTAGGTGGCTACAGAGAAGAAGCAGGCCGTTGTGATGTTGCAGCGTCCGATTACTCATGTTCATTCCTCCCGCTTTAACTATCATTTGTTCAGTTTGTGCTTGCCCTATGCAGAAGTGCAACAATTTGGGTTTCAAAAGAGACTAGGATGAATGTTGTAGCCTAAGAAATTGCTCCTTAATGAGACCTACAATTGAATGTCAATAAGCTGGGACAAAGTTACTGTCGGGGTGCGTAGGAATCAAATTTGCCACCCCCTCAGTAGAGTGACTGTTGGGGCGGAAGAAAGCAGGATGTGGGAAAATATATCACTGAGGAGGTGTGATCACCTAAGAGAAGCACTGTAACTGAGAAACTAATAAGAGTGCCATTAATCTCTGCTTCAGAGACCTCGAAAACATAAATTACTCAAGTAAGATGACATCTTAGATAATAGCACTCTTTTCTACCGAGCCACACTTATCTCAGAAATCCACGTATATTTCCCGTAATATATTCACATTAATCTCCCCTTGCCGTATTCTTCAACTTTTTTATTGTTTCAGCTATCATGACTGGTATCATTTTTAATCATCCTTATCCTAAACAGAATGAAAAACATAAAAACAACGAGAGAGAAAGAACTCATAATGATAACGATCGTGCTGGTATTAATTTTCTTGACTTCAATATTTCTGATTACAGTGACTTCAAAAGAAAAAAAAAAGTTAGAGGAAAAACTTTATCTGGAAGAAACTTGTTCCCAAACAGATCCATCACCGATCGGGCGTGCGCGAGACACTCCGGAGGGCCAGCGGAAAGTTCTCCCAAGATGTCTTGTGGTATCCGAGGCTCGTTCGTTATACGCTCCTCTTTCTTCCTCCTCTTTTTTACTTTCTTTTCTGACAGCGCCTCCTTCCTCTTTTCTCACATTTTCGTATTATTATTCTCGTGATTACCGCCTTCTATTTAAATAGTAACTGTTTTCTCTCACCTCCTCCTGCCCTCTGCTCTTACTCCTTTTTCCGCTTTCGCCGCCTCCTCCACCTTTTTTTTTTCTTCCGTTTCCCCCTTCTTCTTTATTACTATTATTATTATTATTATTATTATTATCATTATTATTATTATTATTATTATTATCAATATTATTATTATCATTATTATTATTATCATTGTCATTTTTATTATTATTATCGTCCTCCTCCCCCTTCCGCCTTCTCCCCCCCCTCCCCCTCCCCTTACTCCTCCGCCTCCCTTTCCCCCTCCTCCCTTCCCCTCCTCCTACCCTCTTCCTCCCCCTCCTCCACAAGAACCGCGCCATTTTTCGGTGCTACTCGACAGCTCCTTCCCCGTCTGCGCCGCAACATCTTGACCAGGCTAGCACGGGCCCTAAAGAACTTCAATATCCTCCGAAGTGGCTTGAAGATTTCATGTTGAAAGAATATCTGCGACGATTTCTGGCAGCCTCCCCACCTCCCCTCTCCTCCCTTCCCCCATGCGGGTGAGAGGCAGAGAAGGTGCCACATTATCATGAGGGAATTCACACATGCGAACAGTCCAAACAGAAATGGTGATGATGATGATGAGGAGGAGGAAGAATATTACTGATGACGATGATTAGGATAACGATTATCTAACGGCAACAGTGGTATGGTTTTTAGTATCACTTTCACGTTAATAATAATACAAATATCAATGCCAATAATAATCACAAATACAAATGTCAGCGCTTGCCTAACTCCCCTCTTCTAAGCAAACCCTTGCAGGCACTAGAAGAAAATGTTAAATATGTATTCCTAATAAAACAAACAAGTATATAATTAATTAACTCGAGTTTCCGCGCCCTTTGATACAGCTCCTTGAAGTATAAAGACGCAGGCAAAGGAGGAACGGAAGAGACGCGAGACACAAGAGGAGATAGTGAGGACTTGATGATGACGCAGGTTGTAACGATATTAATCTCTTTAACAAAATCGTCATTGCTATTATTTCCACGGGTCTCAATGAGTAAGAGTGAGAAAAAAAAAATGCCAGCTTCAGCTTACAAGGCAAACATCTCTATCATCATGTCATTTTTCAGGCATTATTATTCCGGCTTCATAAAGGTCCTCCTCTCCCAAGCGCACACGTCAACTCGCAATCACATCTCGAATGACTCCCGCGGCCATAACCAGATCGTAAAGACAAGAGCGAATGCCACCGCAGCTTTCCAGACGCCGCTCATAAAATCTGCATATCACTATAGCAATGCTTCTAATGGACCTCTGCCTCGACGGAAGACATTTGGCGAATTTCCATTTCTGTCACATCGGTCCGAGGCGCAATTCCCTTCGGGGTGTGTCTGTGCGTGTATGTGTCGCTCTCCCTCGTCGCGCGGTAAATCTCGCGAGGGGCGTGGATGGACTCTGTGTGTGTGTGTGTGTGTGTGTGTGTGTGTGTGTGTGTGTGTGTGTGTGTGTGTGTGTGTGTGTGTGCGTGTGCGTGTGCGTGTGCATGTGTGTACTCTGTGTGTGTGTGTGTGTGTGCGTGTGCGTGTGCGTGTGCGTGTGCGTGTGCGTGTGCGTGTGCTTGTGCGTGTGCATGTGTGTACTCTGCGTGTGCGTGTGCGTGTGCATGTGTGTACTCTGTGTGTGTGTGTGCGTGTGCGTGTGCGTGTGCGTGTGCGTGTGCATGTGTGTACTCTGTGTGTGTGTGTGCGTGTGCGTGTGCATGTGTGTACTCTGTGTGTGTGTGTGCGTGTGCGTGTGCATGTGTGTACTCTGTGTGTGTGTGTGTGTGTGTGTGTGTGTGTGCGTGTGCGTGCGTGCGTGTTTGCCGATGGGTGGTGCGCCTTCAAGCCTGTATTCTAAGTCTGAACATGTAAACGTGCGCCTATGTGCGTCCAGCCCAGACGAGCACGAAATAACCCAATATAAAAACGATCAAACAAGTTGAAGGCTCGGCGTTACCACAAAAAAAAAATCCCACAGAAATCCAAATAGTTCTTGAGGCAACACAAGCAACTCAGGGATTTCTTAAGGCCAAGCCCCACCTCGACACATCCCTGCAGACATCTTCGCTGCTTGATAATTGCTATGTCTACTGTAACATTATAGCTCGGCGGAGGTAAGTGGATTATAATCACACCGTAAGTACTTTCATGTTTCTTTTTTTTTCAAAAGATAAGAACTATAGAATGAGAAGCGGTGAAAACCTATAAGAACAAAATCTCGGGACAATAACAATGATAAGAGCCATAAAAATCAACCAATACTGCTTCAACTATTAGTGCCATAAAAATAAAACAAATAACGACAGGATAATGGATATTCCGCCTTTCATACTTTCATCTTAAGGTTTCCCTCTTGTTTATTATAAAAGAGAACTGAAACCCCTTTCCGTATCAGGGGAGGGGAGACCACCGCAAAATATGATATTCTAACGTTACTGCAGGGCGTTAGTTTAGTGCTAAATTTAGGTTAATGTTTAAGATGCATGACCTAAGTTTTCTCGACCTCGCTCACCCATATTTCAGCTTTGCAGCATCCACCTGATAAGAAATTACTCACATTTAAATTCGAAGAATTAAATTTCATGAACACGAGGTTAGAAGACAAACTGTGTTAATCAATAAAAAAAATGAAAAAAGTACACAATACACAATGTAAAATATTTCGTTATAAGGAAGGAGAGCCATGGCAAGCTTGAAGAGAAATTAAAAGCCTTTCTGAGAGTAGATCAGCCAGCTTGCGTGTTAACTGAGGACTCCGGCGTCACCTTCAGGGAAGACGTGAAAGGTTAAGACGCTCCCTCGGGGCGCGAGGTGTCATCTTGGCGCTGCTGGAAAGCTGGGACAGGCTGGGGTGCACGGTGTGTGTGTATGTGTGTGTGTGTGTGTGTGGGTGTGGGTGTGGGTGTGGGTGTGCGTGTGCGTGAGAGAGATAGAGAGAAGAGAGTCCAGACACCCTGTCAGCCGCACAAGGCTTGCCCTGCCCACACACGCTGTTACCTTCGTGAACTACATATTTTCCCCTATTTTTCTCCACAAACTGAATCAAGTTTCATCCCGATGAAGTTCAAACTTTGGCCATAGAACTTGCAACCGTCCAAACTTGTCACTAACTTCCCCCGCCAACGAGCTCCACGCACCGGCGCCGTCGAGGAGGAGGCGCGCTCACTCCACGGCCCGGCCGGAGCTCCCTCTTCGCGCTTCCCTGCTTCCTTTTCGCTTTTTGGGACAATTCTCTTGTCTCCTCTTCTTTCTTCACCCTTTTGTACTCGTCCCTTCTTTCTATTTTGTTTCTAAAATGGCTATTCAATCGATGTGTGTTTTGTGCAACCGTCTTTATTATCATTATCGTCATTATTACTATCACCAAGAAAGTGATTTTTGCCATTTAATAATATCATGATTATTTCATCGTTATTATCATTATAGCCTTTATGGCCACCTTATAAGATGGCTAAATGATGGCACTATTTTGTACCAACCGTAGAGGAAACACCATCGTTCTTAATGTATTTTGTTGTTTGGTCATTACTGACATCATTATTGTTGTTTTATTTTACCATTATCATTATTATTATTATTATTATCATTATCATAATTATTATTATCATTATTATTACCATCATCATCACCATTATCATCGCAATTAGCATTATGTTGCTATAATATAATCATTATCATTATATATCTTCTATCACTATTATCATTACTACTATTATTCATTGAATTATCTTAATCTTTGCAATTACTATCATTACATCATTTGAGCAGAGAAGGTAATGTGTTTCCCTTGACATTCAAAATGTCTCTTGGTTTGCCAGCAGATTTACGCAAAAAATTAAAGACGGATAATGATGAATATTTGTGTGTGGGTTGACCATGGCCTCTGGGACTATTTGATAAGATTTTGGTGACCTGGATCGTCATCTGGATTTAGGATTTAGTAAAACGATTCATTGCCAGTGTATTGCTTCTTAGAAAATGGGTCTGCTTGGGAATGCATTTTCTTTCTATAATATGTGGTGGACCTACACGTATATTTGTTATTGCTATTATCATTATCACCACATTATTACTAATATTATAATATTGATATTGTTATCATTATCCTTTTCATCATCATTATTGCTTATTTACTTATATCCCCCCTTCTCCCAACACTTCCTTTTCCTCCTTCTCCTCCTCCCCCTCCAACCTCTCATCTTCTCTCCGTCGTCGTCGTCGTCGCAGCCGCTGCCCCTCCTCCTTTCTTCTTTTATTCTTCTTTTTCTTCCTTATTTTCATTCTTCGTTGTCGTCTTCGTTTCTTCTTCTTTCTTCTTTCTTCTGCTTCTTCTCCTTCTCTTTCTCCTCATTATCATCATTACCATTGCCATCACCATCATCATCATCATTAATATCATCACCATCATTATCATCGTTATCATTAATATCATCATTATCGTCATTATCATCATCACCATCTTCTCTTCTTCATATACATCTTCATTCTCGCCACCATCATCATACCCTCCTCCTCCTCTTCTTCCTCTTCATCTCCCATCTTCTTCATCTGCTCATGTCTCCTGCTGCTACTCCTCGACACTGCGCGCACCTGTTTGCCATTACTGTCTGCGCCTATGAGGCTATCGATTACACTCCCCAAGAAACAACAGTCTTCCTTTTATTTTAGTGTTTGGCAGTGACGTCTCGAGCTGGCGGCCCAAAGAAACCCTCCTGACCAATGCTTTACAAAAGCAATACGAAAATATGACAACAACGCTCCATTCACCCCCGAAGTATGTGACACGAGAACGTAGCAGCAACGCTCCTTTTGCCCCCAAATCAAGTGTGTGACCGCAGAACAACGTAACGCGATCCCCTATTATCAGCGGTTCCATACACCGACCGCCTTGACGCGCTGTGGCAGAGCTCTTCCTTTCGCCCCTGCGTGATGCCTCGGGGAATATAGGATTACCAGAGCTAAACACTCTGCAGGCAGATACGTCAACACGGCGTAGATTAAGGCCCCGATGCAACAGCTCCACAAACACGCCGAAACATCGGTAAAAACGCGGACCATTGTGTCGGTGTGAGTCATGGCTGGGGGCGTGCATGGGACAAGGGGTTGGAGTGGAGGGGGTGTGGGGAAGGGTATGTTTTTCATAATTTCATTTTCTTGGGGGGGGGGGAGATCCTACGAAAGGTTTTGAATTTGCCGTTGCTTTATGATTTGGACTTGTACTTCAGGTCCGAGGTTCTGCGAAGCTATGCATCTTTTTTCATCACTGGAACCCAAACAAACGAATGAAAACAACGTACGTGAAATATCATCCATCCTCAGATAATGTCAAGAGAATGTATGCATAGGTATGTGTTTGTATGTTTATACTAAACATACAATATACACTGTAAGTGAAAGACTGTGTGTGTGTGTGTGTGTGTGTGTGTGTGTGTGTGTGTGTGTGTGTGTGTGTGTGTGTGTGTGTGTGTGTGTGTGTGTGTGTGTGTGTGCAAGGGTCCAATGCCAACTGCTCCCCAGGGCCGAAGCAACTCCTGGGAAGTGAAAGAAGGAAGGTTTACGTTTTTGAAATATCCGCGTCCCCTTCAGCGGTCTGTGGCGTCTTCCGGGATATTACGAAGGAGCGCGCGGAATGACTTCGCCCTCAGACATCTAAATTCGATATGCAGTTGCATGCATCGCTTGTGAGTTTACTGAAGTTGCCGATTTCTTGACGAAAATGTCAAAGTCGATCATTCTCCATTTGTTTTATTATTTTCTTCGTATAATTCATATGCTTATTTCCCTTTTCTCTTCTATTTTTTCAGGAATTATACTTCTACTTCATGAAATCAGTTGACAGCTCTTGCATTTGTTGATCTGGCTTTGCTTTCCAGAGAACACTACAGACTGGCGTTCTCGGTCTGCAGGGTTCTTGCAGGTCTCCGTACCGCCTGATCTTAAAAGTCGAGGAAATGCTTATCTGTTTTTATTTCTTTCACAACTTCTTTCTGCCTCGGTTATTGCGCGGCGACTGTCGAGGCATGAATGACACCGAGTAGTTCTTAGCGCATTATTTACTTGAAGAAGCCAAAAGTTACTCGGGGAAGAAAAAAAAGAAGAATTTGCTACCGTGCACACATGTTGCTGTCATTTTCCCATTTGCGAGCCAGTTTGCCATTGTTACAATATGGGGGAGAAGAGTACAGCTCGCACAGACGCATCTGCATCTGAAGACTTGATTGTCACTCCTCCCGTGACGTTCTTGAGCGTCTCAAACACTCGGTCGACTACGAGCCATAGGACTCTGGCCTCTCGGACACCTTCCGATAAGGAGCGGCTTACAATTGGCCATTTTACATCCCAGCGGATAGAGGATTCTCCGCTCGTAAAACCACCTGCGAGCCTGACACAGCAAGTTCAAAGGTCAGCTATGCAAGCTGTCTCAAAGACAAGTGAAGGAGGATCGACCTGTCATCATATATCTCCCGGCTGGAAGGCTTAGCGCCGGCACCTCGCAGGAAGAACTACGCCGCGATGGAACCACGGCCTCTGGTCCAACAAGCCCGTGGGACGTGGCACCCGAGGCCGCTCGGCCAAAGAACCTGCTGACACCTCTGCCCCTTGAGAGCTGAAAAGGGCGGCGCGGGCGGAATTTTCTTCACTCGAGCCGTGCCTTCTCTTCTCCTGTGTGCGCGCGCGTGTGTGTCTCTTGCCAGAGGACGATGATGGTGGTGATACTAACACTACTAAAACACCCTCAAAGGCACAGAGCACAAATAGGGCAAGATCGCATGCCCACGCCACAGACGACGACGCAGCCGCGCCAGGAACTGCAGCGCTTTGTGGCGGAGTTATTAGAGCGCAACCCCATTTCCCTTAATCACCAGGTGGATCGGGATAGCGCGGATGTACCTCGCATTGCTGAACACAGCATCCCGCAGGAAAAAGTGATCTGTTGCCCCTCCTGCCTCCCGCCTGCCGTCCCTCCCCCCCTTTCCTGCCCCTTCGCTGCGACCCCCGCCCCCCTGGTGACCATGACACGTGACTCATGCATGTGACCTGCACAGGGAGGCGGAGGGGGAGTTGGCAAGAGGGAGAAGGAGGCCCCTGTATTTGGGGAGAGAGGACTATCAACACATTAGGAAATTGCCTGCGTATAGATATACAAAATGAAGGGGGAATCCGATAAAGTTGATTAAAATGAAGGCGGCGTAGAAAGAGGAGAAAGAGGGGGCGGAGCAGGAGGAAAAGCGAGAACGGAGGGGAAGGCAAGAGAGGCAAAGTGCATTACCGGACACCAGCTCTCCTGGCATCTCAATCGTTCTCCTTTTGAGGCCAAAAAAACGCCATTCAAATTCTTCCCCGAGAAAGCAACGGACTGTTTGCATGCCATTCCCTTCCTCGGAATATGACAAAAAACGCCTCCAGTATATACATCCACCAGCAACACCCTCGCTCGCCCGGGCCGTGTCGCACAGATGTTCCTATTTGTAACTACGAGGCGATCGCAACCCCAGGGGGAGGGGGAGATGCTAGAGGGGAGGGGGTGGCAAAGGGGAGGGTGACCAGGCCAAGGTTGTTCCCGAGGAAAACAAACATGCACGCACCGCTGCCTGACGCATCGCAGCAGCCGATGTGAGTCATGCACGGACCTGACAACAACAGCTGTGGCTTCCTTTACGATCGTTTCAACATGGGGGATGATGGTGCCTCGTTTGACTTTAAGCTGTTGGAAGTGTTGGTAATTTAAGTCTTATTTGCATGCATATTCATGTCTGCCAAGGAGAAGAAAATGAAGGAAAGGAAAGGAAGACGGGGCGAAAGGTAGGTCTGAGGCTGGGGCGAGGAGTAGGTAGAGGGAGAAGGAGAGGGGAAGGAAGGGGAAAGAGGAAGGGAGGGAGGAGAGAGAAAGAGAGAGAGAAAGAGAGGGGGGGGGGAGAGAAAGGGAGACTGAAGGAAAAAAAGAGTATATGAAAAAGAGGAAGGGAGAGGATGAGTGAGAGAGCTAGATAGATTATCTTATGTACAGATCGACAAATATCTATTGAAGAAAAACAAAATCAGACTATGAAGACAAGACAAAATAAATGAACTGCAAGAGGCGCCGCATTCAGTCGTTACGAATTATACAATCGTCTTCTCCCAAAGCACCGCTACATCAGCGGCTATTTGGTCCCTACTCCTTAACGATTAAACAAAGATCAGCGAGAAAAAAACACGATGTGAAACCATCCAGAAACGATTTCGTTCATTAGCGAAGACTCTGAACACGCGGGAAGTTGGGCACATTTGCGGAATCTAATTAAAACTTTACGAACAGCCTCCCATCTGTCTCCCTCGCCCTCCCTCTCGATGTCCGCCACTGATGCACAGACAACAGTTGTTTCGAGAGACTTCGCCTTGTCTCCTGGCTGAATCATTCGTGTCTCTATTACCCGCGCCCGCCTCCTACTGCTCGTATCCTTGCATCCGTTCGCCCCCCCCCCTCCCCCCTTCCCGTGTCCCTTCGTCCAGCGTTTCTGCATACCCTCATCCTTGCACGCGCCCCTCCTCCTCTTTCGTCCAGAATTTCTCCGACTAGTGTCTCCATCGTGCGTGCTTCCACTCTCCTTTCCTTCGTTCTGCCCCCCCCCCTCCCCCCGCATGTTTGCTTCCATCATCTGTTTTTTTTCTCTCGCACCCCCTCCCCCCCTTCAACATCAACCACGTCTGCAACACGTGTAGACCCAATATATCACTGCATGACGTGGTCCATTTAGACATTTCATGGTAATTAAGCTTCCACGCTCGACCGCTTAAGATATATAAAAACATTTTCGCCTGTGATTGCACTAGAAATCACAAATCATCTCGGTTTCCCCGTAGGCCTTGCAACAAACTAACACTGCAATCAACGTCGGTTGCAATTAGGAAAACGTCAGTGTAGAAAGTGAGAAAAAAAACGCGCCGACGAGTCACTGTGCGAAAGTATTACGATACAAAAGAGACAGATATTCGTATATGAATAATGAATATTCTTTTGATCTGTAAGTCAGCTGATATTATGGTGTGATACACATTTAAAATGTTTTTTTTTTCCGACGGCAAAGTGAAAGGTTTGAGATACGGATAAATAAGTAAAGGGGTAGAGAGAGAGAAACAATGGATGTAGCCGGAGGTGAGAAGGGAAAAAAATACTGTGGTTGAAAGCGAAGGAGTGAGTGTGAGAGAGAGAGAGAGAGAGAGGGAGGGAGGGAGAGAGAGAGAGAGAGAGAGAGAGAGAGAGAGAGAGAGAGAGAGAGAGAGAGAGAGAGAGAGAGAGAGAGAGAGAGAGAGAGAGGGGGGGGGGAGAATGGTTCTTGCCATCAAAATCATAACAAACACTAAAATTTAAGAGCGATTTTCATTGCGTCTTAAGACCCAAGTCCTGTCAAGCAGAGGATCAGACCGTCATGTACACTTGACACCCACATACATCATATGCATTCTACACAAGCATATGTCACACACACACACACACACACGCACACACACACACACACACACACACACACACACACACACACACACACACACACACACACACACACACACACCCGCTAAGCCCCTACAGCCCCGCACGTACATAGCCGAGGAATCATGACACCTCCAAATTCATCTCGTCCGCGACTTGGCGTGACCTTCAACGGTTATTGTCTCTGTGACGGCCGCCGACACCGCCTCGATGTCAAAACCAGGCCCGCGTGGGGGCGGCGCGGCACTCAGGCCAAATCAGTGGCCCGTTTGATGCTCGCTGACATTTTCGAGCGTCACTCAAATCGTTCCCTTTCCACTGTTCCTTCTTGCTTGCCTTATTTGTGCCGAACGTCTCGTTTCACTCTCCCCCATGACGTCATAACTTATGCTGACACTCGGCGAGTTCCTAATAGCGTTCCCATTGATGTCCTGAGCCAATTAATTAAATCGTTAACGTGATCTCTGCAGTGACCAGCCAGGCGGAACGGCAAATGGTTTGCTGAACTGTTAATTAACAACGCAACGCGAAACAAAGCTTTAGACTATCAATTAATTGGCGCTAATGAAAGGTATATTGTTAAGCTACTGCGCGTCGGAAACTAATAGAAGTTTTAGAGAAAGAAGTAAATAACGATCACAAATTTCCTCCGGGAATTAGAAACGCTATATTCTTTTAACTTTTTAAAAGTTTTGTTGCACCAGTAAAGTTTGTTGCGTGTTACTATACTCTCCCTAATTGGAGCCTAAGAACATACTGACGTAAAAACTATGCTTTATAAGTATTCGTTTATTCCAAAATGTAAAAAAGCGTGGTTTATCATCACATTTAACAGATAAAGCATAAACAAACGACTCGCGTTATTACCAGACAGCCAAATAAACTCTCAAACCATTATTATATCAACTGTATACATGTCGTGCGTGCTCGACAGCGTTGCCAACGTGAGCCAAGGAACCCCCACGCTCCAACCGCCAGAGTAAATGTACCAGTCAGGGCTGCCAACTGCACTCATAAGTTGGGGAAATTTATGACCCTTGAACTGCATGGGTCGCCGTCGCCGCCAGACAAATGCTCGCTCCGCTATATACGCCCCCGCGATCCCCACAGGTCACACCGGGTCACCGAGCTGCCTTCCCGCGATGGCCGACCGACATCGCGCCGCTCAGGTAGTCCGAATGGCGACGGCCTGCATTAGCGACCCGAAAGTGCCCCGTTCGCACGCCGTTTTGCCGACGCGATGCTTGAATTTAAGAGCGCATAACTCCGGCCTGTAAGTGTTCCGCATAATTGATTCTAATTCACTTTACGATCTTTTGAGGTCCGCCGCTGGGATGGGCGGTCCCGGCCTCGTAAAGAGCGGCGTGTTGTGAGAGTGGGCGGGGTCTGGAAATGAGAAGGTGAAAGATAGCAGGAGGGTTGTAGATGAAGAGTGTAGTGAGAGGTTAAGAACAAAGCTGAAGGAAGTAAGAGGGAGTGAACGAGACTAGAGAGAGGCTGCTGAGAATTCTTTTCAGTCGGAGAGTTGCTGGCGT